>NC_074716.1:27375148-27683557 GCF_947242115.1 Biomphalaria glabrata
CTGTGTCAGACATGATGTCTCCGGGTTCTTCCGGAGTATTGGTTTTGACATGCTGCTCAGTCTCCATGCTCTCATCAGCGAGCACAGAGAACCTGTTCTTTAGCATGACAACAGGGCTTTCTTGTTTCTTCAGAGGTGTGTTCTTTGGCAGTGTTTTCTTCTGAGTTGGAGGAGGAGGAGGGGGTGGTGGGGTCAATGTGTCCGTCTGTGTGGCTATGGATCTTCCTATCTTAGCAACAGCCTGGGCGTAGGTCTTTGTCAAGCCGAATTGGCCCTTGGGTAGGGCCAGTACAGCCGATTTCGCCTGGCTAAAGGTACATCCGTTTCTTGCCTTGTACTCCTGCACGGCAACCTCCTGTTTCCACACAGGGCAGTCCTTGGAGTAGGCTGAGTGGCCAGCTTGACAGTTTGGGCATTTGAACTGGGCTGTGCAGCCCTTGTCCTCATGACCCTCTCCAGCACATCTGGCACACACAGTGTTCCTCTTGCAGACTGCCGCGCCGTGTCCATAACCCTGGCACTTGAAGCACCTCATGGGGTTAGGTATGTAGGGCCCCACTGGAACTCGTAGGTATCCTGCCTTCACATACTCTGGCGGTGTCCTAGTTCCGAATGTGAGGATAATAGTGGCGGTTTTGACCTCCTCACCCTCCCTGCGCCTGGTAATGCGCCGGGCATGGGTGACTCCTTCAATGCCCTCCACTATTTCCTTCTCGGAACATTCCAGTAGGTCCCTAGAGCTGATTACACCTCTGCTGGTGTTCAGACTCTTGTGTGGCATGACTTCCACTTGGAGATCACAGAGTCTTCTGCATCTTAAAAGCGCATCAGAGTGTGTCTTGCTGTCTACTTCTACAAGGAGTTCCATTGATTTGTGTAGCTTAGACACACTCTTGGGCTCTCCCACTACTGACTTAAGTCCCTTATAGATAATAAAAGGGCTCAACTTTGTCAGGCTTTTTCCCTCCTCTGTGCACCTAACCACCAGAAATGATGGCCAGGTGGCACAGCTTTTTGGGACCTCCTCTTTTTTATCATCAATTCGACGTTTCTTGCCCAGACATAGGTCTGGGGCAAGTAGTTTTGTGTGTGTTTTTTTGTCCATATATATTCTTGTTAATTCGGCACCTGTGCTCCCCACCCGCCATCGAGTCCAACAAGGGGACGGGCCATTCGGATGTCCAGAATGAGCCCGCCAGGGCTACACAGGTGCTATACTCAGTCAGCTGCTACATCGGACATGTGTCCGATACAGCAGCTCCCAGATTGACCCTCCAGCCACCGCCCTCCAGCATAGGTCGACGACCTATGCTGGTAGCTCGGCATGACCAGCCGGTTGACCCAGAGCTGGCCATCTGGGTCTCAGGTCTAGGGGAACTTGGAGCCAAAGTATTGTGTTGTTGTGGTTTATCCTCAGATAGCCACCACTCAAACACCAGGATCTCTTTATCCCCCCTTACCCGTCGCAGTCCATGGCAAACGGACTGGTCTAGGACGTAGTGAGAATTTAAAGTTAAGGAGACAGTGTGATGATCAATGAAGGCAGACTTAGGAAAAGAGGAGGCAGACACAATGATAGAAAAGAAGTAGGGCACTTTTGAGCTCCAAAAGTGCTAAGGAAAGAGGAGCGCAGTTTTACGTCATGTCTCGGGACGAGTGCAAATTATGTGGATGGGAATGCCTCTTGAGAATAGGGATCCTCAGTAAGATGAAAAATGTGGTCTATGAGATGAACCATAGTCATTTTGTGATTGAAGGAGGCCAACAGAAAGTAAGAGCAGCCAGAGAGGAGCTATGTTTGGATGCAGAAAATGTTCAGCATACCAAGGCGTCCTGGTGTGACTTCTTATATTTCATGCCAACATAAAATTTTACTAGACTAAATAGATCACTACCTCCTTCTAAATTACTTTAGAACAATAGATTAAAGATTTCCGAATAGGTAAAAGCAAACTGATCTAATTCGCTCCATATGAGCACAAACAACTTTAAGCATTATTAAACTGGAGTGTCCCTCAAGAAACAGTCAAATTTAATGTATATAATAATCTGCCTAATCACATCAGATCAGGAATACAAGTGTTACACAAACTGTGAGATGGGGCATAACATTGTGACAACGTGGCACAAAGCCATTCAATATGTTTTTCAAGGGACACAAAAACTTATTTCCTTGCAGTTA
The DNA here is from genome assembly GCF_947242115.1 of Biomphalaria glabrata. Taxonomy (NCBI): domain Eukaryota; kingdom Metazoa; phylum Mollusca; class Gastropoda; family Planorbidae; genus Biomphalaria; species Biomphalaria glabrata. The sequence continues at coordinate 27,377,331 of NC_074716.1, forward strand.
AAAATGCATGTGTGAAGTATTGTTCAAGTAGAATGACAAAGGTTTCAAACATTTTAAGCGTTGATGGAAAAGACATTGTTTCAACTTTAAGTGGGCCCTTTGGTACGTGCAGGTTTTCCAACTCTAAATTACATTGTAATAACAATTATCTAGATCTAGATCAGATCTATTAAGATTGATCTATTCAGTATTCTAGATCTAGAACTTGAAAAAAAGAATATTTTTAATGGGAAAAAGATAAGCATCAGGAATTTTCTAAATATTGAAAATTTTTGGAAAAATTCACAACTGCATTTATCAAGTAAAGCACTTTGATTTGATTAATTATAAAGATTCTCATTTATATTGATATTTTTTAATATATTTGTACCAAATTAAAAAGATTTTTAAGTTTTTGATTAATTATAAAAATTTTCAGAGTATTTTCTTCAAAAAATAAATTAAATAAGTACAGTATGCAGACTTTCACATCATGTCTCTGAAAAAAAAAGTGTGTGATACCAAGTAAAAAAATTGTTTAAAAGCTGTCAATAAGAGATGGTAATCATTTAACCATGCATTGGCAAAACTGCAAAGTGAATAGTAAAGAGCCAATACTTATTGTTCAACATTTGCATTAGATGGAGCACCTATCCTTCTATCCTGTATGGAAGATGACAAATGCCAAGACTATTTTATGAAGTAAAATCTTTCATCTCATCTCTGCCTGTGGTCCCTTCAGGGGCATAGGCCACCAGCCAGCTTTCTCCAGGCATCTCAGTTCTGTGTGAGTCTCTACAACTGTCCCCACGTATTGCTCATCTGCTTCCAAATCGAGGCGTCATGTATTCCTGGGCCGTCCCTCTTCCTCTTTCCTTGGTGGTTCCAGGTTAGGGCTTGCCTTGTTATGTTGGATGCAGGCTTGTGAAGGGTGTGACCTATCCATCTCCAGCGTATCTGAAGGATATCTACTTCAATGGGCTGCTGCTTTGTTCTTTGCCACAGTTCCTCATTTGAGATCTTGTCTGGCCATCTTCATCAGACAGGTATGGATATGATGGTGATTCTCCAGGTCTCTGCTCCATAAAGTAGTATTGGCTTAATAATGGTGTTAAAGAGCCTGATCTTGGTAGTGGTGCTTATTTCCCTAGATCCCCAGATGTTCTTCAGCTGATGGAAGGCTGCTCAAGTTTTACCAATGCGGGTTCTGACATCTGCATCTGTTCCTCCATGGTGGTCTATGATACTGCCGAAATAGGTGAAGCTTTCCACCTCTTCCAGCTCCTAAACTTGGATTGTAATGGGTGTATTGTTGGATGCCTTTATCTTGAACACCTTGCTCTTCCCTTTGTTTATGGTAAGACTCATTCTAGCTGAATTGTCCATAATTACATCTGCTGTTGTGTGTGAGAAAGAAGAGCCAAGTCATCTGCAAAGTCAAGGTCGTTTAGCTGTTTCCGCAGTGTCCTTATTCAGTAAAATGATGGCATTAAAGATTCTCACAAAATGCTTTGAAGACCTGCTAGTTGGAGAACATCTGGCTGTTTCAAAAAGACATTTTGGAAAAGATTACTGTAACTATTGCACTGTTCATCTCATTTCTTCAAAATTAGTGAAGAATTTGGCTGACTAAAAGAGAGCTTTAGTCAACCCCCAGCAGGCAGTAGCCTCATCAGTCTCATATGGACCAATGAGTAAGTCTTTGTAACAGTAAGTGTTCAGACTCAAAAGACAATGCCATTATGTATTTTATTATTGATTAACCATTACCATTCAAATGATTGCCTTTTTCATCATCTCCAGAATCAGAAGAAGAGCTTGATGAATCTTTGCCACTTTCATCTTCATCATGCTTTCTGTAGTTTCTCCTTTTTTGGATACCAGATTTTTCAGGAGATGCATCCACCTAAAAAGAAAAAAAAAAGTTGTATTTATTCTAAATCTTAATTAAATATTTTCAAATAAAAAAAGAGTATATGCAATGTCTGTGAAAACTTGCATCAATTTTACAACTACAACACTTTACATACAAACTTACAGGTTTATCATCATCTTCTGAGCTACTAGAACTTTCTTCAGAACTTGACCTAAACAAAGTTAAAAAAAAAATACATTAGTAAAAACTATTCATAAAATAAATGTTTATAATTAAGAGAAAAATCAGAAGAATTATTATACCTAGGTTTTTTCCTAGTTGGTACACTTCTACGAGGTGATGGGTGGCGTTTGTTTGGTGACGGAGACCTACGAGGAGGGCTTCTACGCTTAGGTGGTGATCTCCGCCTCGGTGATGGGCTTCTTCTACGTGGAGAAAGTGACCTCCGTCTGGGTGATCTGGACCGGCGAGGAGACCGTGAGCGCCTCCTGACTGAAGGAGGAGAATATCGACCACGCCCAAAGCCTGGCCTAAAAGTAACATGAAGCACAGATACAGAGTTAGACTAAAATGACTGCTACAACAGGCAATTTTTTTGTGTGTGCTGAGTTTTAAATGAGTATTACTTTCAAACAATGGCTTAATACAAACCTAGGGCGTGACATAGGGGGTCTGCTTCTCTCCCCTGATCTTGAGCGACCTCTGTGTCTTCTGTCTCCAGAATAAGAACGTCGACGTCTGTCTCTACTATCTCGTCTCTCAGGTGACCTATCTTTTATCTTGTCTTTATCTTTTTCTGTTGTATCTTTACTAGAAGTATCTTCTTTAGTTTCAGTTTTCTGAACACTTTGAAAGGCACACAAAAAATTAGAAAACTACTTGCTAAAAAAATGCAACTTATTTTTTTTTTAAATGTATCTGATAATGTTACTAATTAGAGACTCCAAAAAAAAAAAATTTCATAAGTACTGTATTCAGCAAACAAACAAAAAATGGCAGCATAAACAGAAGACACACTCTTTTACAAAGTGCTACCTTTTTGACTGGTCATCAGTTTCTCCATCAGACTTTGCTTCCTGCTTAACTTCTAGTTTATTAACATCACTAGATGGCGCTTCTCCAGAGTCATTAACAGATTTCGCATCTTTTTTATCTTCTCTGTCACGACTTTTTCTATATGAAAGGTTTTAATAGATTTTAATTAATGATAAATATGTGATAGAGATTAATAAATATATGTAAGACATACTTTTATATTTTAACAGAATAACAAGACCTTTCCAGAAATCACATTAACTCTTGATGCTTCATTAGAATATTTTCTATATTGGACAGGTGTACTTAGTTACAAAACAACTGTTCAATAAGGACTTGAAAATGCACCCACTATCAAGAACGTAAATTGATGTGACCTACTTTTTTCAAAATCTGTCTTTGGAATTGATATTTCAACTTTTTTGTTAAGTATCCAATGCTAATCATTAATTGAGAAATATACATTTACATACATCTATTAGTACATGTCTAATTGAGACATGGAAAAAAGTGTTCATACAGCGACAGCGATATAAATACCACTTCAAAAAAATAAAATTTGTTAAATTAAAAATATTTTATAATAATAAAGCTATATAAAATTTTGAATTTGAAACAGTAATTTATTAACTATGACTATAACAATATGTATTAGTGTTATGAAGTAAATTATGGTTAACGCTATTAGTAATAAAGGAGGCGTGGTGGCTGAGCGGTAAAATGCTTGACTTCCTAACCAGGGTTCGAATCCTGGTGAAGACTGGGATTTTAAATTTTGGGATCTTTGGGCGCCTCTGAGTCCACCCAGCTCTAATGGGTACCTAACATTAGTTGGGGAAAAGTAAAGGCGGTTGGTTGTTGTGCTGGCCACATGACACCCTCGTTAACGTAGGCCACAGAATCAGATGACCTTTGCATCATCTGCCCTATAGACCACAATGTCTGAAAGGGGAACTTTTTTTTTTCAATAGTAATAAAGAAAAAAAAATAACAATACAAGTATCCAAATATTGCTATAATATTTAATAATAAAATGTAATTTCTAATCTAGAAAGAGCATATGCTAATATATTTATTGTTGCTGTAAATCATTGATCAGTTTGTAATAAACTCAACAGAGTTAAGAAGTTGAACATTTTTCCTTTCATTAGGGAATGATAATGGATGTGTCATCAGTAAGTAAGAAAGAGCACTTGGAGAAGTAATAGCTCAGACTATGGCTAAACATTCTCTCAAAATTATAAAATATATCATTTCAGGTGGTAATAGTTTCTACTAATGAACATAAGATTCAGTATTCCATAATACTCATCCATACATTAAAGCAAGGTCCAGTAGATGATAAGTTTGTAGCAAAATGGAATGTGAAAAAAAAAGATATAAAACTCACAGGCCAGAAGTGAGTGTTTGGGAGGGTATTTTAAAGTCATTCCAATTAAATGTAAAATACATAAGTAGAATTCACTGGTCAAAATGGGAATTGTCAAAATGTGCCAGTTCTATTGAAAGTGGAAAAAATGGGGGAGATGGGGGTTATGGCCTAAGTATTACGATTTGCAGGGTGTAATACAAAAAAAAAGGGCCCAGGCCCAAAAATATCATATAAGAACCGATAAGCAGAAAAATAGATAGTGTCAATAATACTATTTATTATAGTGGAGAATGGGGGGAAGAGAGAAGTGAAACTCAAATTTATGGGCCAGTCCAATTTAACCTATATAGATACTAGAATTCCCTGGTCAAAGGAATTTATGGGAAAGCGTTTACTTGTGGGCTTTTTTATCATTATTGGTATGTAAAAAAAAAAGGGAGGTCCATGGCTAAATAAACAATATATTAGCCTGGGAACGAATTAATGGCGTAGCTGGTGGGTAATGCTAGTCAATTATAAACTTAGTTACCTTTGGTTAGATCTAGAAAATAGGACAGAGGGGAAGAAATAAATCTATCAGTAGTAGCTAAAGAGAAGGAATAAATCAGTACGAACTAAACCCAGAATAATGGGGGTACACTCCTGGAATAGTGGCGACCCATACATTTTATGTCTCTTTTTGTACATTGAAGAAAATGGAGGATTATTCTATCAATATGTACATTAAATGAGACAAATTAGATCTTTTAAAGCGCTGGTTATGATTGTGCATGTGTTTTCATGTGTGAATGTTGTTCGGATTTGCATCTATATTGTTATTGTACAGTAGTTATGCTGAGGTTGTCAATTGTAGTCAAACTAAATTTTCATTTGATTGGATCAATAAAACAAAGTGCACAAATGCAATGAATGTGAAATGTAATCTTTAGTGTCCATGGTGCTTTTAAAAAATTAAATTCTAGACATAAATTTCTAAAAATAAAAGTCTCACTATTTTATACAAACTCCATCTTTTGTTCAGACTCAGAATGCAAGACAAAACTAAGGTGGCTCTATGATATTTAAGAGCAAGAGTATTGGAGTTAAGCAATTTTTTTATTTTTAAGGTGAACAACTTTACATCTTTTCAAATAAAATAATTAGTTTATTCTAAAATACTGTTGAAATGAAGGTGTTCTGAAATGCATGGGTAGTTTTTTCAAATTACTGTTGTGGAAAAAAAAAAAAAGGAGAAAATTACAAAAAATGTAAAAAGAAATAATTTATACTCAAATGAGTTTTTTTTTTTTATTTTACAAATATTTGTTTCTTCCTATTTAAAACTGATGACTTACCCTCTGTCAGGAGTTTTACTTCGTCTGTCTTGTTTCTCAACTTCTCGACGTTCCCTTGCTAACTGTTCTTTTATTTGCTCTTCCTTTTTCTTGACCACTTCTTTTAAACGTTCTTGCTCCTCCTGAGGAAACAAGTGAGAAATGAAACAAATGAGGTTTAGAAATAAACATTCACGAGAAGATAAAGATACAAATTATAAACAATCTCTCACAATAGATAAAATTCCTTAAGGCTAAAACTTAGCAAAATAATTAATTTTAAAACAATAATAATCGAGTGAATTTATTCAAATGAATTGACCTGTCTTTGTTTAATTTCATTTTTCTTTTGTTCTAGGAACTGATTTGGTATGCCAGTGACATTCTCTTGAGCACTACACAGATGGTCCCACAGTTCACTCAAAAAGATTCTAGCATTTTTGCCATTCAGAAAGCCAGTGAGGTTGATTTGCATTTCTTTGGCATCTGGGTGCTGTAGATACATGATGGGAAGATGGCATGCATAAAGAAAGGTTCTTTTCAAAATAAGTCTAAATCATTTTTTTTGGTTAAAGCAATTATGACCAACTAGTGATTTTTAATGTTCAATAGTTGGAAATGAAAAATATTTAGTATAAAAAGTTTTGACAATTTTTTTTTCTCGTAAAGTACTTTTTTTTTTTAATCTGGCAAAAGACATAAATGGTTAGACTAACTAAATAAAAAAAAAAACTAATATAATTACATGAAATGATATAGTATAACTAAATAAAAACTATTAATTTACTTGTGTCATGTTAAAACTAACTATATGTTCCTATTTAATAATTTGAGAATCTGTATAAGTTATGTAGATATCTCCACTTGGAGTCCTCATAAGTTAATAATTTAAGCTGTAACAAAGTAATGTTCTATTTATGGCTTTCAGTGACCAGGTTTTCACTTGCTTTCCAAGTCTAGCCCAGCGAACCCCTGACACCCGCCATCTAGGCCAACACTAAGGCTGTCGTGTTCCAGCACCACACAGGACAGAGTTACTTATACAAACTCTGACCCGGGTCAACCAAGCAAATCATATGTCTGTTAGCTCTGCAAAAAAGATTTTCCCATTCAGTAACACCAGCACACAAAATTAAGTAGTTACGTCCATTCAATAAACACACACACGCACACAAACTGTATACAATTTAGATTTGTATTCTAATTCCAAACTTTAGGTACCCACCCACCTTGAATCAGATGGAAAATGGGGGAGCAATGTCTGACGTAGGAGATAAATGTATTTTTTTTCCCTAATAATTTGGCTCATTTACTACTTGTTAAAAAGAAAACCAACCTGCTGATATCTTTGTCAAAGAACTGTGTAGTGTAGCATCCACCATAACAAAGCTTACAAATTTAGTGGACCTGACACAACACATCCAATTTTGGATCATTATTAGTATAGTATGATTAGGTTAAGTCTACTTTTAAAAAAATCTTAACTTCTTTTAAGTTGAATGGTGAATCGTTCTATATATTACAATTTATTATTCAAATCCTTTTCTCTTTAATCTCTATTAAGTTTAATCAAAAGAAACAAATGTTTATTTTCCCAAATCAAATCTACCTAAGTGGAAAACAAATTCATTGAAGATACCTCCTGGTTGCAGTTAACCTTTCTTGGTTTCTTATAGCAGCAGAAGCTAAGACTAGACCGACACAAAACCAAATGGATAGATAATAATGATACAAACCCACCATTGAGCCAAGCAGGTGAATTATCTGTGTGGCAGCAGATAAGAGTATCTAGCTACCAAAGCATTGAGAAAACATCCTGTATCTTTGCTCTGTAGTGAGTGACAATGCTTGAAGGCCATTTTGTTTATAGTGCTTCTCTGATCATAAGAGGAAATAGTCAACAAATGAGAATACATTCAACACTATCCCTGAAAGCGACTTTGTTGATATTTTACCTGAAATAGGGTTGGGGGTATTTTGTCTTTCATGTATTTTTTATATTTTTTTTTAAATTTTTATTGCAATTATTTCCGGTTCCTTTTACCCTAAATCATGAAACTAGTGGACATTAAAAACCTTATGATTTCAACCAATGACAGGGTTATTGAGAGGCACTGTTGGGGAACAAAAAATATTGAACAAATATGTCAGTTGCACAAGCACACTCTACATGACGATAAGGATTATATTAGAAAACACAGAATAAATATGTCATTTCATACCCTCTCTTCAAGCTGATTGTAAACAAATTCAACAACAACATCATCTTCCATTCCTAGCAATTCTGTAATCCTTTGAGCAATCCAAGGTTTCAAGCTATCAACATTAACTTTAGTCATATCAACCTGGAAACCACAAAATTTAGACAGAGATGATTTTTTTTTTATATCAAAGTTTGATTATGTATGCTACATAAAGCAGTGAGTTGTTCAGTTATTTTTTAATAATTGATTAGGGGACAATGTCTTAATCCACATATCTACATGAAATTCTAGGATTTCAGGCTGTCTTCATTAATATTAATGTTAATATTAATATTTATGGAAAGCTCTTATATACCAAATAGCATTGAGAAGTGAGCATCTTGATAAAACTAGTTACATAAAAAAAAAAGGTGTGGCAAATTTCTCGTGGCACAAAAAATTGTTGGCAATGTAGGGTAACAGAGATTTGATGCAATGGACAGAAAAATATTTACAGTAAAGTGCCCCTGTTAATGGTTGTAAGTAGGTATAATGACACAATGCAAAGTATGCTTACTTTTCGCTCTAGGCCCTCTCCAAATTTCATTGTTTTCATTAGTTTTTTTCTTTTGTCTGAAAACCGTGTGTCCTGCTGGGCTGTAGTGCCCTAAAATAAATAAAAATATAACTTCAATACAACAACAAAAATGTACAAATCAAAATATAAATCAGAGTGTGAAAGCATACCGACATCTTAAAAAGCCTTTTTTATGCTTGCAACATTTCAGCACATTTACAACTGTATTGTAAGGGTCAAGTAAACCTCAGGGTAAATGAAATTTAAAAAGAAAAGACCATACAAGAAAAGCCCTTTCCATGACTGCCTTATACTATTCTTACTAAAATTGTATTTTTCTTTTTAGTTTTACTCTCAAAAAAAAAAAGGGTGTTACAGACGTATCATGCCTACCGCATAATTATGCATCTTGGCTTGCACTTGTGAAACTCCTTCGTCAGAATTAAAACCCCACTAACACCAATCAACAGTGGATATGGCCTCAAAACTGAAGCAAAAAATACCAAGTTGGTAATTAGAGGGTGGAAAGATAACTACATTTAAGATAACAATTTTGTAATTATTTATATATATATATATGTATATATTAAAATGATCCTTGTTCAACTGAAGTTTCCAAATAATACAATATTATCTCGGAGTGGATTTCAAACTTTTTTACTAAACAGAAAAATTCTTGTTTCAGACTTGCTTTTTTTCACTAATATGCTTTTATGATTTACACATGCCCAGACCGGCAATACAATTTTGATTAATATTGCTTGGGAAAGATATGTGCTAGAAAATGGGACATGGAAAAGGCTCTCAAACATCTCAATATATTGTTAAGACTTTGAAAATGGGAAATGTTTGGGAAGATGAAACTTTCATTTTAGTTTACAATTAATATTATAAAGAACATGGTTACAGCAGTACAAATAAAAAAAATCAAAGAAACAAAAGAATTTAAAAAATGCAGTTTTCAAATCATGTAGTAAATGAATATATTTCTCTGTATTGGGGGAAACAATCTTGTCACTAGTTTTATTACATTTTCACTCTCAACTAATTATTAAATTAAGAAGTCATTAGAAAAAAAATTACTCGTTTCTACAGTTACATGTTAATTTAAAGAATACAGTTGTGAAAATTGTTTCCAGACACTATTCAAGATTTTATCCACATTTATATAATTTATACACATATTTTTTAATCTGAAAGAAATTTAATTGATTTCTTACAAAATATCATCATTTCAATGGAAAACTATTAAAATAGGAGCATCTGAGTTAGGTTTGGTGTCTTTTTAGGGTACATCTTGGCACTTTAAGTTTAAGGTTACGGTTTGGGTATATTTTTTTTTCATTGAGTGAAATGAATTTTGTTTTGTTTCATTATAATTACTATCTTTAAACTCATTATATTTTCACTCAATATTAGTTTCAGTTAAGTTTTTTTGTTTACCTCCTTACGTAAAAAAGGATGAATCAGTTTCTATTGAAATAATAAAAATTTGCTAACTACATTAAAATTATAACCTTGCTATATATCTATCTACATAGAACTAGATCTAGAATAACTCTCCTTACACTAGCAATGTTGTTACTTTTACCGAACACCTCACAGTATATATACACGATGGTTACGAATGAACTACTATACTGGTATTGCGAATGCTCTATTTTTCTGCTTTACACTTATGACACATTTAGCTTTTCTCTATAAAAAAAAAATTTCTACTTAAGGTCAAAGTTGAATGATATGAAAATGTCATTTTTCTACCACCCTGCCCTGGGAAGGAGGAGATTGCTATTTTTAAGCATGTGTCATTTTTAAGCCTGTTGACACATGTTTGTTTGTTTTACATGTTTCGGATGTTCCTTCAGTGTTGAATATAGTTTACTTCCTAGTCCAAACCTCCTGCAGGACGACGGGAGATGGGCGCAAGCAGAGTTTGAACCCAGGACCATCGATAAGTCTGAATGACAGTCCAGCGCACAAACTGCACGACTAAGCAGCCATTCAACATATCTCTTATAGAAGACACATATTCCATTTGTATGTTTTATAGCCTCTGCTTCTATTGAAGCAGAAATTATATATTCGTGGTAGGGGGCTGGTAAATGATATGTTTATAAATGTGTCAGTTACTGAATATCCTTTCTTTAGTATCAAAAATGTAAAAATGTACTAAATTACATTTGGAATTATCTGGTATAACAACAACCTGTTGTGCATAAATCTGTGCATTATCTTTTGTAGGATGGATGAGTGTGAATGGAAAGATGAATGAGTGTTGGATAAATGAATGATTGTGGGATGAAATGGATTGATGGATAAGTGTGAAAGATAGATATTGTTACAAACTCAGTGGTGACAAAGATTAGCCTACGCAAATAGCCCCAGTCCGGCGCTAGACGAGCGGTCAACCGTGACCAGTGACAGTACACGCCAGTTCGACAACGACCTGTGTGTAAATATTACGCACGCAAGTCACGGCGAAAGTGATCAACTGGAATGGTCAAGAAGGTTCTAGGCCAATCGAGACACTATATAAGAGCGAGTGTGTCAGAATCACTTCACTTCATGTTACCTCGCAATGTGACCAGTACAAGGCGAGAACCAGCACGGTGTGTGAAGTCAGGCAGAGCAAGACTAGGTTTTTGTAAAGACAGTGTTAATGTTGTTGCCAATTGTGATGTATTTGAAATTAAATTGACTGATACTTTGGAGCCCTGAGTTGTGAGGTTCTTTAAGTTGTTGTTCGTGTGGTGCAGTGAGAAGAGAGCCTGGAGAGTAGGAGAGTCATAACAATATGGATGAACGCAGATTGGATAAATGTGGGATTTAAAGTAAAGTTTCCCTTTCAGACCTTGCGATCTATAGGGCAGATGATGTTAAGGTCATCTGTTCCTTTGGTCAATGGTTAACAAGCAGGGTGTCATATGGCCAGCACAACAACCAATGACCTTTACTTTCCCCAACTAAAGTCAAGTATCCATTAGAATTGGGTGGACTCAGGGAAGCCCTAAAAATCCCAAAATTCAAATGCCCAGTCTACACTAAGATTTGAACCCAGAACCCCAGGCTTGGAAGCCAAGTGCTTAACAGCACTTAACCATCTCACCCCGTTTCCACTATTATTGGGATTGTGGAATTTACTGGTGGAATATTATAAGATGAAATAATGAATGTGGAATGGGTGAATGAGTGTAGGATGGGTGGATGGATGTGACAAGGAATGACTGATGATTGAGAGATTGATGAATGTAGGTTGGATCTTAAATCTTTTTTTTTTTACTTGCTCAGCAGGTGAGGGCAGGTGTGTAAAGAAAGTGTGTGGCTAAATTATATTTTATTAGGTGTAAATATTGATGCAGGCTAGATAAAAAAAAACAACTGAAGATTGTTTAGCAACATGGAAACACAGTATCAGATATCTCTCCCCCTTCCTCCCTATGTCTATTTACTGACCTGAATTTAGATCAACAAGCAATTGCACTGAACATGCAGCATAGCAAAGTGATGTAGCCACATAGTAATGCAAATAATGCAGATTAGACAAGGGGATGGAGGATGAGACAGGTACCTAGGACTGATTGGTGTGACATCAATTGGTCATAAGTAAAGATGATACAGAGAATAGGAATAGTGACAAAGAATTAAATGTTAAGTATAAAAACTTTGTTGTTTTTGATGTATAGAATTGCATCTTCAGTGACGGGAACAGACTTTAAAAAAAAAAAAGGAAATTTTGTAAACCCCCCCCCCCCCCCTAAAACTACTTAAATCTAATAACTTGGATCTACATCTCTAGTGACTCTAGAACCAATATATTATTATTATCAGATCTATATTCTATCAGAATTTGGCAGGCAGGGTTCAAATTAGAAAAATCTTGGGGCCATCGTATCAACAGAGTAAAAATTAATAGCGCATAGCGGGCGGGCATCATGATACTCTGATTAACTCTGAGTCTGACTGATATTTTTAGAAATGAACTTTTCTAGATCTAGATCAAAAGTATTTCCAATTAAAGAAACTATATCTTATCTAGAATATATCTATCTAGACTGATTCAAACCACTCTAGTCTAGACCGAGATCTAGACTTTTAACAATACTTTAACACAAGATTTTTATTTAAAATAGAACTTATAACTATGTCAAAAATACAGGATGTGCGCATGTTCAAAGCAATTCAAAAATCTTATTTCGAATTCTTCCGAAAATGGACAGCAATAAGATCGGATTTGTTGTTTTTTTCATAAAAAAAAAAATTCTGATTTTTTTTCAAAAAAAGAAAATGTCGGAAAAATTTTCGATTTGCTAAAAAATCAGATCAGATGAAATTTCGGAAAATTCCCATCACTGATAAAATGCTGGTTATGAGTGTGTATGTGTTTTCGTGTCTGAATGTTGTTCGTATTTGCATCTATATTGTTATTGTACAGTAGTTACGCTGAGGTTGTCAATTGTAGTCAAACTAAATTTCCATTTGATTGGATCAATAAAAATTATCTTATCTTATATACATTTTGTACTATATTATTTTGAAAAAACAACAAAATTGTTCATATAATTGTTTAAATAAAAACAACAACAAATTTCTTTATTACCCCTTCTTTACTATGTCAAGTTATTTCCCTTTGATGACTCGCGTTATACGACAATATGTTTTCTTATTCAGAAAAGGTAAATATTATTGGCCACCCAATATTTACATGTATAAGTGGGAAAGGAGAGTCTGGGTTGTGAAATGTATGTTTCTATGTCTATTTAGAAACATAATATCTGGGTGTTAGTGGCTAATGCATCTAGGGGCTTAAAAATCGTGTTAACACCAGACCCTGCCTCGTTCTTCCTCTTGGGAAAAAAAGATCAGTTTTACAATAGTCTACTTTGACCCCAGATAAAATTACTTTCTCTCAATGAAAAAGAAAGCTGTACATGTCGGAAGTGTGACAAAATGGAGCATGCTAGGGCATTCAGTGATAAAATATTATTTACTTATATGCAATGAAACCACTATATCACTATAGCTAGATAGATAATTTTGAGATATAAATGACACAAAAAGAATTTTGAAAATCAGATAATTAGTTCAAAAGTTATAAATTTTTTAGTTAATTATTTTGACCTCTTCTTTGCCTTTGTATTTTACTTATTTTTTTGTCCCACTTTGGTTGTCTTGTCTTACATTGTCACTTTGAATTATTTTTTTAATCTATATAGATCTAGATATTATTTAGCTTTTAAATATATATTTAAATATACATTAAAATTAACATTCCTGTGATTTTTTAATGTTATTTAACGGTTAATTAGCATTGTGAAATAAAGTGAGAAAATATGTTCATCTGACATGGCATTCATTCATGGCCACCACCCCCCCCCCCCCCGATGTCTAGATCTAGATCTAGATCTAATTCTAATGTACATGATCTGACTTATTGGAGTTATGACCATGTCATAAAAAGATGGCCTAAAATCAAAATCAACTTTTTTCTTCTTCATCGTTCTCATTGTTATGTTGGAGTGTTCATATGACTAGACCAATACATGAGATGAACTGTGCAGTGGTTTCCAAATCAGGGAGCTCTCCATATAGTTTTCTTTCTATTGGGGTGATTTGGGGCCAATGTCTTATACGGGCCTCTTGGTAGAGAGAGCAGTTTTGGAGGACGTGGTCGGCATTTTCTGGTGATACTCCACATGGGCAGATTTCACTGGTTCCAATTTTGAGCTTCCGGTACATGTGTTCTAAATCAACTAAAATGTTTGTTTTTACAGCTATAAAATACATTGATAAACATAATAAAGGAAAAATTCATTTGACCCATTTATACAGCTGGTAAGCACGAGAGGATTGGCTGGGCCCAGTCACATGACCTACTTTTGACATCGCGAATGAAGTGAAGGGAAAAAAAAAGAAGGCTGAGCGAGTGATTTGATTGGACCAAAATAAAAGATTACTTTCAATCAAAAGCTGCTGGAATTGTCAATACTTACAAAAAAACTAATTACACATAGAATCGGCAATTGATGAGCTTTAAAACGATGTTTGAAATTTTCTTTGGGGTCAACAGAATACGAAGATATTACAAAGAATAAACTTCAACCTGCAACAGTTTCGTACACGCTTAAGTCATCTTAAAATTTCAAACAGCAATTGAAACATCATCCATTTCTGCGTACAACGGTGTATCACATGACTATATATGAATTATTAGACTTATATTTTTAAGAGGCTTTTAAATAGAAAATGGGATACCCTAACGGTGGCCCTAACCTTGTTTCGCTGCGAAGTGGGACAAAACAAAATACGGACGTTTCTTTCAGGCGGACTGAGCGGCCTATGCATGCGCCATATTTATGAGGAAGTTGGGTATTATACATTCAAATAAAGAAGATTTAATAATAATACAGTGAGGTGATCGATAAGCAAGATGAAACCTATGAAACCCGAATGGCCCTAGTCAGATAAATATTTATAATCCATCTAATGATAATCTAAATTCCAATCTAGATCTAGATCTAAGTCTAAGTGACAAAAAAAAGTCAGTCTGTGTCTCCAGACCAGTCAACTCCACTGACTGAGTGACTGACTCCAGTTTCTGACTCTCACTGAGTCACTCTATTCAGACTATTCAGTCTCTTCTATGCTAGTGCTGATTAGTCTTTTGAATCTTCATTCCTAGCTTAAGACTAAGTTAACTAGATCTCTAGTTACTAGAATCTACTAAGTCTAAGATCTCTAGATCTAGATTTAGATCTAGACTTAATAAGTACCGGTAGCTAGATCTACAGTAACTTACGTTTATCGAACAAGTTAAGCTCATTCGCCGACATTTTTTATGTTTGAATTTGTGTATCTCCGTAAAAATTAGACCTAGAAAAAAAACTGATTATATCTATGAACTCCTCATCCATTTTTCTTAAAAAGTAGACATGTTTTATTCTATTACTACTCAAAGTTAAACTTATATTTGATTTTAAAGTGAGTCAGGTCGATGATTTCAAAAGCTTAAATTATCGAACACTTTTTTACCTTTATCTTATCTTATCGAACATATTAAGAACTTATCGAACACATGAGAAGTATGGTGTTTTAAAAGTGTTATAATCTATATTTTTTTAAATATCATTTTCTTTTTACGCCATGTCAAGACAGACAGATTTTAGTCATTTTCACATGGTCCACATCGAAGGAATCTAGAATCTATCACTGATCAGCTCTGCTTAGAAACTGACGGTGCTAAGCCCAGTAACGCATTGCGTAGTACTTATTTAGGTCTAAGCTATTTTGAGACATAAGGCCATTAATAAATTAAATCCAGATATTATCTATTTGAGGGAGAGCCTAATAAGCTTTGGTAGCCAATAGATAACCCTCCCCAAGTCATTGCAGGACACAACAGTTTACTTGGTTGACCTAAAAACAAAACATACAGTACGCGGCCCTACGTAACTAGCCGCCGATCTAGCACGCTCAGTGTATGTAACAGCCCAAAAGTCAGTGCTAGATATTTTTCGATCTGGGCGGGGAAGGGGGGGGGGTGCTGAAAAGCTATGGTAGCTTGCGAGCTGTGTTACCTATAGATGTAGATAGATCCACCCTCCCTAAACCACCTGGTTGACCAAAAAAAACCACCGTATTTTAGAGCACGCTTAGTATTTGTCACACACACACAAACAACATATCTATATATCTATCACGCCTAGTGTTTGTGACCTAATTAGCGGCTTGACCTTAGGTACTCGAATGATGGCTCCTCCCCCTTTCCCCTCAACATTGTTCTTACTACAACTTGAACAATGTTTTGGGGCTGCGTTGGTGGCCTGGTTTACACCTGTGTGTTGGGCTGTCACTGACCTTTTTTTTTTTGTTGTGTGTTAGTCTGGTGGCTGCGTTTGTATTGAGTCTTGAAATTTACGTTGTTACTTTGCACTGAAAAAGTGTGAATGTTGGAGAGTGGAATTGCGTAAGAAGAAAGCGCGGGTAAGGGGGTGTAGGCAGAATAAGAGAGTGGTTAAATGTGTTACTGTTATTATTTTGAGTATTTGTGATGTTTCAAAGGAGTGTCTCTGTAGCACATTATGAGCTTTATCATACTTTATGGTATATGGTACTTTATATATATTTTTTTTAGACCCTGAGCCACACGTCTAGATCGAGAAGCACAACTGACTATGTATTTGAGGCTGACGTCACATTTTAATGGTCGATCAATTATTGATGATCTCTTGATACAGTGTCTGGACTGTTTCTCCCCCCCCCCCCTTTTTTTTTTACCTACCAAAGACATTTTTATTTCAAAATACTATATCTACATTCTATACCTCCCCCTTAGCCCTTTCGTTTTATTAATATCTCTTCACATCAAGCACATGCGCTAGGTATTGGTTTATAAAACATAATTCAGAAGTTAATAGAATGGGGCATCTGAAAAGAAAAACACAACTGGATATATTCTAAATTCATTGTTCCTGTGTTATATTCTATATTCCTTGCACCTATGGTAGCACAACAATGATAATAGCATCAAACTATATGTGTCATAAAATCAAGCTTTTAAAGTGGGTACAATTAGTGCATATCGATGTAAATCTATTTACTTAGAAAAATATAGCACATTTACGGTAAACCACAAATAGCTGATACAAATTGTAACACATGGGTAATTTATATATGTACTTTGCATTACATTATTTTTAAAAATAACAATTAAAAAATATATAATTTAAATATTTTGTGTTCTTTGGGTTATATCCCTTTGATGTTTATTTTTAACATTAAAATGGCGTTCGATATCTTACGAAGCTGAGATTGCTTATATAAAAACTGCTATTATCGAACACCCCCTTTTTAAACCTCAATTTTCATGTTTAGGTAGCAAAGGACACTTTAAGGAAAATTGTTGCAAATATTTCTCAGCCTAATTAGAAGCGTATTAGAGTAAAGGATGGTTGTCGGCCACCCGGGTTTCGTCTCGCATATCGGACACCTCGATGTATTATTATTAAATCTTCTTTATTTGAATGTTTACTACCCAACTTCCGCATAAATATTGCGCATGGACTATTTTGTCACACTTCCGACACGTACAGCTCCCTTTTATATTGAGAGAAAGTAATTTTATCTGGGGTCAAAGTAGACTACTGTAAAACTTAGCTTTTTTTCTCCCAAGGGGAAGAACGAGATAGGGTCTGGAGCTAAGACGATTTTTAAGCCCCTAGATGCATTACCCAATTAAAACCCAGATATAATGCTTCTAAATAGGCACTAGAAACAGATAAATTGTACAACCCAGACTCTCCTTTCCCACTTAACATGTAAATAGGGGGTGGCCAACAAGTTTTACCTTTCTGAATAAGAAAACATATCGTCATATGACGCTAGTCATCAAAGGGAAATAACTTGACACAGTACTTATGGGGAAATAAATTGTTATTGTTTTTTTTTTAAACATTTACAAGAATAATTTTGTTGTTTGTTAAAATAATATAGTAGAAAATGTATATTTAAGTTATGTATGTGTTCTTGTGTGTGTTTGATACATGTTTCACAAAAAAAAAATTCTTAACATATTTATAAAAAAAAAGTTAATGTGGTGTATGCAAAACGTATAACCATTTATTTTAAACCATTTAATATGCAACAAATATGTACAAATGTTATAGCACTTAGGTGCACTCGTGCATACAATAATAAATTGGCATCAATGGGCAGCTGAAAAAAAAAAAGTCACAATAGCAATATCATTGTAGACCTCGAGCCTACAATTATTGATCGACCAGGTGCGCTAAATGGCCATTGTGTGAAACATCAACATTCTAAGAGATTGTCAAAATCAAAAGAGAGTATACTACATGAAGTCTCTCTCCCCCCCCCCCCCCCCTTTTCCACGTCTCTTAAGCATACCATTACACGCTCTAAAAAAAAAAAAAAAAAAAGCAGGTGAGAGAGAGAGCAGGAGACTAGCAATTATCTGACTGGTACCATAAAGGCTAAGGTGAGACAGGCACGCACTGCGCTAGTGGAGCTGTGCTACGGGAAAAAAAAAGTGCCCCGTAGGTAGACTAGAGAGAATACTCCTCCTCTTCTCCCCCCCAACAGAGGCGATCTTTTCCCCTAGCGCGACCAGCCAAGCTAGGCCCAAAGTAGTGGCCGTGGTGTGACGTCAGTTACAAGCCGAGAATGAAAGCGTGGAGCGTGGGAAAAGTGATAATATGTCTTTTGTCGTTGCGCTAATGTACAGAATAATCAAATTAAGGATGAAATGTCTTAATAATAACATGTTTAATATATAGAAGACATCTATTTCCTTTGAAGTGTCCGATAAATCTCCAAACCGGCCAACAACTTTTACAGAGACAAAAATCATGACGAAAACTTTTACGCATCAGAAAACCCAACCTACCCCTCTTCGCATCAGATCTAATTTTAACTATGCGTAGTGATACATTACAAAATAGCTATTTTTATAGACAAAAGGATGACTAATTCATTGACACCATCAGTTTATTCATAGGTTAGACCATTACGGAGTTATGAATTTTGAAACTTAAAAATGGCCGGAGAATGGCTTAGCGTGTCCGACAACAATCCTTTACTCTATATAGGTTTTGTTGAGCTGAACATCATTGGCATTAAAAAATACCCTTAACCCGAGACTCACTTCACTCTTCCCAAGAGGTCAAAAAAAGTGAAATTTTTATACCAATATTACCAATGCACTTTGAATATAAGTAAAAAAATTATCCTCGGGTGAAAATGAAACTAAATATAACTAAACTATAAAGAAATGGACGATGCACAATAGTGTGACAATAGGAATGGACTAGTTTCGTCATAATCATCGAAATAAAGGAGAATTTTAAAAAATACAATGGGGTGTTCCATAAGTAAAAGTACCTTAAAATTAAAACGAAGGTGTTCGATAGATGTAAGTTACTCTAGATCTAGTCTAGGTCCGGCTACTGGTAACTGAGCTAAGACGGTTACCGGGCTAGATCTACTACTAATTAAAAAGTTAACTAACCTAAGTAGTCTACTACTTGACTTATTAATTAGTGTCTAGAGTCTAGCTAGGTCTAGACCTAGAGTCTAGAGTTAGAGTTTAGAGTGACTAAGACTGAGTGACTGAGTCTCCGAAGAGTCGAGTCTAGCTAGGACTAGGTACTTCGATAAAAATTTCAAAATGATCACAATGCAATGGAACCTATTTAGTTAGATAGAGCTTGAAAAATGCTTTCCAATGATACCAATTTTATATTGCTGAGTTAATTGTGAGGGAAGTTATTAAATTTTTAGTGGCCAAAAATGAGCCTTCTTTAGCCTTTGTAAATAAAAAAAAAATCTGTGACCGAAACAACTGACAGTTGAACTAAAATTAACTGTATTATAAAAAGTGTTAAAGATATGGTGTTGAAACTTCACACTCTTTTACATTAACCAGTATTCTGTTAAAATAAATTTTAAAAATAAGACCCAGCAATAAAATCTTTGAAAAAAAGTTAATTAATATATAAAAAAAGCCTTCGACAAAAAATAAAAATATTTGTGATTTTGTCATCATATGAGCCCAAAAATCACAAATAAAACAAATCTGAGATCTGTATTGTGTTTTATTTTGTTTAATTATAATTCTACTGTATTTAAATAGCTATTTATATGCATCAGATAGATAATTCTTATAAATTATAAATGAAAATAGCACTGCGCAGAAAAATATTTCCTAAAATTTAATTACTATAAGTTTCATAAACTTCATAAAAAAAACAGTTTTAACCTTTTTGTAGAGCACTGGCAATTAATCATTTTAAAATGTCTTAATTTAAATGCTTTAAAAATTAGATTGTAAATGAAAAATTTCTTGCTTCGGACAATAAAATAAAAAAGAAACCTTGCGATTTTTTTTAGAAGTTATTAAAAGATTTTTTACTTGAATTTTTGTGCAATAATAGCTCATCATTTTAAAAATATAATGTACTCATTTATTAACTATTAATTTACATGTATATTAATAGAAAAAAACAAGACACAGAAAAAAAAATTAATTATTAGTTCGCTGAGCTAAAAATATGAAAAAAAAAAATGTAATATTTAATATTATTTTTTAAAGTAATTAAACTTTTACTTTAAAATTTGCAGATTACAAAGTCATTATAATAAAGACATATTCCCTCTACATAATCTAGCATTCAAACACTATAAAAGTTAATCTAAATGAAAAATTCCTATGTGTGCTTCTAAAAATAGCTCGTGATAGACAGAAATTGACCATTTCCAGTAAATCACAGTGTTGGTTGTTACTAAAAATAGATTTTAACCATCAACTTTGAAAATTAATATCTAAAGAGTGCGCCAAGCTACAAAGTTCAAACTTAGCACACATATATATATTAACATGCTAAATTCAATAGAATTAGTGAGATTGTTGTAACCATAAACACTTTTATTTTATTTAAAAAAGAAAATTTTACCCTTCTTTGTCTTTGTTAATTTTAATATCAAATATCTTTAAAGTGCGCCAAGAGAATTTAATGAAATTTGAAATATACACATTTCTTAATATGATAAATTATTGTAGCAAACAGCATTGTTGTAACTTTTATAGGAAAAAATGTCAACTTTCACATAAACTTTTGTTAAGAAAAATTTAACAGATTGGCTTCAAAAGCAAATAAAAATGATCTCTGATATCTTATATTTACAAAAAGTAATCATAATTAGTCCTCAAATCAAATACAATATGCTAAAACTTTGATGGAAATGACCACCCCTAAAAAAAGGGTAAAATGTGCTGACACACTTTTCAGCCATTTTTTGGGAGAAAAAAAAAATGGATCTAGGTCAGTTTATCGAAGTACCTACTACTAGGACTAGAGTAGGTCTAGTTACTAGTACTAGGTCTAGATCTAGACTCTAATCTATTTCTACCAAACTAGATATATATTGATCTAATTAGATTAAGATTTAGATCTAGTGTGTATTATGGCAATTTTTTTGTATAAAGAAATGTAAATAGAATAAGTATCGACAAACCCTAAAGAATCCTGCATTCGACATGTTGGGTTGTTAAAGTCTCGCATTATCTCGCTAATTTTCTCGCGTATGCTGCCCTCTGATAAAAGATCTCGCGAGAGGAAATTTACCGTGACCGGCCATTCAATGTTTATAAAGCAGTGGTTCTCACCTTTTTTAAACTGTCTAGCTGAGCCAAAAGGCTCTTGAAAGGCCAATAAAAACGAACAAGAGCTCCCTCTCACCGGCATATTAAACAGAGTGTTCTGCCTGGTCGAGGTCCTTACTAGTGTCTATGCCTATGCTAACATTGTCGTTTCCAGTGATTCGAACGCTCCGGAACTTTTGAATACTCTAAGAGATTGGCGCTCTCTATATATTTAAGGCATCTAAGCGAGACCAATCTTTATAGAAGGCCTGAAACTGACCTTCAGCAACGAGCTATTGGTCTAAACTGTCCACGGGTTGTGACGTTGCAGGTCAGTGTTTAGTAGGTCTTCTATAACGAATGGTCTCCATCTAAGGCTCCTCGAACTCCCATTAAAGGTGCCTTCGCTCCATAGTGGGAATATGGAAAGGCTAACTTACAAATAAACATGTTCTGCTGGAGGACGGTGTGAACAGTAGGGCCTATAGAAGCAATACTTAGGCTACCATTCGACTGCTGCGTTGGGTCGGACACTTAACCCGCATCGGGGATACACTATTGCCAAAGACATTTTTTTTTTTTGCCGAGCTTAAACAATTAAAGGAGGACGGCGTAACAGATGTGTCCCCCATAAGCGCTATAAAGATAATTTTTCCCTATTTGGCTTAGAGGAAAGATGGCCCTGACACTGTTTTCCTATCAGTCGCTGTGTGTGCTCCATCAATAGAGTAAATCTACGAGAATTCAAGAAGCAGCATGAGAAAGATTAAAGCAAAGTGCATTCAACAAAATCCAGGAGAGCCTGGAAGGGTAATGTTCATCCCCACCTATGGTTACCCACATGCCCAAAAGATGACAAAAAAGGAAGACAAAGCCCTACAAAGGAGGACAAAAAAAAAAAAGACAAAATAAACTGAACATTTATTTGATTAAACATAAATCGTAGGCTATAATGCAACTTTAATTCATATCATATTTCTCAGAAGAAAAGTATTTTGCCGTAGTAGAATCTACATCATTCGCGCTAACGTAGGCCTACGCGGGGAACAATATGCAGGACATTTTCTTCAATATCCACATATTGACAGTCTTTTAGAACCTCCGTACGCACCACTTCACTTTATGTTGCATTCAGCTGTGAAGAATGTCAGCTTGACGCTAACAAGTGGCTCCTAAAACTCAGTTTACAACGCTGAAAACACATTCTTTTACTTATGCCTATACATTGGCATTGTCTCTGCACTTTTCTCCGAATGCAACACTTTTATCTTATCTTCTTATCTTATATAATACAGACGTTACTTCAAAAAAGAAGATGATTACGTCCTACGCGTCATGCATTTAGTCATGCATATTTACCAATGACTTAAATTCTGCCAAGTCACTGGTTTTCCTGGCTAGCTCAGGCAACCCATTCCATGCTCTTGGATGATAAACTGTATTTCTCAATAGTTTCTTTAAGTTATGTTGATATGGTTTGAGAAGTTTCATTTACTGTGCTGTCCAGCGCTACTAATCTTGTCCCTTTTATTAATAACAATCAAAGGACTGAAGTACTACTGGCAATGGTTTCTCGGATCATGGTTTCTTACATCTATAGCGACTTTAAAACAGTTAACGCCAATTAGCTGCAGTAGTACCTTCTCTTCTCCTCTATTTATTAGACTGGTGATGTTTGGCAGTGTTATTAGTGTTGTTACACATGTTCTTATCAAGTTACGGTGTTGTTGTTGTTGTTTTTTGCAATCGACACACCTAGCTTCATTTTCTGTGCGCCCATCACCAAAACACGGATACTTAGTGACTTACAGTCTTTCATTTGATCTGAGAATTAACATTTCCTCTTAATTTAGTAACGTTAGTCAACATCTTAAATACAAATTCTAATTATTAAACACAAACTCGACAACAGCGAGTACACAACATTGATTACCAAGTGCACTAATTATATAGAGGTTCAAAATCAACAGTGAACATGCGTCTTGCAGGGAAGCTTATATCTTTGTTTATTAAGAGAGTTGTTATATTTAAGCCAGAAAATAGTATTAAATTCGATGTACGAATCAGTGTTGACTCGTACTCAGCAACGTATTGATGCTGAAGGCGACCACTTTGGACATTTCTCAAATCAATCACATTTATTTTTCTAATTTGACATTAAGCTTACCATGTCCAGAAATTTAGCATTGTAGAACGGGAAATAAATTGTCTATGACAGTTCAAAGTGTGTATACATTTTTTTGACGCACCCTGTAGGCCTATATATATATATATATATATAATATATAAATATATATATATATATATATATATATATATATATATATATATATATATATATATATATATATATATATAAAGACACACCTTTTTTTATAAACATCCGCCAGAAACAGAATATTGGCTGCGCGCAGGATATAATCCTAATTATATTGCTGTATAGCTATACTGCTGTCAGGCAATGTCTTCCACATTGGTATTATGCAAAACATACACATCCAAGGGATATAAAGTAAAGTTTTCCTTTCAGACCTTGTGGTCTATAGGGCAGATGATGTAAAGGTCATCTCATTTCGTGGCCTACGGTTGACGAGGGTGTCATGTGGCCAGCACAACGACCAACCGCCTTTACTTTTCCCCAACTAATGTCAGTTACCTATCAGAGCTGGGTAGACTCAGAGGCGCCAAGGATCCCGAAATAAAAATCCCAGTCTTCACCAGGATTCAAACCCGGGATCAGAAGCCAAGCGCTTTACCGCTCAGCCACCGCGCCTCCTCCAAGGGATATACAAGTATAAAAACTGGGACCAGTACAGAAGTCTACAGGAAGGCGACACTTTGGTGTCGCCGTTTTGGTGCGTTTTGGCGAAAGACGTTTTGGTGCTAGGAGTTCTGTCGATGTTTCAGAAAAAATAGATATAACTTTACGAAAAAAATTGTCTGAATATTTAATACAAGAACGCATAGAAATGTCAAGCTTCACCCCCTTTCCACTAAATTCTGGTACCATTGATGTTTTTGTGTGGTGAAAAATAATTAGATAAGAAATACACATACAAAACAAAAACATGTTTCAGTCTTTTTGAAAACATATTTCAATTAATGTATCGTGAGAGAAAAAAAGAGCTGATGCAGGTTCCGGGGAGGGGGCGCTTCTACTCTTACTTGAAATATTTTGAAGCATTGTTATTTTACTTGGTTAATATTCAAATCTGGATTTATAACTACAATGAAAATATAACATTTTTAAAAAAGTACATTGAGCGACCTCCTCCCACCCAATTCCGGTTTTCAATTGTAATCACTGGCGGATCCGGGGGGGGGGGCGGTAGGGGCGATCGCCCCCCACACTCGGCCAAATTCACGCAATTTGTATATGAATTTATTACTTATGTTAATAATATATACTAATTATTTATATTTCAACCTATTTTTAGATTATTTCGCTCCCCTCCCCCCTTGTAGTATGTTGGCTGATTTGGTGGGGTGTGGAGGGGGCGATGTTTTGATGTTTTAACCGATCTTTATATTATGTCGTTCCCTTTTGGCCGATTGGGTGGGGGGAGGCGAATACCTCTACTGCCCTTCCCACTTAAACCCTTTGAGTTGGAGTGGGCGGTCCTATTATTATGGGGAAATCATAGTTTGTGAACAAAATTTGTTGAATTTAAATATAATTTTATATTATGTCGCTCCCGTTCTTGTATCTTGGCCGATTCGGTGGGGTTGGGGGGGGGGGGGCAGGCGATTGCATCTACTGCTTTCCCAACTCTAGCCCTCTGAGTCGGGGGGCGAGCCTATTTTTATGGAGAAATCATATTTTTTGAACAAAATTAAGTGAATATTTATATAATATAAGCTACGTATTGATATGCGAACCCATTTGTATATTATGTCGCACCATACTCTAATCTCAAATGTTATCATTAGTAAATAGGCCTATAAAATGAAAAAGGGTTGTAACAGGTGGGACTGGCAATACATGCAATCGCCTTCCACCCATCGGACAAACCTATACTTTTTCTTTTTGTATTAGAGTCAGTTAAGAAATTACAAAATTTAAAAAAAAATCTGCCACTAATATAATTCATATATACTATAAATTAAATTCTTATATTGAGTCGCCCCACTCCTATTCTTTAATGCCAAATGCAACCATTAGCAGAAATTATAAAAAGGAGCGAGGATTAATCGTTTTCACTCCACTGCCCCGGCGGCCACTTTCCAGGCAAAAACATGGTGTTTTAAAACAGAATAGTCAAATATGGTGACATAGTTTATGTAATTTCAAATGAATTTATCATATTTTTTAAAGTATAAGAGTAACGATTGAGATGAGTTCTGAACCCGAATATTCTTTTCGTAGTCGCCTTTGTCCAACCTTTACTCAATCTGATATTTTTCTATCTAAATAAAGATAGATAGATTCGACCTGTGTAATTACAACGCTTTAGTTTGGGTCCTTTTTTTTTATATTTTGGAAATGCAGGTCTTCTCCATATTTACTGCTTAGAACGTTCCGTGTTGCAGAACAAAAGTTATGTCGTTTTCCGTTGTGATATATAGGGCCTATATATATATAACCTAACCCTAACCCATATATATATATATATATATATATATATATATATATATATATATATATATATATATATATATATATATATATCTCCAGTTTTTCATATGTGTCTTAGCTTAGTAACAATATTTTTTTTTATAAGACTGAGTTGTTATCCCTGCGCACAACCACCTGGGTGACTGTCCTTTTAATCTCTCTGGATAGCTGCTTAATTTCGGTTAATTAAGGTGCCCTAACTTTGTGGATCTCTCCACTTCCTGCAAGTCAGCAGGTTTTATTGTGGTCCACCCCGGGAACCCACCATATCTGGAGGGCATTCCCTTATCCGTCAATTGGGAGATCAAAAGCTCCACGCGAGTTCTTGAGAAGTTCAAAACAGCAATTCAAGTTAGCATCAGACAACTAATTTAGCATCAGACAACTAATTTAGCATCAGACAACTAATTATAAGTAGATAAACCAAAAGCATAATTATAAATGCAAAAAAAAAAATGCGCTGATTTTGTGACATGGATACAAGAGACTCATGTGTAGCAAGCTTTTTGATGTCTCCGCTATAGGCCCTACATGAGAGCATGGAAAGGTTTTCCTGAATCAGCCAGGAAACTTAGCAGAGTTGAAATCACATTAACATATATGACTAGATTAACACCTGAGTGTGGCATGAGACACATAGGGCGCAATTATCTTATCTTTTGAAGTAACGTCTGTAATTTATAAGATTTGACCTTTCTGACACAAGAAAGTTGAGCAGTATCGCGTTAGCAGAAACGCATTGAAAACTGTATAGGCCCTACATTAAGGGCTTATAAAAGGTCCTACTTAGAAAATGAAATGATTAATTATTTTCACTTTTGGAGCATTTGTATCCTAATAGTGCCAATGCCCCTTTTACTTAATTAATATTCAGATATGGATTTTAAAAAATCCAACTTTGTTTGTTCCTTAAGAAATATTGGCCTAGATTCTCTTAATTAAACGCCTTCGCGAACCCCTTGCCCAACAGAGCTCTAGGTGCTAGGACTATGCTATGGACTAGATCTGCGTTGTGTCCATAGGCCTATCTCTAGTTACACTCTAGATCTAGTTACTATTATAGTAGCACTGTGACTGAAATGACCCGATATGACCCTGTCTCTTCTCACTAATTATGTAGGCCTTCATACATTTAAATTTCTTTTTTAGTCCTAGGTGAACGCATACGCTTTCATTTATGTTCTAAATCTATCTATCTATCTATCTATCTATATAAGGCTTATCTTCGAGTCCGAAGATTAGTGAGGAGTGCAGTATTTCCCGTGGCTGCGCAGCCCCAGCTGTGACTTACATATGTTTATTTTGCCACATCCAGGGCAAGCATAGCCAGTGTCCGTAGGTAGTCGATTTAGATTTTCTTTTCGCCGTCTGCGTTTGTCCTCGGCAGCGGATTTTCTTTTGGTCTCAAATGTGTATCTCGCGGCCTTCGTGAGTGACCTCCAGCTGTCTCGTTCTGAGGCCGCATGCAACCAGGTGCTCTCTTCTATGTCAGCCGTGGAAAGTTGACGCTGGTCTTTGAAGCGTTTCCGTGGGGCACCTCTGTTACGTCGACCACCTTTTCGCTCACCGAAAAAAAACTGCTTTTGGCATACGTTCGTCTCCCATACGGGATACGCATCCTACCAGCTTAACTGCCGGACCATAAGAAGTCCCTCTATACTGTCCATATCGGCGTTCGCAAGGACATCGCTGTTTGTAGTGCGGTCTTGCCACCGTATGTCCATGATGGAGCGCAAGCATCTTTGGTGGAAGCGCTCAAGAAGTCTTAAATTAGTTGTTTTCTGTAGAGTGTCCATGTCTCAGAGCCACTTGAAAGGCTAGTAGTTGATCTATATATATATACTATTTTGTTAAAGGCAATAAAGTTTTTAACAACATCGTTCGTTGATAATATATATATATATATATTTAAATCAGCATATTATGGGATTGATTTTTTAATAACAATACATATTATATTATCGGCCTGAAATGCCCTTTTAACTGTAGATCTGTAATCTAGATCAAGAATCTATAACTGTTTCCGTTTAAAAATTTGAATTTTGAATCTATGAATCTAATTTAGATCTAGCTTTTATTTTGTTATTTTGTAGATCTAGTTCTATAGATCTTAATAATAATCAATCAAACTGCTAAAAAGATATAGTTTAATGTTAATCTAGATAATACTGTAGTTTTTGACCTCTCATCTAGATCTACGTATCCCATTCGAGTTTTGAATCTCGACAAGTTTTTAAACTGAAGACGAGGCTTCTAATCAATGTCGGCCATTGTCAACGGTAATCGTTGAGCGAATAGGTCTTATTATAGCAAGTGCCATCCTGGATTAATTGGTCTTATTTTGCTGATATAAACTTCGCATTTTATTCACAAAAGTCTTAGCAATTTGATTTAGTATATATTTCAAGTAGGATCTATTCATAAAGTTGGATAAAATCGACGATAAAAACCTAAACAAAGCCGATCTTCAAAATGGCTTGCGGAGCAACTTTAAAACGGTCGTTGGAATTCGATCCATTACACAGTCCTAGTCAATCAACACCAATAAAACGTAGACGATGTATGCCTTTGACTATGGCTCAGACTCCTCCACCAACAAAGTTACACCAACTCACACCGTCACCATTTGCAGATTTATCTCCAAAATTATCTAAAGGTAAATTTATTCTATTTTCTAGATCTATTTCTTGACAATCTAGATATTGTTACGTATTTCTGAATCTTCTGGCTAAATGTATTAGTAGGCACACAAATAAAAACACTGTAAAGAACTTGACGACTAAACTTTCAGCTTCATATAACTTTAATGACTATTATAGGCACTTCAACAAAAAAATTTGTTTTGATCATATTGTTTTGTAATTGATATCATTAAATAGAGCTTGGTGTCCCATTTACAAAAATATCAAATTTATGTTTCTATGATAAGTAGAAGTAAAGTTATGATTTTTTTTGTATTTATTTTTTTTTCCTTCTTTGGCTTTGTATTCAATAAAAAATTTTGGTACCCGAAATTTGACTTTTTGTTATTAAAGCATGCATATCTTTCTTATTATTCAATATTTTTGGTTCAAATTTTCAGAAGACTTTATGCATGTTATTTAAAACGTAATACTACCCCAATCTTTCATCTAAACCGATTTCTCATACTTTCCGAGCCGGGCGAAGCTGAAAATGGAGACGACAAATTTGGTCGAAATTTTACTTAATTAATGCACAACTTTTTTATTTGTCAATATTTCCATTTCAAATTTTCAGGAGACTTTACATGTTCTTTATATCATTTTATAACCCCCAAATCTTTCATCTAAATCTATTTTTTATACTTTTACAGCCGGGCGAAGCTGAAAATAGAGACGACAAATTTGGTCGAAATTTGACTTAATTCATGCACAACTTTTTTATTTGTCAGTATTTCTATTTCAAATTTTCAGGAGACTTTACATGTTCTTTATATCATTTTTTAACCCCCAAATCTTTCATCTAAATCTATTTTTTATACTTTTACAGCCAGACGAAGCTAAAAATAGAACCGTCGAATTTGGTCGGAATTTGACTTATTCAAGCACAACTTTTTTATTTATTAATATTACCATTTCAAATTTTCAAGAAACTTTAAACATGTTATTTGCTACAAAAATAAATAATAATTTTAAAGAAAAAAGCAATTCAAAATTGTGACATTTATTTTTAAAAATTGTACTATGGGAACAGCTAGATTTTTTTCAAATATTGACGAGAACTTGTTTTTATTGCTTAATGTTTAATCATAAAATTAAAAGGAGACTTTAAACAGCTGGAGTATGAAAAAGTTATCTTTAAAAAACATTTTTAAAATATTGAACTTTTTTTTTTATTTAAAAAAAAAATGCAGATGTAAAATTACAAAATATTTGGATATGGGGGGGGGGGGGAGCGAGGCAAGAGGTAATAGAAATCAATACAATTAGTCAAATTGCCAAGATTAGATATCAGAATGTCTCTTTTATAAAGTTTAAAATATACTGAGTCTATATATATATATATATATTATATATACAGACATAATCTAAACAAACTTATAATATAACATCTAAATTATCTAATTTATAATATATATTGAAAAGCTGTTTTAGTTTTTAGGCTATTTCTCAGATTTTCTCCCATTAAATTTCACATAAAAAAAATAGATCTAAATTTAGTCCTCAACATTCTAGATCTAGAAACTAGTATTAGTTTATTAAGACAATTAAGTATAGACTAGACTAGTATATATCAAATCAATTAAAGATCTATCTATCTTATCTAATTCTTATTCTAGATTTCATTCTAAGCATCTCTGTTCCCATTCTTAGTTCTAGAAAATAGAACTAAGTCTAAGCCTAAATCTAAGTATTAGACCTAGATCTACACTCTAGTGTATGATTAAAACAATAATTTGATTTTTCTACATTATCTGTTGCTTCTCTAGATCTATTACTAACTAAATCTAGATCTACATTAATACAAGTTTTTTTGCTTCATTATCTATATTAATAAACAAGGAAACTTCGTTTTTATTATATTTTATAAGTATTTTATTACTACTTCCGGTAGAATTTATAGCAAAATGGCTACTTTCGATTTGGTGGTCATTTTGGCATTCATATACCAAGAGTGCCATCCAAAATAGCTTTATAATCACACGTGATTCTTATGTAGATATGGATACTACAAATTACTAACCAATATAAATAATTACAAAACAAAAATAAAAAAGTAATCATATCTGGAACACACCCTAATTTTGGAAACTTAAAAAAAAACGATCTAGTAAACCAATCCCGTCAAATTTGGTATCAAAAGAATCGCCATTTTCTCCCCGACAAAATGATACTCTAATCTAGAAGATCGGATAAAAAATAATGACGTTTTACGCACTTTTCCGACGGTAACCGGGGACGCGACCGAAACCATGAGGACCAGCTTTTAAACACACTTCCGGCGTACAAAAATAGCGATGTTGAAGTACCTAACTATTAACTTTAACATTACTGTAACATGTAGCGTAGAAGACTGTACAATATCTGTCAGTTTACAGTTAACTATACTTCGTTGCACTGCATCTCTTCACTTCGTTGCACTTCATCTCTTCTCAACTTGCATCGAGCCGTATTCCACAGAACAGACCAACGACACACTTCCCAGTGTCGCTCCATGTCTCCCAAAGCTGAACCAAGTCGTACTCAAGTCTACCGAATCAGAGCCGCACACGTCTTACATCGACTGTATCGACTGTAACGGCTCAAGTCCACTGTAGTTCGCTGTATAGACTTTAACGACAGTAGTCCACTCCAGTTAACTCTACCCTAGTTAACTTGCATCGAGTCGTACACATTTCACTTCCACTAGAGCCGCACACGTCTTACATTGTCTGTATCGACTGTCACGACTCACTCACGACTCGTTCACGACTGACTTTCACATTAACTCTCTGGCTTATATAGAGTCCCTAATCGCTTGTCCAAAGTTGCACAAACACGGCTAGTATCCTCTGGAATAACACGTGAGAAAACGTCACATCCTGTCTTTGTTTATACACGTAGATTCCAGAAAACATTGGCTGCAGTGTCATCTTGCCGGGGTCACAAGTTGTGACCTCTATCTGTCACTGGAACTTGCTAGTACCTTTTGGAATAACATGTAAGGACACGTCACATCCTGTCTCTGTTTATACATGTACATTCCAGGGAACACTAGCTGCTGTGTCATCTCGCCGGGGTCATACGTTGACCTCTACCTATCACTGTTCATTTGTAACAATATTTAGTATTCTAAATCTAGATAAAGATTAGATTCTAGATTCTATTTATTTTTATTTTAGATTCTCATCATGGATTCATGATCATCATCTTGATAGACTTGTCACTTAGATTATGTTAGTAAGACTAGAGTTAGAGTCTTATGATAGGGCATTCAGTGATAAAATAGTTATTTACTTAAAGTTATACTTATATGCAATGTCCAATGAAACCACTATAGCTAGATTGGTAATTTTGAGATATAAATGACACAAAAAGAATTTTCAAAATCGGATAATTAGTTCAAAAGTTATAGATCTAAATTTTTTAGTTAATTATTTTGACCTCTTCTTTGCCTTTGAGCCTTTGTATTTTACTTATTTGTTTGTCCCACTTTTCAAGATAGGTACTTTGACAAAAAATTCAAAATAAATATATATGAACAGAAGCTATTTAGTTATGTAGAGCTTGCTGAGAGGGTTACAATGATACCACATTTATCTTTCTATGTTATATAGGAGCAAAGTTATGCCGTTTTATGTGTAGAAAAATGGACTATAGAAAATGTCCAAAAAGCTGTGACCGAAAAAATGAATTTTCGTCTTTATCTCATCATAACTTTATAACCATAATAGATAAAAGCTTGAAATTTGGAACACAGCTACCCCATTATATGATTTTGAATTTGAATGTTTCATCTCACAAGTAGCTAACATTCATTCACAGCTAATCCAATAGTTTGAAAATTGACATCGATCCTTTTTCTAGAATGCCGTATGGTAGAAAATTCCTCAGCTTTATAATATGGGAAAATGGGATACCCTAACCTCGTTTCGCGGCAAAGTGGGACAAAAAAATACGGACGATTTTTTCAGGCGGACTGAACAGCCTACTTATGATGATCATTCGTCACAAATTCGTAATAAATTAAAAGGGAATAACTTTCAACGACTTAGTCACGTAGTGTCACTTAGTGAACTATTTTTGGTATAAATACTATAAACTAAAAATAAATAAAAAGTAAAAGTAGCTATTAGATATCTAGTATTTATATAATACAATAAATACATAGATCTACTTACTACTTTACATAAAGAAAAACAAAACTTGAATACTTAAAGTGCGAAGGTTGATCGCATTAAGCCCGCTGGCAGCCATTTCCCATTTGAATTTTTATAGCACCGTAAAGGTCTGACTGAAAAAAACTGATGGTATCTCTGAATTCCTTGTCCTTTTGTCTATTAAAATAGACATGATTTAATGTATCACTAGATCACTGGGCTTAGTTAAAATTAAATATGAGGTGTAGGGTGGGTATTGCCAAGTGTACTTTTCCTCAATTAGATTTCTCCCCTAGTTAGTAAGCTCGATCGGGCTGATGGAAGGCTCGAGCAGATCAAAGAAATATATCTAAAACATGTTTTAATCTTTAATTTTCATATGAAGTCATTTTCTTTTTACTCCGCAAGAGTACCATCCATTGCCACCTTTCTCATGCTCCACAACTTGAAATGTTTCTTTGAGCTAATGAGCCATCAGACTTAAAAATAGCCATAAGCCCATGACCCATTTCCTACACTACCCGGAAGTAAACAAAAATAATTCCACATCTCTTGAGTTTGACCTCATCATGAACTTAGCCTTTACAAGGAAAAGGAAATAGCATGTGTCGGAAGTGAAGAAAAAAGGTGCATGCGCAATATGGTAGTAGTAATTTGGTAAACATTCAAAAAAATTGTTTAGCAATAAAAAGTGAACCGATTAAACCTCTATACTAATCGGGGCTGTTCGAACTTCGCACTTTACTATAAATGTCAAAACGAAATAAAATACTCAGAAAGACATCTAATAGTAAATAGATCTACTTAGATCTATACTAGTCTATCTAGATTGAACTTCGCACTTTACTATAAATGTCAAAACAAAATAAAATACTCAGAAAGACATCTAATAGTAAATAGATCTACTTAGATCTATACTAGTCTATCTAGAATCTAGAACAAATACTAGACTAACTGTTCCTTCTTTCCTAGTGGCTAGACTATTGCCATTAGAGTTTAGAAAATTGATGGGTTGTCTGAATCAGACAGGAAAACCAACGACATGGCAGAGTTTGTCATTGATTTGACATGCATGACTAGATTGAGTCTGACACATGAAATGCATAGGACATAATTATCTTCTTTTTTTAAAAGTAATGTCTGTAATATAAGACTTCAGATAGGAAACTGAACTCAAACCTCTACTACGTTAGTTATGACAGAACAAGCTAAACCCAAACTTAAAATCTGATCAGTATGAACTGAATCAACTGTCTTTACCCAAGCCCATACTGGACTGAATCAAGATTTGCAATGTTGTAAATTTTTTTTAATTTGCACATCCCAAAAAGACATTTCATATCACATTTACAACAATAATTGACTTATAAGCAAATTTATTGGAATTGGAGTTTACTTTTGAAGTCTAATGCTGGCATTGCCTGAAAAACAAAGACAACTAAAATTCACTTAAAAGGTTACAATTTGGTGTTTGTTACTGATAATGAAAGTAATATGTTCTCTTATCACAACAATAATCTGAACTTGGCTGTTGAAAAGGCTCTAAAATCCCCTGGTGCTGATTTAGTTCACAATATGGTCAAAGGCTTCATAAGAAGCTGTGGGAAATTTGAAGCACTTTTGCCAAAATCTTAAACTAGAGAACCCTCTTCAACTGAATGTTAGTATTCTTTGGAATGTTTTTTTTTCTTTTGCAATTTTCTTGTCAAAACAGATAAACTTGAGCAACTAAACATTATTGATGAATAATTGTTGTGACGTTAATTTTTTGCATCCATTTCACAAGGCTACTGTCACATGACAATGAGATATCACCTGATGCATGGCAAATGCTATTTTGTCTTTGATCAATCCTTAAAATCTTTGGTTCAGACAGTGATTTAAAGGCAGTTTTTGTTTATCTTAGATGAAAAATTTATATTGTTACGAATCTCACTATCCAGGCTCTCTGCAAACTGCACCATACACCACCAATGTAAAGAACTTGACAACTCAGGGCTCCAGCGTAACGTAACACTTTAATAGTTGAATAAATAACAGCCAATACTGTACAATTGGCAACACATACACTGTACAAATATATCTCCGATAACACCGTACCGCCGTATCAACTCTTGCACTGGCCTCTCCGTCTCGTTCCGGGCTTGCACTGGGTTCAACAGTTCAGGACTGACTTCACACATTGGGCTCGTTGTGTCGGACTTGGTCACAGACCAAGATCAAGACACCAGTCGTCTAAACTGTACTTTACAGTACTCCTCACTGAACCGTCGTAATGCTCCGTACAGAACCACACCGTTGAACTGTGCTGTAGTCGACCGTGTTCTGAACCTCTGCCGTGAACCGCCTCTCGTGAACCGTCTTGACTGCGTCACCTCCGCTCTTATATAGGGTCCCTACTGGCCTTCTCGAACCGGATAGAACGCTGCTCGGCGTTTCTAGCTTCGTCACATGACTACATCCCTCGTGACGCCCCATAGCTCTGTTCACGACGGCGATCCTTCCCGAACCGTCCTGTTGACACTCGACTCGGCTGACCATCGTAACTTGTCACGGTTGACCGCGCATCTAGCGCTGGCCTAGGGCGATTTGCGTCGGCTGACTACACTCACACCACTACCCCCATCTGTGCCACCACCAGGTTTATAACAATATTATTCATCCTTGGTGATAAATTTCAACACTGTTTGAGCCTTGTATTATTTGCCTTTTTTATTGTGAATTTGTTTATTGAGATGCATAATATGTTACATAGTGTACACACCAGATGGCATTAGCCCAATGTGTGAAAATGTCAGGCATTTTGGGATAGCTTATAATAAGCATAATTTATATGAAAATTGTGTGAGCACTGATCCCATGGATATTAATTTCTCTAATTTTAGGTATGCATGTAGTTTAAAAATGTGTAGCTGCTAAGTCTAGTGATCCCCTTTATGCTCTGTAATTACCAGTGGCAGTTAACTTGGGATCTTTCTCCATTGGAGTATGCAAGTTTAGTGTAGGCTGGGTGTTTCCTCAGGCTTTTTTTTTTTTTTTTTTAATATAATCCCTGCTTTTTAAGGAAGTTTTTGGTCTTGGCAATTTTCTCCAATACTGACATCTGGGTCTAAAGACTGTAACTGGAATATCCATGGGACAAGGTGGGGTTGGCCAATGGTCCATTCTCCACCATCCACAGAGCTCTCCAAATGAAACTATTCTGCAGTAGAAAGCTTAAGGTGGACTGTGCCCTGTGGAATCGTCACATCCTGGATCCAGGCCCCTTCATGATGGATTTATATCCAGTTATATAGTGTAGTGAGACATAGACCTCCTTCTGGAGTAGTGCAATCCAAACCTCCGTCAAAAAGCACCTAGAGGGGGGGAAGGTCCACTATTATTCACTTAGTGAAATGCAAGTGGATAATGTAGTGGGGTTATTTATTACTCTTGGTAATTTCCAAGCCCCGATACCCACAAGGGGGAGTATCGCCACAAAGTGGAGGTTTGGAGTCAGAGTTTTCCTTCTCTTAGACGGGTTGCGTTATTTAGGCTCACATGCCCCATCAACACGAAGCTAAACTGGTTTTGATGCGCCAGTGTTCCGCCTTTCATCCCTTCTCCTGTCAGTTTGTAAGAACAGTGTCACCACCTCAAAGTTGGTGCCATAGAGTAGAAACCCTAATTCTGTATTGTGTATGTTAATTCCATATTGTGAATCTTATTCACAACCCATGTTGCACTAAGGTGAACACTTTTGACCTTAGGTGAACCAGGGAGTTAAAGGCAGTCAGTCCACATAGAGATCTTGTAGCAAGCACTTGTATTGAGCCACTTAAGATATAGGCAGTAGAGTTAGATGTTTAAAGTAGTTGGTTATAGAATAAGTACTAAGTTGTGATATTCGTATATTACTGTTGGATTAATACTGACCATTCCTGGGTCGAATTGTATGGTGTATTCACTATGTGGTGTTATATTAAACTTATTGTGTCTGCTACACCCAGCGTCATTTCATTATTCTGTGATTTGTAACAAGAACCCAATGTCACCACCACGCCTACATTGATAACCACAGCCACATTCATAATATATAAAATAACACAGTGACAAACAGGTTCCGCCAGATTTTTTTGAAAAATCACACATGAAATCCAGGAGCTGGATTTGACTGTCAGAGGCATTTAGAGGCGCAAGCCGTGGGAGCTTATCCCCACTTTCACCCCCGGCATTGAAGAAGAAGAAGAGTATGCAAAGTTTCTCGTATTGTCATATATATTCTTCAGATAATTCATCTTATCAGTGCATAATCAATATTGTGAGGCCTAATCAAGCTTACAAATTATTAATTTATGTCTCTCTATATATAATCTATTGTCTAGGTCACTGACTGGCTCATCACTATTATTCTCTTCCACTATAGCCTACCAAGAAGTGAAGTAAAAATTGTTTTAAAAAGGAGAAATGCCTAGTTACATAGTGATAATATTTTTCTTCATAACATTGTTCAAAATAGTTACTTTAGGTTAAAAGATCATGTTATTTCAGCTTTGATACTGACAGCTAAAAAAAATGTATTTTTGTAAAAATGTAAAAATAAGATTTATTATTCTTTATATTAAAGATTGTATAAAAAATTTTTTTTTCAGAAGAAATTGCTGAAAGAATTGGATCAGAACTTAAAAGAATGCAAAGGCGAAAACAGTTGTTCATGCCTCGTTCTATAAGTCCACCACTCTCAACTTGTTCATCTCTTGGTCGTCAGAGTCCCACTCTAACATTAGATATGTTGACATCCATTAACTCTTCAAATGACTTTCCTTCAGCATCTACACAGTCTAACTCAGGGACCTCATCACCAAAACAGAAAGATGTACCTTTGTTCACATTTAAACAGGTGGCTATGATTTGTGAACGTATGATTAAGGAGCATGAAGACAAATTAAAGGAAAGCTATGACAAAGTTCTAAGCAGTAAATTATCAGGCAAGTAATTACATTTATATTTCTCAAAACATTATTTTCAAACATAAAACTTTTGACTGTACGAGATTTTCAACTTTATATTAATTTTATAGTAAATTTTAATCACATTTGTAAAAATGGCAAGAAAATTCAAATTAAAAATAAATGTATTTCATTAAATCTAATTTGTT
The DNA here is from genome assembly GCF_947242115.1 of Biomphalaria glabrata. Lineage (NCBI taxonomy): Eukaryota > Metazoa > Mollusca > Gastropoda > Planorbidae > Biomphalaria > Biomphalaria glabrata. Next base: position 27,415,394 of record NC_074716.1, read on the forward strand.
TGGTTTGGGAAAAATTGGTAAAGCAATGAAATTAATTAGTTTTCCTAAATGCTGCCATAAATATTGAGAATTTTGTGGAAATACGCCATTTTAAATAATGACAGACCTGCCTACCGTTACGCAAAATGCGTATTCGTTACGCAAAATCTCCCAAAAATGACCGTCAGTACGCAAATACGCATTTAACCCGTCGCGTTACGCATTTCGTATCCTTTTTTTTTCCCCCTCTCTTGACTAGCTTACGATCGGTCACGGAGGTCACGCTAAGCCGTCCTGTTGGGTCACAGTTGGGGGGAAGGAGGAACAGAAAAGGTGGGGGAACACAGTGACATTGTGTTCAGATCTATACGTTGATTGGTTCTTATCGGAATTAACAATTAGATTTAGTCTAAATGAAGAACGCGAGAGTGAGGGAGTGGCGGGTTGGTACCGTCATCTAGCTGATACACCAACGTGGCTTTTTTTTTTTTTTGTAAGTTCATTAGTAGAAATTAATTATGTTGAATCCCTGATTCCCGTATTCATTCGTATAGAAAAAAATATCGAAATGCTATCGATTCAAAACACATTGAGTGACATTGTTGATATCTAGTCTAGATCTAGATCTGGATTCTAGAATCTAGATAACTTGTTATACAGGAATAGATCTAGCAGCTTTTTAGCTAGTCATTACGTTATGTCATGATTCTGTACATTACTCTACAATCTAGATGTAGATCCAATTTAGTTGTAGTATGATTTAGATTGACTAGATTTAGATCGATAACATCTACTACCATATAGTCTAGATCTAGCCTAGATTCTTAGTCTTAGTATAGAATAGATCAAGGATGAAGGTAGGCCTACGAAAGTTTGGAGCGGATCCACGGCATCGGTAATACTCTTGAGCCCAGATCTAGAGTAGATTATATTCATTATATAGACATAGGTCTAGTCTAGATATCATCTCTGTTGTCGTATTGATCTAGATTTAGATTGTAGATCTAATCATGACATCTAGATCTAATATATATATATATATATATATATATATATATATATGACAAAATAGTGGATCGCGTAAGTGTTACGCATTCTGGTGCCAAAATACGCATTTTGACCATCAGCGTTACGCATTTGGACTTTTTTTGGTAGGCAGGTCTGTAATGGGCTAAAATATATTTCAATTGACTTTCAATTATAGACCTTCTAAAGCATCAAAGAAATGGCTGGGTACTATGTTCACAATACAAGCATGAGTATTGACAAGAAGTAAGGGAGATAGGCTATGAAAAGGATATTGAGACCAAAAGAAACATAAAAGTCATTGGAGAATAAGCTAAGAGAAAGGATATATTTCCTTATCATTTATTTTAAAAAATCAAAAAAAAAAACTTATGAAACCTAACAAAAATATTCTTTTTATAATAGAGAAAAATAGACCTAGGCATTAGCATTATGTTATTAGTCATAAATAGGCCCACAGGGCTCGAAAACATTATCATGTCAGATTTAGTTGCCTTCTGGATCTCCCATTTGACTAGATCTAACATAATCAATACTGATAAAGAAGAAAAAAAAAAAAAAACATCTAAGAATTCATCATCACACTAAGGCTTAAAAAAAACTCATCTGTCTGAATATCTCTTTCCTTAACCATTTCACAACTAGAGTTGCCTCTAATGGTAGAAAGCTGCCGGCAATCACAGATTTTGTGTTGTTTTAGTTACATCACATTGCTTGTTTTAAATAAAAAACTATTTATACCTTTACAAACTCTGACCTAAGAGAGCCATAGTGACCTTATTTTTAGATGTTTATTTGGTATCTGCAGCATGTTGGAATGGATTTTTAAGATTTTTTTTTTAAAATTACGTTGTTACTATGTATTTGTAAAATAAGTAATAACTTTTTTTTTTATAGAACAATATGAGGCATTTTTAAAGTTCAACCATGATCAACTTCAGAAGCGTTTTGGCAATGCACCAATGAGCTGTAAGTTGTAAAAATATAAATATTTGGGAATAATAATGATTTGTGTACTTTGCTTTGTTGGTGAAAATGTATTGATTCTATCTTTTTTTTTAAAAAACAAATCTTAACTGGAAATGTATTTGGAAGACCTTTTTATTCAATTAAAATTATATGTATGTAAATATACTGATAATTTTTGTTTCTATTTCTTACTAGATGTTTCATAATGAGAAATGGACTGGACATTCAAATAGCAACTTTTTTTGTTTGCCTATTATCATCTTGCTGCACTTGTTACCTTGCCAGCAGCTGGACTATGTTTCATGATCGGCATTTTTTTTTTATTAAACAAGGAAATTCAAGGACCTGCAAACAGTGCTCAGTCTACAACTTTTTCCCAACGTATGATAACTATTTTTCATAAATGGGAAACTAATGTACATGGTTTAATCTGAACATGACGGGTAATTTTTCTTTCAATTCTTTGGTGCAGTAAACTGGATTCCAAGCCTTAACATTTTTTTAAATCTGATATTAATCTGGACTGCAAGTGAGACTAATTTGGATTACACTGCAAAAGGTTATTATGATGAGATAAGCTTGGCACTGGATTGTAGGCTTTTTTTTTTTTTAACTTAATTTCATTCTTTGTATGATTTGAAAATTTGTCAGCTTATCAAAATATCTTTGTTTATAAAAAGTCACTTTTGAGTGTAATCTAATATATATTTTTGGTTGACCTCTCATGAAATGTTTTCATCATTATCCATTCTGTGCTTGCTGATGGACTAGTTGTTCTTGAAATTTACAATATGAAAAGTTTTCTTAAATGTTTATTTTTTTTGTTTATTTTATTGATTCCTATTATTTTAAGGAGTGCTAGTGACAGTTGTGAGCCATTACAAATGTGAATTATATAGTTCTAAAATGGATCCAGTAAATAAATTTTGTAAATATATAATTCATTATTTTGCATGATTTTACTAACTGAATAAAGTTATAACCTATTCTATACTTTTTACCAAGCTTTTAATTGTTTACTAAGTATTGATTCAGTCATGTATATTTATTAATTGAAAAAAAAACGTTGCCCTTAATATGACAGTTAAACATTTTGTTTTCCATTTGACTTTTAAAAAAGTTGTTTTTTAGACTGTTATTCATTTTTATTTTGAAACAAAAAATGGGGCATATGAATAAAAAAAAAAAGATTTAATTGATGAATTAAGTTTCATAACTTGACAGGCTCAGTGCTTAGTTTATTTAAAGTTCTTGAAGTATTCAAATCATGTAAATACAAGCTTCATATGAAATCAGAATATTTAGTGTAGAATTCTGAAAGATGTATCACCTATTTTTTAACATGGGACAAAATAATTTGTTGAATACATCTATTAAGAAAGATATTACATGATTCAAAAATAAGTTAATAAAAAAAACAAAAATACTAGCGTCTATTCCTCTTTTAGGGTCCGCTAATAATAAAGAAATACTTAGCATCTAGGCCTTTTTCTGTAGATGTGGATATTGCAAGACAATTTAAAATAACTAGTGTACATTTACATTACTAAATGTGCCATGTAATATAATTTCTTATTTATTTCAAAGAATGTTGTAAATTTTTTTTTTTTTTTTAGTTGTTCAAGAACTTTACAACATTACAATAGATACCATACAAAAATCTTGAAAATACAGACTTTTAAACGTCTAGATATCTCCATTTTCAGACATGTATAGGTATTAGCTTTTACCAGTTTGGCCTTCATCGTATTTATATATAATAGTAATAGTATTTCTACAGTGTAGAGATAAAATTATGGAAGCTGAAAATGAGTGTGTGGCCATGTTATGTCATTTGATTGAAAACTTTTGTAATAGAGCTTGATTGAAATGAGGTCAACCTTATTAGCAGTGGTAAGATACCAATAGCATGACTGTAAGTTGGTGTTGTGATGTGTGCAAACTTCAAAATGTGTGTACATAGAAATACATTGATGACCTGTTAACAAATGCTTGATAAAAAATAAAGTTCATAAGTCATTGCTAGATGCCTTTCTTTATAACTGGTGGATGGTTATTGATATTGCTCCAACTCTCTATCAGGCTATCCGCACAAGACACAACCAACTAAAGAACTTGACGGGGTGATACTATCCTGAGACAAATGAAATAACTGCAAATACTGCACTATTGGCTACACAAAACAATGTACATGCTTCACTAGATAACCGTTCAGGTGCTAAACTGGTCTGTCTCATACTGCTTCTAGCGTCCATCAAGGTCTTCTCGAACAATCACAGATAACCCCAGTTCTTTCTAAAATATCCCGTTAAGGGTGATTAACACGTAGCACCATGAGTCCGTCCCTTGACACAGTTGACTAAATGCTGTCTTGTATCGCATGTCAGCTAGTCGCTCGCCCCTCACACTTATAATGGTATTGTATGGGCCACTTAAAGAGCCGAAATAGAATGTTGGCCCAAAAGGCTCCTCCGTGACTTATGGCCACTTGTAATGAGTCCTTTTAGCATAGGCATTAGTAGTAGTACGTGTATGTATGTTTTTCATCATATTTTTTTCTTTGAACTGTATAACGTATTCCAGGCATAGGACGCCATTTTTTAATTATTTTTTTTTAACAATACTGTTACCTCTATTCAAGTCAAAACTTCCTGGAACTAGCCAGGAACTTGCATGGACAGCTGATCTCAAAAATAGGCTTTAATTTGATTTTCCTAGAAATTTAACATGTATATCGCTGAGAAAAGAATTATTAGCTCATTGGCCACACGGAGAAAACTCTAGTTAGACATCATTTTTTCAAGTAAAAAGTTATTAATTACATTTAAATTTGGCAAGAGATCTCTATTATATAAAGCAGAATGTTTGGCGTGCGTATGTATGTTTGTCCCCGTATAGAAATAAAAACCACTTGACCAATCTTGATAAAACTTGGCAGAAATGTTCCTTGGGTACCAACTTAGATCGTAGTGTATGTATTGTGGCCCTAAAACAAACTTAAGACCCTACAAAAAAAAAAAGAACAACTCTATTACAGCTATAGTATTTTATGGATCTAGGCCATGTTTACAATGTTGACATGAGAAAAGATCGAAAGGATTTAGATCTAGTTCTAATTTTAAGAACTAAACTTTGCACTTATAGTTTTTTTGTTACATAAAAATACAAAATATAGTTTATTGATTTCATATTTAATAAAATTAACCTTCAAATTTAAGTTTCAAAAGCAAATTTACATTAATTCGTTATTTATATCTGCGAATTTAGATATCCCGAAGCACATTCTTTCATTAGACATTACCAAATGGTTACACATTTACATTACATATCTCTCTACTGAGTCTAGCCCTAGGTCTATTGAACTCTAAGATGATTAAACTTCTTTTCGCAAAGATAGTTTTATGCTTTAACACATGAACATACTAATTATAGTCCATTCATTTCATATTTTAATCAAATTAACATTCAAATTTGTTTTTCTAAAGCATTTTTAATACGGTACCTTCGTTCGTTAAAGCTGCGTAGCCGTGTTGAGATAGGCCTATATTCATTCATGAAAAAAGGTCACGCATGCGCAGAGCAAAGCCTTTACGCAGCACAGAATGAACTATAAAAAAGCAAAATGTTTAACTCTAGATTAGTCCATGATTAGTCTAGATCTATGTCTAACTCAAGATCTACTTTATACTTTAACACATGAACATACAAAATTAAGTCATTTCATTTCAAATTTTAATCAAATAGATCTATATGTAGGCCTACAAGCAAATGTTTTAATTTGAAAAAATGGATTTAAGTAGATTAGCTATTTTGATTTGATGGCTTCATTCATATTTTTACATTTACACATTCGCTTTATTTATTACATTATTATTTCGTTTAAATGTTTTAAAAAGACTCTCAGTGACTATATCGACAGTAATACGCAAATAAAGACCCGCGGGTAAAATATGTCTAGTATATATATCTAGTATTTACAAGAGATGATATATCGGTTTTGAAATGACTATTCTCTTTCGGGAATTTCCGAATGTATTTTAAAAAATATTTTTTTATTCGAGTTAAATTGTACTAGATCTATACATGCCCATAACCAGTATCCTTTCTCGGCAAGAGGGAGGGGGGCGGGTTAAAAAAAATGTTCTATTGTTATTTAATTTAACATTCATTAATTTTTAAGAAAAAAAATCGCTCTTTAAGTTGCATTAAAGGAGAATTAAAAAAAACTTTGAACACGTTATTTCTACCACACCCATTCTCGAATCAATTTAAGTACCGGTACCGGGTATTATTGTTATTATTATTTTTAATATACCGGTATTTTTCTTGTTTTAGTAGGCAACGCAAAACTTTTTTTTTTGGGTGGGGGGGGGGGGATATTGATATTTTTTGCTGCGTACCGGTACTCATATCTTCGGTGATAGCTTTTTATTAGCGGCCCCCCGAAAGGGGATAAGACGCTAATAGTTTTGTGTGGAATGTCTGTCTGTCCGGCACCTTCGGAGGTTACGGTCTGTCCGTCCCGTTTAGATCTCGTAAATAGAAAAGATAGTGAAAATCCGACAACATAATATTTTAGACTTATGATGCAACGGCTACGTTTTTCTTTTCTGAAAGCGAAAAATCTATTTTTTTAATCACTTATGCAAGCAGTTTTTTTCATAAAAATACACCACTTTTACAACTATTCACTATTAATAGTGTAGTAACTCCAGTGGCAGACTGAAAGGGTTAATGTGTTCGGCCTACTGATACACACCACTCAGGCCAATCACACTGGTCAACGACTGTCGATAGACAAGGGACAGTACTGCTAATAACCGCAAGTATGACTTATGTTGTGGTCATGTGATCAAGAGCCTTCACGGTCGAGAGACAATGTGTAAAGAAAGGATAGTAGAGTCCAGGCGTGACCTCCGTGACCCGTTGGCTGTGTTCCAGGACAGCAAGCAGTAAGGACTGTGTGCTACAAAGTGAGTCCTCGAAAATGTAGCTGTACGAGCTAGAGAGACTTGTATTGATTAGTTAAGCAGTTCTGTTGTGTAGCAAAGCGTTTGAAGTTAGTTTAGCCAATTGTGTTTATTGGCTGTTGTTGATGTATTTGTCATTAAACCGCCACATTGTTTATTGAAGCTCTTGTTGTCAAATTCTTGTGTTAAATGTGCTGTTGTGTTTAGCAGTGTTTGCAGAAGGCATGATTGAGAAGATCGTAACAATAGTAACAAACATGGGAGGCTCTTTATTAGGGGAGATTACTATTTACCATATTTTAAACACACTGTCACACACGAATGCAAACGGTTGTAGATTTTTTGTCAAATTTTTTTTTACATTTTTATTGTTAAGTTATGTAAGTTCTGTTATACTTACAATTACAATATATTTACAATGGACCTCATTCACCAATCGTAAACAAACAACTTTTAGTCACGTGATCTTATTGAGAAAACAATGAAACAAACGGTCACGTGACAACCATCATGAATTAAACATGAGATCGTAAATTATATAGAAGAGATAGAGCACCACGTGGCTAAATGTTGTTTGTTTACGGCTGGTGAATGAGGTCCATTTACACACAAAAAATATTAACTATTTTTTTTAAAGAGAAAAATATATTTAGTATGCATATAAGTTGGACATAATTTAAAACAACAATTAATAAGTACCGGAAGTTTTTCATATTATCGCGTGAACTGTAGGATTGGGAGAACACCATTAAACACATAATGAGGAATAAGAGATTGGCCCTAATGAGGTAGTTCCGTATTTCTGACCTACTTTAACCAAAGTAACGTGATTGTAGGACAACAAAGAGAAGAATGGCCTTTTCTTCCTATATTTCCATTGCTGTTGCTCCTCTATTTTCTACGAAATTTTACATTTACAAACATTTTAAAATATACAGAGTAGGGGAAGGTGGGGCTAGTTGTCACAGTTTTCAGATTTTGATGTTTTAAACATATTTAGAATTCATTGATTCTCACCAAACTTAACATGCTGTAACTTAAACATTCAGACAACAATTAGAGTAAATGAAATAAACTTTATCTCTTTATTTATCAAAGTTATACAACAAAAAAGTGGCTGGGTTGAGGTTGTGACAATTTGCCCCACACCGGGGTAAGTTGACACAGGCATGGGGTAAAATGTCACACATTTAAAAAATCACCATATCTTGCTATGTCTAAAAGAAATAGCATATTAAGTCAAGACTTTGTTCTTGTAGTAGTTTCCTTGACTGGCCGTCGTGAAATAATGATATATATGTGAAGGTTCTGAAAAGTTTTGGACCTAACAAGAAAAGCTGTAGGTTTTTCTTCAAAATAATGTTTATTTTTTTCTATATAATATTTGTAAAATATCTGTTCACTTCTTTCAGCAATGCACCCACTTCCAACATATCTAAATAGTAGGACTAGGTAACTTCTTTCCTAAAATAAATGTTGCGCTAGGAGAACATCTTTTCTGTATGTTGATGCTGGCATAACCTTTGTAAACAGCATTATTTAAAGAGAAAGTCGCTTAATACTATTTAGGTATCTATTAGGTATCACCATAAAAAGGAATCAATAAAACAAATAATTATTAATAAACAAATATTAATATTAAAATTTGTTTTCAAAATGCTTAATCTTCATTGGGGCAAGTTGTCACAACTGTGACAAATTACCCCAACCTGTGTGACAACTTGCCCCACAACAATTTTCAGAACATTTATTTTAATAACATTTTATTGGGTCGAGCTTTTTGAAAAACACTAATTTCAATGTGTAACTAATACACAGAGATATGAAACAGTGTAATGTTAGATTATCATCTCAAAATTATAAGTGTTTTTCAACAAAATTACACAAAAATAAAATTCCACTTTCCGAACAGTCAAAAACAATGAATCGTGATAATTTTAAAATGCGAAAAGGTATGGACTTCATTTTATAACTATTTGTAAATGTTTCCGTAAACATCTCAGCTGTAGTTTCACATTTTTGATAGCGCATCACATTATATAGATATAGGGTTTGTGACAACTTACCCTTGTGACATTTCACCCCACCTTCCCCTACATCAACGAACTCCCTGAATGTTCAAATAATTATACGAATGTTTTCATAAACGGCAAAGAACTGTTTAAGGATAGGTTTAAATTATCAATGATATTTTCTTTATACTATTTATAGTCATGACAAGCGTCAACACTTTGCCGATGATAGATCTACATTCACATACAGAATGTGAGCTGGCGCTCCTAGATCTAATTTTATTTTAATTTGTAATTTATATAGGCCAGGGCTATGATGTTTGTAATTTAGTGTCTTTTTATATAGTTCAGTGCTGAGTATTTTGTAGTTTCCGCTATTTATAACTTTCTGCTAGTTTTAGTCTTTTTCTGTTATTTGTGTTTTACTCGTAGAGGAAAAGTAGTTTTTAAAATAGTTAACTAGCCTTAGAGCTGTGGATGTTCTTTCCTATTTTTTTGTCCCTGGTTAGTTCTGCTTATTTTTGTCTTTGGCATTAGCGTTGGATTGGTTGCTATTTTTTAATATCAGTTTATGTGCAGGTCTGTAAACGGTATAGAGCCCCATATGAGTTAAGAATAGAAATAACTTTTTATCTTCCTTTTTTGTGTTTTTGTAGGATTTAAATTTTAAGATTCTCTTTTTAATGCTGTTTAATTTGGCATATAATGTTGTGTAGTCCGTGTCTTTAGTAATTTGCTAGTAATTTGCTAGATTTTATTGTTGTGTACGGCTAAGTACAAATTAGGGAAATCGGTAGTCCAGTTTAGTTTTAGAAAATTAGCGTGACGTCATGCTCTCCTATATGTTCGCGCTGACCAGTTATAGCTAGCTCCGGAACCACGTTAAGCTCTCTTTTGTCTTGACCAGTGGTCAGTGCTGACAGTGGTGCCTGTATAAAGCTAATTGTGTGTTGTACAATTTCAGCTGGGACCGCCTGTAAGTTGGAAAATGTTTTTATTTTTACTTTCTTTAGTTTGTATTTGTATTGATTGTTCCTACATCTACTGTTATAGTCTAGATGTAGACTGATTAGTGTAGTGGCGTCACTGGCTAGTTAATTAGCCATGATTACCTCTGATGGAAGCGGAAGTTCCGTAGACTTGGGTAGCGTCACCCCCTTGCGCCATCCTTAATGCTTTTGCTTTCCTATACTATGTGCTATAATTCCTGCCTAACTGCCTTTCTGCCTAACTGTCTGCCGCAGTTATTACTGTTGCTCTATAGCTGCTGCCTTATAGCTGTTGCCCTATAGGTGTTGCCTTATAGCTGTTGTTTTATTGCTGTTGTACAACTGCCATTATTTCTGCTGCCTAACTGCCATTATTTCTGCTGCCTAACTGATTTTACTGCTGCCATAGCTGCCGTAGTAATTATTGCTGCTGCTAGTAGCTTACTGTTGTAGTTTTGCCAAATAGCTGCTTTATTTGTTAGGTTCAGTTAAGTAGGGTTGATCAATCGTTTAGTAGTCTGTATATTTAGTTTTATTACTGTTGTTTTGGTTTCATGTAAATAAAGTATATATAAGTTGTTTTATAAATTTTGTTGGTTGTTTTATTTTTTAGTTTGTTTCCTTTTAATTTAGTTTAGTTTAATTATGCTGTCTGGTCGCATACACCTTCTCACTCAAGGATCTGAAACAGTTCAGCGTATGGACAGTCAATTCAGAGAGGCGTATAGACATCAAGAATAAGCAAAAGAAAAGGCTAGAAAGCTTTCAAAGGCTTGTTTTTTCCGGCAAATTTCAAACGGCGAGAAAGTTCTTAGAAAGTGGATGTGTTATTCGCCAAAAAAAAAAAAAAAAAGAAGCTTCCTTTGCATACTCTTCTCAACAAGATGAAGTACCAAATCTTCATTTAAATCCAAAGATGGATTCAATGAGTGGTGGAGTTATCCCCGAAAATAGAAAAACATGAGACCAGCAGAGCTCACATTCAGTCATCGCTTGTTTGGAGGGAACTTGAGGTTCGCCTGAGAGTAGGGAACAATATGGACAACAAGGCCCACGATTTGATTATACAAGAGACGAAAACCTGGACAGTTAGTAAAATTACTATCAAAGTACGATCCACTCTTGAGGGAGCATGTGCTTCGAACTAACCTTTGTTCCAGACCGAATACATACAAAATGCATTTATTACAAAATTGGGGGATCACGCTAAAAAACAAATCATACAGCAAGTAAAACAAGCCAAATATTTCTGTATTATTTTTTGACAGTACACCTGACATCTTAAAGCTGGATCAAATTTCCAAAATTTTACCGTACGTTGTCATGGATAATGACGGAGTGCAGGTTCGTGAGTCTTTTGTTGACTTCATCGACACAAAGGACAAGCATGCTGCTGGAATCGCTGAGATGATTATAGAGAAACTGTGCGTTCGGATGGCTTAGACATAATGGACCGCAGGGGTCAAGTCTATGATAATGCTGCGGTCATGAAAGGTCAAAACTACGGTGTCCAAAAACGTATTCTAGAAGTCACTATTCATTGCCTGCTCAAACTCTGGAGACATTAACTAGCTGAGATGAAAATTCATCGACTAGATCTGAAGAAGGTGGATTATTGGTTGCTGTTCAGTCTTTTAATTTTCTCACCTATCTTGGATTTTGGGCTCCTGTATTAATTGAAATTAATGATGCGCAAGTCTACCTTCAATAACAAGGATTGTCTATTCGAGACTGCTCACTCAAACTAAAAACATTTAGAGACATTTTTAAGTAGTAATCGAGAGAACATCGCAGAAGCCAGCATTACCTTTGCCGAAAGCGTGTGTTAAGATCTGAGAATCAGTACAGAACCACAAAAACGTATTGGCCATAAGAAAAAGATGCCAGGTGAGAAAAGTGACTCTCAGTACTTACACACAAAGAAGAGCAACGAAGGAAATTGTATTCTACCTTGGACAGGATTGTTCAAGAAATAATCACCCGATTCGAGCAACTTCATGATGTAGCAGATAGATATGAATTTTTGTTGCCTTCCCAGCTATTAAATCCTCAGGTCGAAATCAATCTCGATATTACTCCTAGCGACATTGATAAAACGAATTTCTGCTGGAGCGAAAGAGGCTTCAACGGTTTGTCACAGTTTCATCAGAAGCCTCCGAACTTCCAAAGCAAAGACCTGTTGAGCTCTTGAAATTTATATCAGCTAGATGATTTAGTCTCGAATATCGTCATCATGATTCGCATATTTTTTACTATTGCGGTAAGCGTTGCTACATGCGAGAGAAGTTTTTCCAAACTTAAACTGATCAAAAATTACTTGCGATCAACGATGACAAATTTACGACTCACTAATTTGGCCATTTTTGTCCATTGAACAAGAGTTGGTGGAAAAAAATGAATTTCGATAAAATTATTGATACTTTTGCCAGCAAGAAAGCGCGTAAAATTCATTTGTAGTATGTTTATGTAAAAGTGATTTTTTTTGAATTGACAATATTTGATTAATGAATACATATTATTTTGAACAGGTTTTGCAATGCTATTAATTAGTTAGTTTTTTTTGGGGGGGAGGGGGGCATCAAGATGAGGTACCGCACCAGGCATCATATACTCTAGCTACGCCACTGGTGCGAGGCGTTCGATGTCTGTCTCTAGCTCCTGTAGATGACTACATCCCTCGTGACGCTCCTGAGCTCTGTTCACGACGTCGATCCTTCCCGAACCATCATGTTGGCACTCGTCTCGGCCGACCGTCGTAACTCGTCACGTTGACCGCTCGTCTAGCGCTGGCCTGGGGCGATTTGCGTCGGCTGACTACACACACACACCACTACCCCCATCTGTGCCACCACCAGGTTTATAACAATATATATATATATATCTTAGATAGATAAGCTTGCTGTGTAGAATGTCTTTTAATTCATATATACACTGTTTTACGATTTTTTAAAATTGCTGTTGTCTTTTTATATCACAATATCCCCACAAATATACAGTTGTACTTAATGTGCAGTATTTTATTTCTAAAATTCGTGCATAATTTTTCTTAACTGTGAAACTATCTCACTAGTTGTTACCCCTGTGTATGACTTCTGTAAAATTACAGTTTGTCAATATTGACCAGTGATTATACTTGTTTAGTTTCCAAAAAAAATGCTTGCTCACTGATGTTTCGGAGGTTAAATATCGGGACGAGCGAAGCCTTCCCTTATGGAGCATCACCAGAGAATGCTGACCATGTCCTTCAATGGTGCATACTAAATCAAGGGACCCGAACAAGACTCTCCAAAGACTATTCGTAGAGAACGAAGAAGAAGAACTGATGTATGTGTACCCAAATAGTGTGAACAGCAGCAAGGGTTTTTTAAGTGTGGAAATACAGCTTCTGGCACCCATAAAGCTCCCGTGGTAGTGATGACTGGAACTTCTCTTTGCTTTGAGTTATGTCCTCTGGAGCTGAATCGGCTTCTCTTAATAAGTGTTGTACTTTTAATCATTTCACTAAAGATAGTTTCACCTTTCAGCAAAGGAAAATGACAAAAAAACTATTTTTTTTGTTTGCCTGTAGAAATGGGAAAGCCTTGTTTGAAAAGATTTAACATGCATTTACATTTCATATGTAAGCAATCAATTGCAATAGCAATTACAAAATACGTGAAATTTTGTCTTCCACGCTTCATTAGAAATATTGTTAACAAAGTCACAGTCAATGCCCTTCAAGTAACATAACAATTTCATCCTTGAGTTTCTATATTCTTCTCCTTTGCATTGCCCATGCTAGGCTAGCGGATACATTGGATTATTTATTCATAAATCAGAACTACCCGTGGTTAACTCCCCTAGTTTTCTGTATGCTACAATGTAGTTTAATGTTTAAATTATATGCAGCTTTGTGCAAACTTTCCTGTTTCAAGTTTATGGTTCTCAGTCAAAGATTGAGCTCCATCAGTTGTTACACTTGCCATCTTGTTCCAAACCTACCCAATACTCAGACATCGTGTCTTGAATTGAGTGTGTTGATGTATAGCCAATAAGCATAATCTTCGTTTACTTAAAACATTTTATAATGAGACAGTTTCAATAATTTATATAGATATTTTTCTAAATATTTGCCTTTTTATATCTACATACTGTGTGCACATCTGATTTCTGTAGGTGTCGGCGGGCCGCATGTGGCCCGCGGGCCCTAATTTGCCCACCCCTACCTTAGACTATTATTACATTTTTATTAAATGAAAGCTGACATGCCGTTTTTTTTTTTTTTTTTTCTTTTGTTGGCGTTTTCCTTAACAATTTTGTCTGTTTTTAATAAGATTTGCATCAGTTTTCAGAAGATTTTAATAATTTCAGGAGATTTTCATGACTTTTTCGTATATTTCACAATTTCAGGAGAATTTCAGAAACCCGTTAATAATAAGTTAAACTGGTTTATTTTAATAATTTACACCTAGAATTCGCGCGGGGCCTATTAAAGTGCGGGGCCCATTGCGGCCGCATAGGTTGCAGTGGCCTTAGACCGGCCCTGCGTACATCAGTCAAACAGCCAATAGTAGCTTATAGTACCTGTACCTAAGTAAGATAGGCCTATTATGTTTTGTAAAAATAATAATACAACTTTAGAGGCGAATGAGCCCGCTAGTATGTTGTGGTACGGTATAGGCTATATATATTAGGTCTATAGTCTCCGCTTACGTCTCACGAGCCTGCCTATGGCTCTCGCCCGGGCCTGCGTATTGATAGGGCCACCTCTGGTGCCGGACCATCATCGGCACAGCTGAGTGAGAGATACGTTTTTATTTAAAACGTGTTTTTCTTTAATTTTGAAAATGCACTATTCTAGGCTAAAGTATAGGTAGTTGAAAGGTCTAAATTCGATGGATGGATGCAATGACAGTAAACAATAAGAGTGGGGTCATTTTCATTTCAAAATTTAGGCGAATGTCTTTCGGACAAAGACCCTACTTCCCCCGCATGGATGTCCTAACCCTAACCCTAACCCTCCTTTTTTCGGACGCATGGCTACCTTAGTAAATCTTCATCAGCCCTTTTTCAAAATGTATTCAATAAATAAAAAAAAACATAAGATAATACTAATTGGAGAGTTTATATAGATGATAGACCTAGGTGGCTGCCTGGTAGTGCGGTAGACATATACCCTTTTCCTTTAGACTGTCTTCGTGATATGGTCCAGAGTTCGAAACCTGTCCGCTTCCATGCCCTGCCGTTCTGTTGGTTTGAACGATAAATGATCGTCATTTCAGAAGATGTAGGCTAGATATAGACTAGATGTAGCCTATACATTCAAATATCTCGCCGACATCCGAAGGGCGACTGAGTGTCTTAATATCAATCATAGAAATAGACCTAGGTCTACATTGAAATCGTTGAGAACTTTGTACTCGCTTCTTTATTTAGCCTGTCGGTATCTAACATGGGGCGTAGCTAGGATTTTTTTTTCGGGAGGGGATGAATTTTTCTCCCCCTTTGTATACCGGTATGCCTACACATGCAGACACACGGCGCCAAGCATTATTTCCTGTATTTGAAACTAAAAAAAAAAATGCATACACTGAGATGTCTACATTGCAATATCCTGCAATAGGCCTATATATTCTATAACAAATGCGTCATGTAGGCTATCAAATCTTTTATTTTTATTTAACGGAGCACAGCGACTGGTAGAAAAAGAAATCAGCGTGTGAAATGTTTTATTTGTCGTAGTTGACTGTAGTTTTTTTTTTTTCATAGCTTATATATCAACTCACTCTTTCTATCTGTCTGTCTGGTAAAAAGTTTGAACACGTTATTTCTCCTACACCCTTTCTCGGATCAATTTGAAACTTTGTACAGTTATTTCTTGTAAGCCTATCTGACAAAACAAGAATTAAAAAAAACAACCAATTGGTTTATTAATTATGGGTTATTTGTTATTTTGTTTGGTATCAAAGAAGGGAAAGAAATTGTACCGGACTTATGTGGCGGTATAAGTTGAAATAATCCCCGTTATACTTTGCCGCTTAAAAGTTTGAAACTAACAAATTGCTATGAAACCTTCTAGTTTCATAAGCACTGGCATAGTGGTTCTAATGTATTAATTTGAGTAACTTTGAGTCATCTAGTTCGAATTCATGTCGTACACTCAGATGCCTCCTAAATTCTTTCTCCAAACTAATTGATATAGTATGTACAATTACACTTAATATAGGCCTACGTGTGAGAAGGTCAGGCAGGCGCGAGTGGGAGAGGACCTCTTCTCTGCTGCTCAACATTAAAATTTACCAACAGTAGGCAGATGTTTGCGCTACTGGGTGGGCTCAATCTGTGCACCTCGGTACGGTGACAAAGGGGCTAGAGTCACCTAAGTAACCAGACAACTAACTATACTAACTTAACTAAATGAAAACAAGATAACAAACTTAAGTTTACGATAAATAAAACAAAAAGAAACTTTATTTACATACCAAAATAAATCAATAATAAAATATATACACTAACTTGACTAATCACTACTACTAAACCCATCAACTAACTAAAACCCTCTAAATCTACACCACTACAAACACTAACAAACTAACCAAACCAACTATCTAACTAAATCACTACAACTACTACCCTAGACCTATATCGACAAACAAACTACAATAAACTAGTCTAGATCTACAATATCCTACTACTACAACCAACCCATAACTGAAACTAAAACAAGAACATCTTAGCCTTAGTACACTTACTATCTAGACTAAACTAATTACTAACTAAAGCAAGAAACAGACTATAACTAAGCCACTAATAAGGCAACACTACAGAAACAAAATAACACTAGCTTCCCTAGAATTAGATCTAGAATAGATCTAAGATCTACAGAAACAATAACAAAACTATCAATAATCAATAGCAGAAACAAAATTTAACACTAGATTCCCTAGAATTAGATCTAGAATAGATCTAAGATCAGTTAGATCTACAGAAACAATAACAAAACTATCAATAATCAATAGCAGAAACAAAATAACACTAGATTCCCTAGAATTAGAATAGATCTACAACAGCAGTAATATTCAATAGCAGCAGCTAAAAGCAGTAATATTCAGCAGCTAAAAGCAGTAACAATAGCAGGCCGTCCCAGGTACAGGAATAAAAATATAATTAGACGACAGACCACAAAGATCTTCAGCTGTCACACAGACAGATATGGTACTGACCACTGGTCAAATGTACACTCCACTGTTTTTTTTGACAGCATATAGTACATCACTTTTATACTATCCCGCACTAACCTATCTAAATATGCGGAAGCACAATTATAAAATCTGACACTAACCTATAAAAATAAAATATATAAAAATAGATCTAACCTATACAACAAAAATACATTTTTAAAAAATAGCTAAAATTGCATATAAAACTAGCTCTGGGAGCGCAAGCTCACATACGTTTTTTTAAAAGTATTTTTATATATCATTCCTCTTTTAAAATCTGTATTAAATGCTGGTATATTTAATTTATTAATGCATGGCTTTCAGCAACTGGCTGAAAAAAAAAACGCCATTAGGCCTACTATCGGCTCACGTGGTAACTATAGGCCTATATTATTTTTTTTTAAGGAAGCTGTTAACAAAAATTAAAAATCCCTTGTGGCGACGCTCTTGGAATTTAATGATTGTAGCTTGGCTTTTAGAGAATTTAACTTTAAAACCCCCTTTGCTACATTTATGCAATTTAGGGCGAGCGTAGTTTTCTTTTAAGTTTTTTTTTTTAATGCTCATGGAATATATAATTGTGGCTGTAGTTTCCTTTATATTTTTTTTACTGAAAAGGAGGGTTTTAACTTCAAACCCTAGAGAAGGGAATGCTAAACTCAACCTCCCCCCTTGTCTACGCTGATCATGGGATTCAGTGTCTCACCAACTGTACTTAATGCTTTGGTTTTATATTGAAGAGGGGGCTTAAACTCAACCCCCCCCCCCGGACCGGATAGGGGTTTTAAACTCAAAACTATCTGGAGGGTATTTTAAACCCAAACCTCCACCTTATGACTACGACGCAGGATTTCGATGACTGTATATTTTGCTTTTTAAAATATTTTTTTATTATTATTATTGATGAGGGTGGTTTTCACCTGCTCATACCCCCCCCCCTTTTTTTTTCTTAGCAAACTTGAAACAAAAAAAAAAATTAAAGCAAAACAAGTCACAATCCCCCCACCCCCCTGGGGTAGGGGCCATATGGCTACGCCCATGTTATCTAGATCTAGAACATAGGCCTACTAATGGGAATAGGGTATTTAGACTTTAACTTAGCCTAGAAATAGAAATATATCTAGAATTCTAGATCTAGTCTAGATCGTCAATATATTGACGTCAATATACATATTGATGAAACTACAAAAAATCAAACAAAGCATTAGGATTTATTAAAAGAAATTTCTATAAATCAAATAAGAACATAAAACTAAAATGTTATTTAACCTTGTTTAGGCCAATAATAGAATATGCATCCTCCATTTGGGACCCCTCAACTCAAGAAAACATTAAGAAACTGGAACAGACACAAAATAGAGCAGTGAAATTCATAACAAAAGAATATTCACATTTGACTAAAGTAACACCTTTAGTAAAATCACTAAATTTAGAAAGCCTTCAGGACAGAAGGCTCAAAAGTAAAGTAGCAATCATACATAAAACACTGAACCATAATCTTCAAATACAAAATTTAATAAAATACTCTGAAAGACACAAAGATAAAGGCACATTCCTCGTCCCATATGCTAGGACAAATTTGTACAAATACTCCTTCTTCCCTAGTGCTATTAGAGAATGGAATGGGTTGCCTGAGCTAGCCAGGAAAACCAGTGACTTGGCAGAATTTAAGTCATTGGTTAATATCAGGGGCGGACTGGGTATCAAAATCGGCCCAGGCATTACCATATAAACCGGCCCACAAATGGCATGTCATATATTTTCGCAATTTATATAAATATATATTAGTGTGTGTGTATGTAATTAATCTTCATTACTTTGTGATCTTTCATTCTTTTAAACGTTTTTTCTACCCTAGAATACTCTCTTCTTATTATTAGTGGAAAGACAGTACACACCGCCAAAGGGCAGCTAGTCCAGTGGGGTCCGGGGCGAAGCCCCGGAACCAAGCATTTTTTCCGTTATTTTAAGCTTTAAAATGCATATTCTGAGGTATCTACAGTGCAATTAGCTTGCTACTCTTCCGCTAAAAAAAATTCAAAAACCAAAGCTGCTAATTACTGGAGTCCAGCGACTTGTAGAAAAGGTAAAATGCTTTAGATTTTGTATTGGAGGGGGGAGGGAAACCACAAAACCCCTTTTGGCTACGCTCCTGTAGTTTGCTTAAGTTAGCTGCACTGGGGCAGTAAGTAAAGTTTCCCTTTCAGGCAATGAGGTCTGAGGCAAGTGATGGTTTGAAGACACTCCCCTCCCGGCTACGCCCATGTGTTATATTATAGGTGTAAGCCTAATTCTCTACAAAATATATAAAGTTTGATAACGCATCGAAAACTGGATTTATGAATTCGTAGGATTACATAATGTATTCTATTTATACATGTATGTAGTCTGAAAACTATAAACAATACAATAGCAGCCTAATGAGTTTGAAGCTTTTTGGTATTACTTATAGATTACAGACGTTTCTTCAAAAAATACGATTTTTACGTCTTACGCATTTCATGTGTCATTCTAGTCATGCATGTTGATCTGTGACTTAAAATATGCTAAATCATTGGTTTTCCTGACTGACTCAGGCAACCCATTCCATTAAAAGATAAGAGAAAGCAGAACGGTTAGATAGGCACTTACTTAATGTGAAAAGCTCTTGCTCCTAGTACATTCTCAAAAACGTGATTTGTATATGAATATACCATGACCCATTATTTAAAATATAAATCTCCTTTCATTAAATATCAGATGTGACAGCGCTATATAAATTATTGTAATGATTGTAATAATTTTCATTAATGACTTCATACTAAGCATAAGTTTGCCATTAATTATAATAGTATAAAAATGGATTTAGATTTATTTTTTAATTAAATAATTTTTTTGTAAGCCCTAAGTGTAGTATTTTTAGATCTTACTTACTTAGACTTAGGTCCTCCCGCGCCGTTCGGCGCATTGGGCGGCAAGCTGTCTCCATAATGATCTGTCACTGGCAATGTCTGAAGCCTCCTCCCACCTGGTGTCCACTGTTCTGAGGTCCTCCATGAAGGTGTGTCGCCAGGTAATACGAGGACGTCCCTGTTTGCGCTTTCCTCGTTTTGGCTTCCATGTTATCGCAACTCTTGGTGTGCGTAATTCATTTTGACGTAGAACATGTCCCGCAAACCTCATGCGACGCTCAGTCACAACCTCACTAAGTGTTCGACTCCCAGTTCGGCATAGGATTTCCTTGTTTGAGATCCGGTCTGTGTAACTGACTCCCAAAATCCGTCTCAGCCATCTTTGTTGAGCCACATTTAGTCTTTTCTAAATTTTGACAGATGACTTCCACGTCTCACATGCATATGTAGCAGTTGGAATGACGATTGTGTTGAGAAGGTGTATTTTTGTCTCGAGTCCAATGGCTTACCTAGTCCAAATAGGCTGCAGCCTTTGGAAAATGCTCCCTGCCTTTCCTATTCGGCATGCTACATCATGGTAAGCATCTCCATCATTTGTTATGATGCTGCCAAGGTACGTGAACTTGTCCAGCTCTTCAAGCTTTGAATCGCCAAGTCTGACGGGGACACCCTTTGCCTTATATCCCACTCGCATAATTTTAGTCTTATCCAAGTTTATGCGGAGGCCAATTTTGGGTGCCTCTCTGTCTAGGCTCTCCGTCATTTCTTGAATACATTTATTTGTAGCCCCGAGTAGTGCAACATCATCAGCAAAGTCCAAGTCCATCAATCGGAGTTGTTCAGGCCATGGAATACCAAAGGCAGTCTGGTTCATTGCTCTCCTCATTATGTAGTCAATGGCTAGGAGGAAAAGGAATGGAGATAAGATGCACCCCTGTCTCACACCTGTCTCGATTGTAAAAAAAAAACCTGTTGTTTCCTCTTCTGTTTTAATGCAGCAACTAGACTGACTGTAAAGGTGTCGTAGGACGAATTTTTCTGGGATACCGTATTCTCTAACTATTTTCCATAGTGATTCTCGGTGGACACTATCAAACGCTTTTTTGAAGTCCACAAAACTGATCGTTAGCCGTTGTTGGTACTCAAGACTTTGTTCTATTGTGACAGGTGGGGAAATGTGACGTGTGTTTGGCGCGTTTAATGTCTAGGGGATGATTATTTTTAAAGCTATCACACACCAACCTGTCAGCATATGAATCGGGAGCAGACACGCAACGAGACAAAGCAATGAAAGATAGATACAAAAGTTAAAATGAAGAATATTTATTTACATAAATATACATATAAGAATAAAAAGGGGGAGGGTTTGCTTCTATCTCTAAATAATAATAGCTTTAATCATCACTCTTGCATTTAATAAGAGAGTATGTCACTTTGTCCTCTGACTTAGCTGGTATTCCTGTTGATGTCGCAGCTGGCTGTGTCCTGGCTTGAGGTTCTGCAGCTGGAGGTGGCGCTCTAGCGGATAGAGGGACGCCGGTCTTATAGTTCTTGTGGAGTCTCAATCCCCAAAATCTAATATCTGTAGTGGGCACAGTAGGGCGGGTGGCCGGCTACCGTGGGCACAAGGTTACTGCGGGCAGAGCGGATCTGTCGTGGGCAGCTTAGTTGACAGGATATGTCCAGTGAGTTGCAGAGGGTTGGCGTAGCTATGACGTCTCACACAGATCAGAATCTATAGGGACGTCGCACCTAATAGCTTGACAGGTGGGCTGTCGAATAGGCGGGCAATGCCGATAGCGCCAAGTAGTAGAGTTGAGTAGATCTCAGTAGGCAAGTGCAGCGCTGAATAGCACTAAGCACATAGGCAGTAGTTGAGTGGCGTCGAGTAGACACTGAACAGCAAATAGCAAATAAATAGGCAGACACCTGAGGGAGGCTGCGGATAAATAAAGACAAGTTAGGACATGTCTCTCATGCATCTTATCGATGCCCTCGACTGAGGTGCATTCGTCAGATTGGTGAAATTGCTTTAGAGCACAATAGGGAGATGATGACAAATGGGATTTGGAAAATAGATGGCTGATAGTAGCAATATGAAAATGTACATAGAAGGGGAAATAATAATATAAAATGTACATATAAGGGGAAATAATAATCTCAAATAAACAACACAGGTGGATAGAGAAAGAAAAAAAAAAGGGGGGGGGTGAATTGGGCGGTGGTCGGCGACCAAGACGGTTTGTTTACATATGACCGTAGGTCGAGAACAATGGATCGCGCTTGAATGGAGAGGGTGTCCGTTCAAGCGGCGCAACTCTCGTTAGAGTGAAATGACTACAGGAGAGATAATTCAATACAGGGGAGATAACTCATAACTCTTTTCTAGACGCAGTGTTAGTGCGCTAGTAAAATTATCAAGGCGGTCAACCGAGATAAAGGAAATAGAATAAGATGTACAAATATATACATGGTTGCATCAACGATCAATTGAGCAACGTAGCATTAATAGATTAATGCAATACATAAATAAATACATAGGACATGTTTATGTTTTCTACTTACGCCAGTGAGAAATACACAATGCACTAATTAAATATAAATGAACTAGGCAAAATACACATGATAAAATCCAATGGAAATATACACAGAGTAATTAAGATGGAACTTGTGATTAAGTTCGGCTTACCACCAGGTATTCCTCTAGGAGAAAAAATGTATGAAGTAGTCCAGACTCAATAGCTCAACGACAATGAGAAATAAGAGGGTCTGATTTGATTTGGATCTACTTTATATATGCCTGGAAAATGTGGGCGGGAACAGGAAATGTCCTAGGCTAAGAATTATCTTACAAGTGGGTGAATTAGACTTGAGATGGGAGTCGCACATTTGAAAGGTCAATGGGCGTGTTTGTCCTTTGTGGTCTCCTAGATCAAAGAGAGAAGTGGGAAAGGGGGGGGGGAGCGACTTGCATCCCACACAAGGTGGTGTCCACTGCGACCGTCCTTCAGACATCCGGCGGGAAGACAAAAGAGATTGTGTGTCTACCTTTCCCCGATCAAGGGCAGATAAATGAAAGGACGCGCCTTAGCTATCTCCAAGGTGGTCAACTAAGTCTAGCCTGGAGCGGAAAAGGTGTGGCGGGTGAATGATTTAGGGGTAGGATGGACAAATAATTAAAATAAAATAAATAAATAATGAAAAATAATAATTAATGCTGTGATAAATTTGAGTGACTCTGACAGCGAGTTTTTGACTTGTCACACTATGATATTTCGTAAAACGAAAATCTGCTCTGTACATGATCTGCCTCTTCGGAAACCTGCTTGTTCTTCTCTGAGCCTTTCATCTACAGACTGTTGAAGCCGTCTCAACAAAACAGTGCTGAAAACTTTGCCTGGGACAGAGGGGAGAGTAATGCCCCTCCAGTTGTTGCAGTCTGCCAAGTTGCCCTTTTTTAGAAGCTTTACAATCACTCCCTTTTGCCAGTCCTCTGGGACTTTTGAAGTTCGCAAACAGAGATTTAAGAGATCAGTCATTCTGTTAACAATGCACTGTCCCCCATATTTTAGCATTTCTGCTGATATCATGTCTAGTCCTGGTGCTTTGTTATTTTTTAGCACTGCTATGGCCATGGTAACCTCCTCAGCAGTTATTGGGTCTGTCTTGACCTTGAGATCATTGTCTGGAGAGGGGTCCTTGAATATGTAAGTTAGGTCTGGCGACAGTTGGTTAAGGGTCTCTTTAAAGTGCTCTACCCATCTTGCATCCTGTTCTTCTTTCGTTAACAAAGTTTTGCCTTGCTTGTCTTTTATTGGTGCCCCATGTCCACTCTTTGCTCCAGTGAGATCTCGGACAATACGATGGAGGGTTTTTGTGTCATTTCTGCTTGCAGCTGCTTGTGCCTCTTGTCCCTTCTGCTCAATCCAGTCCCGTTTATCTTGCCGACAGCTTCTCTTTACTTTCAGATCTGCTTCCCTATAGGCTTCTTCCGCTAGGCTGCGATCCTGTGTTTCATTTTTCTGATCTCGTCTACGTTTGGCCTCTTTCCTCTCATCTATCAATTTCCATGTTCTGTCTTGTATCCACCGTTCCTTGTATGAACCTCGCCTCCTTCCGATAACTTCTTCCGCGCACCCAATAGTGGTATCTTTGAAGTTGGCCCACTCTTCTTCAAGGGTCAATATATCTGCAAGAGCCTCAAAGCGGTTCGTTAGTTTCAATTGGAACTGTGCTGCAGTATTGCCGTCTTTAAGCTTCTCTACATTAAATGGGCGGGGTCGTGTGGCTCGTTTTGGTTGGCGTTTCAATCGGAGCTTACATTTTCCACTGACAAGGTAGTGGTCTGAGCCGATATCAGCTCCTCTGCGGGTCCGCACGTCTAACAGAGATGACCTCCATCGTTTGGAGATGCAAATGTAATCTATCTCGTTGAAGGTTTCTCCATTTGGTGATCGCCATGTTTTTTTGTGTATTTGTTTGTGCTTAAAATATGTGTTTCCAATTGAAAGGCTGTTGGATGTGCAGAGAGAAATCAAGCGCTCGCCATTATCACTGATGTTTTCTGCAGAGCCATATGGTCCCATTACATATTCAAAGCCAGTTCGGTTGGGATTGATTTTGGCGTTAAAGTCTCCCATCAGTAGAATTAGGTCGTGAGTAGGTGTTTCATCAAGAGTGGTTTGTAGTTGATTATAGAAATGATCTTTGATGGTATCTTCTGCATCCTCTGTAGGGGCATATGCTTGGATGGTAGTGACTTTAATTTGCTTTGTTTGGAGTCGAGCTGTAATGATGCGGTCACTGACCGGCTTCCAAGCAATTAGCGCTGAAGCTGCTATTTTAGACACTATGATTCCTACACCACCAATGTGCTCCTTGTCATGTCCTGAATATATTATTGTCTTGCCATCATTGATTATTTGTCCACTTGATGTCCACCGCATCTCGCAGATCCCAAGGATGTCCAGCCGGTAAGAGTCAAACTCTCTTAAAAGTTGGGCCAGTTTACCGCATTGATTCAGGGTTCTTACATTCCACGTGCCTATAAGAGTCGGTTTCTTTGCGTTGAAAGGCTTGCCATGTATCGGGTATTGGACTTCCAGTTGGCTTTGATCCAACACCGTCATCAGGGTTTGGCCGCCCTCGCCGCATGTATAGTTTTCATTATGTGTCGAGTTTGCCGTTTCTGTAGCAATAGTTTTAGATCTATGTTATTAAGAATAAACAAAAAGAAACTTGCTTTTTCTTTTCAAATCGCAGAAAGTAGAGCTTTATACCCATATTGAGCTGTGAATAAGTTGGGTGGTTTGCAATTTCGCGGCTGTGCACTAGCGGATCCAGAACTTTGGAGTGGGGGGGGGGGGGGCGATTTTTTTCCAAACCCTAACCCTAACACCCAGTAAACCCTAACCCTACGCATAAACGTGCATACAGCGCGCGCGCGCGCACACACACACACACGCACACACACACACATATATATGTATATATATATATATATATATATATATATATATATATATATATATATATATATATATATATATATATATATATATATATATATATATATATATATATATATATAAATATGAGAATAAAAAAAGCAGCCTTTCTCAACCTTCGGCGAAAACCAAAACAACTGGGGCAGCGCTATAAGGTTCTCTGGTGAAGTTCAGGGCGAAGCCCCGACGCCATAAGCCCTTTCTTGCTTTTTTCACTGCAGAAACACATTCTCCTGACAAGTACAGCTCATTATTCATCAATGGAGTTCGGGGCGAAGCCCCGACGCCAACAGCGTTTTCTTGCTTTTTTCACTGCAGAAACGCATTCTCCTGACATCTACAACTCATTACCCATAAATGAAGTTCGGGGAGAAGCCCCGACGCCAAAAGCGTTTTCTTGCATTCTTCTCTGCAGAAACGTATTCTGACATCTACAACTCATTACTCATAAATGGTGTTCGGGGCGAAGCCTTGACGCCAAAAGCGTTTTCTTGCATTCTTCACTGCAGAAACGCATTCCCCTGACCTGAAGCTCATTATTCATACTATTAAAAAACGACCTTTCGAATAATGTTGTACTTGAAAAATATTCTAATTTGAATTTATAGACCCATAATACATTGCAAATAAAACCGATTTGTTCCTTGAAAAGATAGGATACCCCACGTATTTAGATTTTTGCTTTGAGGATCGCCGCCGAAAAAAAACTTATTCGATAAATAGTATTCAAGAAGACTCTAGCATAAATAGTGAGTTATAGTCCCAAATTTATTTAGCTAGAAAAATATCAGATTGAGTAAAGGTTGGGAAAAGGTGACTATGAGAAAGTTTAGAACTCATCTCAATCATGACTCTTATACTGAAAAATTTCGTTTGAATTCTAACTTTTCCAATGCAAAGTCTTTCTTAAAATACTTATGATAACTTCATGTGAAATTACAAAAACTCTGTCTGGAAATGGGAATGGCGGTAGAGTGAAAACGATTAATCCTCGCTCCTTTACTAATTTCTGCTAAAGATTGCATTTGGCATTAAAGAATAGGTATGGGGCGACTCGATATAAGAATTTAATTTATAGTATATATAAATTATATTAGTGACAGATTTTTTAAATTTTGTAATTTCTTAACTATAATACAAAAAGAAAAAGTATTGATTTGTCCGATGGGGGAAATGCGATTGCATGTATCGCCCCTCCCACCTGGTACAACCCTTTTTCATTTAAATTTTCTAATGATACAATTTGAGATTGGAGTGTGGTACGACATATTTACAATGGGTCACATATCAATACGTAGTTTATATTATATAGATATTCAACTAATTTTATTCACAAACTATGATTCTCCACAAAAATAGGACCGCCCCCCCCCCAGCACTCAGAGGGCTAGAGTGGGCAATCGCCCCCCCCCCCCCCTCACCCCACCGAATCGGCCAAAATACCAGAAAGGGAGCGACATAATATAAAATTTATATATTAATTCAACTAATTTTGTACACAAACTATGATTTCTCAATAAAAACGGACCGCCCCCCCCCCCCCACACTCAAAGGGTTTAGGTGGGAAGGGCAGAAGAGGTATTCGTCCCATCCGCCCACCAATCGGCAAACAGGGAACGACATAATATAAAGATCGGTTAAAATATCAATAACAAGTTACAAGGATATAGATATTTAATTGATTTTGTTAGCAGGCTGTGATTTCTACCAATAAATTGGACCGCCCCCCCCCCCCTCGAAAGTTAAGGGGGGGGGGCGGGATTGATACCATCGCCCCCTCCCGACCCCACCAAATCGGCCAACATACTAGAGAGGGGGGGGGCGAAATAATCTAAAAATAGGTTGAAATATAAATAATTAGTATATATTTTTAACATAAGTAATAAATTCGTATACAAATTGTGTGATTCCTATACTAAAGTTCGTCCGCCCCCCCCTTCGGGGGGGGGGGGGTCGGCCGAGTGGGGGGGGGGCGATCGCCCCTACCGCCTCCCCCCTGGATCCGCCAGTGCGGCTGTGTGTATGTGTTAAAGTTAATTTCTATTAAGTATTGTTAGAGAGCTAATTGTCGCTATCAATGTTTTGTAACTTAACCTCTTATCCCTCTTTTTGGTTAAATTTCATTGGAACCATTAAAAGACGGGGAGGTACGGAGCAAAAAACAAATGGGAGTGCAATCAAAGGCCCATGCCGACCAGCAAACACAACCTCGAAGACATCAAAGCAGTCCATGCCGCTCGTGCATAGCAGAAAGTACGGTCTAACGTTTTGCAAATGATAATACGTACAGTGTATAGTGTATTTTTGTGTGGATATTCTTGTTGAATTTCAAACAAAATTAATTGTAATAAGAATAAAAAAAAAAACAACAACCTGTTCGGGCCTTTGTGTCTTGCTGCTGTAATTTTTTTCTTAAAGTTGTCTGCATTGAATTTTTTTTTTCTTTGGTCACCACCAGACCGGCCCACTAGGTACCGGCCCACCGGGCATTTGCCCGTTTGCCCATATAGCCAGTCCGCCCCTGGTTAATATGCATGACTAAATGCATGACGCGTAGGACGTAATCATCTTCTTTTTTGAAGTAACGTCTGTATTATATAAGATAAGATAAGAAGATAAGTCAAGTTTTAAGAAAAGACTCAAAATTGAAAAAAATTATCAACGGAAAAAAGAAACGAAACAAACTTGTAAAAAATCCACTTTAAAATCAGTTATGTTGTCATGGCTTATTGTGATTGGCACTTGCCTTCTAATAGTTTTAATATTTTTTATTTTCAACATTTTTGATACTGCTTCAAACAGAAAGAAATTACCCCCATTTTACAGTGGATGGATACCGTGGCTAGGATGTGCATTAGAATTCGGAAAAAATCCTTTACGATTCATAAACTTGATGGGACACAAAGTATGTAGATCTAGTATGTCAGTTGTCAGTAGTATGTTATTAACTTATTTGTTCATAAAAATTAAAAAATGTTGCATTATATAATATGATTAGATATATTATTAGGCTTCATAAAAGTTCATTAGCAGCTAACCTTATCCTCAGGCTCATTAGCTCATTAGTAGTCATTAGCATTGACTCCGACTTATTGACGGCATTCGCCGCATTGTACATGATGAATAATGAATTGAATGATGATGAACAGATGATGATGATTGTATACTATACTAGTAATAGTAGACTATAGATTATAGATATATAAATTAGTTATAAATATATTTATAATAAATATAGATCTAGATCCAGAGTCTATATAATTAAATATAAAAAAAGGCAATATCCGCATTGAGCGTCGGTATTTACACTCCTGGCCATTTTTCTGCGTTGTCAAGGAGCAGGATCAAGACCAAAAGCATTATCAAAAGGGGGAATAACCTAGTAGTTTTTTAAATACCGACTTTAATCCCGGATAGGAAGAGAGAGAGAAAATAAACTAATAGAAATAATAGAGCAGTAGAGCTCACAGACCTATATAAAATACCAACCGTAAATACGGATAGCTATGTAGATTGAATAAACAACTATATACACTATTACTAGCAGCAGTTTTGAATAGAATAGTATATTATTTTATAATTAATAAATATATTCTTATTAATTACATCATAATTACAATAATTACAGAAAAAATAGTGGATCTAGATCTCATGGGCGTAGCCAGGATTTTTTTTCGGGGGGGGGGGGGGGAGGGGTTAGGGGGGGGGGCCTGCGAAAAAAATATTTATATATATGTATGTGTGTGTGTGTACATAATCTTTATTACATTCTGACCCTTCATTCTTACTTAACACGTTTATTGTGCCCTAGAATAGGTTCTTCCTGTAGATAGTGGAAAAAATTGTTGACTCCCCGCCATTGACAGCAAGGGGGTCTGGGGGAGCCGCCAAGCACTATTTCTGGTATTGAATGCCAATAAAATGCATATTCTGAGGTATCTACAGTGCATTTTCCTGCTATTAAAAAGTCTTATTTTAAAAACCTAATGTGATATTCTTACTGACTTAGACACTCCTGCGCCGCTCAGCGCATTTGCCGTCAAGCTGTTTCCACAAAAATCTGTCACTGGCAATGTCTGAAGCCTCTTCCTACCTGCTCTGAGGACCTCCATGAATGTGTGGCGCCAATTTGTACCATGATGTCATCGCAACTCTTATTATGCGTAATTCATTTTGTCGAAGAACATGTCCCACAAAACTCATGCGACGTTCTGTCACAATCTTACTAATCTCCCAGTTCGGCATAGGATTTCCTTGATTGAGACCCGATCTCAATAACTGACTCCTTAAATCTGTCTTGAGCCACATTTAGTGTTTTTCAATTTCGGCAGATGACTATTCACTGCACTTTATTAATGGAGCCCCGCCACTGGTAGAAATGTTTAACCTCTCTTGAATACGCTATGGAATTAGGTGACTGTAGTTTGCTTTAGAGTTTATATCGAAAAGGGAAGTTTTATCATCAAAATCATCTGTTATAAATATATATACTAATACACTAATCTAATACAGTACCCAGTTTATTACTAGATATAATTGATATTATATTATTATATAATTATAATGTGGTATTTTTTACCTGCAATTTTTTGTTAGACGAATAACAGGATATAGGATAGGCACCAGAAAATGAGACTTTGCTATCAGCAAGAAGTATTAATAAAAGAAGTTCCCATTACTGGCATTACCCTATTGAACAGTCTAGGCCTTAGGGGGTGGCAAGTGGGCCAACTGCCCCAGGCCCCACGCCTGAAGGGGACTGCCATTGATTCCATGTCTTCGTCTGCTTCGAAAACCAGATCAGTTCGTATTAACTAGGATATTTGTTAAACTTCGTAAAAGTTTTATTGCAAGTGTTCTGGTTCTCCTTATTAATTAATAGTTACTTTCCGATTCTATCAAGTTTGGAAGAGATTATTAGTATCTAGTTTTTTTATTTCTCATTATACAATAGTTTCTGAATCATTCAGTTATGTTCACTAGAAGGCAAAATCTTTCATGTAGAACAATTACAATATACAGTATTAATGTAGTGAAACGGACAAAATTACAGTACTTCCAAATGGCACTATGCTTGTAACAAAAGCGTTAGGGCAGACGAGCCTGTTAGCGTGGTGTGGGATGGTATATAAAGTCTACCCTTACGGTTCAGGGCCAGCATATGACACTTGCCCAGGGCCCCGCGCACTTCTAAGCTGCCTGTGCCATTGAAGTTAGTCAAAGCCCATGCAGAATGTGTCTTAGGAAAGGAACTTCAAGATGTAGGGGGGATCATAGTAAATTTTATCCAGAAGCTCAAAATGATGCAGTTTAACTCTTTCTCTGCTAATCGAGGCCATCTTTGATTTTATCCTATATTTATCATTGCAGTCAAATCGATGATATTACAGTTGATGCTTTAAAAGTCATTCATTTGATTGTCTTTCCTCCCAAAATGTTTTTAATTGCTTTAAATTTATTCTTGAATAGTTTCTCTTTGTAAAACATCCAGTTTTTTTTCTTTTTCAATGTTTTTTAACCAAAAAATATGTTTTCAAAGAGTGGGGTCTTAGATATTCTCTATTTTCTTTTGATTGATGTTCAGATGGTAGTGATGGGATAATAAGCTCAAGATTATCTTTTTAAGTTTTTATGTGCTTTATACATTTTTTTGACAATATGGATTAATATCATAAAAAATACTTTTTTTTTTTTCAATTTGCATCATAATATATATAAATATGATCTAGTCTAGATCTAGATCCAATGAGAATTGTTCGTAGTCTGTGTAAGTTTTCTTTTTTTTTTTTTTTCATAATACAAAATTAAATTAATTTTTTATTTTAAAAACATTAATTTGTGTTAAATATAATATAATTATTATATATAGAATTAGTGATTCTTTAGTTGTATTTAATCATTTTTGTATTAGGCTACTCTATATCTATAATTTGTACATTTTTAAAAAATAGTTGGGCCCAGTCTACACTCTCAAAGTTGCAGGAGAACGAATGACCTTTCTAACTGATGCCAAGGATTTTCATAATTTTTTTCAGTCTACTGATGTGGATTTTCAAAAAGCTGTGCAAAGTTCAGTGCAAAAAATTGGTGAGCTCTTACTTGGTAGAGAAGTTAAAGGGTATATTAAGATTTGTACAATAATAGCCTATAATTTTGAGCTATTAACTTGAATGAAATATTGTGTTACATTTTGTACAAGGTATGAACTATAATCAATTAAAGCATTGCTTAGGAAAAAAAAATAAAATTGCTACCTTCCTTATAATGGAGTTATACGGAAAATGATTATTTGTAAAAATATTGTATTATAAAGTGTTACGTAAATATAGAGTTGAAGCTAGGTGCTGAAACAAATGTGATACATACATATATGAACATAAATGAACAGCAGCACCAGGGACCAAGTTTTTAAATGAGAGAAAGTAGTGAATTAAATGCTATGAAAATAAGGGACTGCGCCGACCATGGCTCGTACCAGTGACCCTGGAAACGACAGCACCGCCTAGTGATAACGAACTAAGTGACCAGTGAAAGAAATTGGTCCCTGGTGCTACTGCTCTTTTATGTTTCATATATGTATTTATAAAGTGTTACTCTAGGTTTGTTGTTGACTGTGCATATCTCTCTAAATTGTTTCAGAGCTTAAAGCTTAATATTCTATCTAAAAAAAGTAAAGTTCCCCTTTCAGACCTTGCGATCTTTGGCCAACGGTTAATGAGCAGGGTGTCATGTGACCAGCCTTTACTTTCCCCAACTAAATTAAGGTACCCATTAGAGTTGGGTGGACTCAGGGGCACTCTAAAAATCCCAAAATTCAAAATCCAAGTCTTCACCATAATTCTTCTTCTTCTTCTTCTAGCCAGCTTTATTGCTGCTGAGCTGTGAGCTCTTTTGCAGACGGTGCCAAGGAAAAAAAGTGTGCTGTTTTCTTCAGTTGTTCAGCACTGCTGTACAGGGTGTTGGTTATGTTGGGCTATAGTGGAAGTAGGGTCTGCCTAAGGTGGATTAGGGAGGGGCATTCAAAGAGGATATGGTTTACGGTTTCAAAGGGGTGGGCGCAGTGTCTGCAAAGGGGGAGTTGTGTGGAGTTTATTTTGTTCAGGTGGTAATTTAATAGTGGTGTGTGTCCTGTTGGAAGATTGTAGATTGTTCTTTGTGGGGGGATTCAAACCCAGGACCCCAGATTTGGAAGCCAAGTGCTTAACCACTCGGCCACTGTGTCCTACTATCCAAATTCTATCTAATGAATAAGAAAAAATGACAAAAAAAAGTTTTAGTCCATAAGTACTCATATACATATATCAATACATTAAAAATAACTTTCTGTTCAATGAAAAAATTTAATAAAAAAAACTTTTACCTTAAAGACTGTATACATTACTTACTTAGACTTACATCCTCCCGCGCCGTTCGGCGCATTGGGCAGCAAGCTGTCTCCATAAAGATCTGTCATTGGCAATGTCTGAAGCCTCCTCCCACCTGGTGTCCACTGTTCTGAGGTCATCCATGAAGGTGTGGCGCCACGTAATACGAGGACGTCCCTGTTTGCGCTTTCCTCGTATTGGCCTCCATGTCATTGCAACTCTTGGTATACGTAGTTCATTTTGTTGTAGAACATGTCCCGCAAACCTCATGCGACGCTCTGTCACAACCTCACTAAGTGTTCGACTCCCAGTTTGGCAAAGGATTTCCTTGTTTGAGACCTGATTTGTGTAACTGACTCCCAAGATGTATACATTATTAAATAATTTATTATTGCTGTTTTTTTTTTATATGGAAGTCCATTTTGTTCCACTCAAAATAAATGCTTAGTAATTTTTTAAAAAATTTAGTATGCAAATATATTGTTGCCTGGTCAAATTATTATTATTTGATCTTTTCTTTTCACAGCTTCAGTGACAGAAGAAGCTTTTTTCAAAAATCACACCAAAATTCACGACACAGTTAAAGGTCGACTCTCATTTCATAAACTTCCTCCATTCTGTGAAACTCTGCACTCAAAATTTAAGGAACACTTAGTGGGCATCAAAAATCAAAGTTAGTTAAAAAGATATTTTTTCAATGTATAAACATAATTTGGTATGTGCTTGTAGTTTGAAGGTTGTATAGGATAAAACAAAACTTGACCCCCAAAAAAAAGACAAAGTGATGAAATAGAACAATCACTAAACAAGTTAGGGATAAAACAAAACTTTGATAATTTTAACTATGAAGAAAAAAAAAAAAAGTTATATTAAATTTGCCAAATTATAAACATTATCAGCCATAATTGCAACATTGGTTAGAACCATTTTTATTAGCTACAGCAGAGGGTAATTATTACCCGAATTGAATAGAGCAATATGGTCTCAAAACAATTCTCATTTCTAATAATTTGTTTCAATGATAATTAGTCCCTCAGTATAAAGAGATATACCTAAATATGTAGAAGTTTTTTTTTAATAAGTATTTTCAAAATTTTGCTTCTTTAATTTCATGACAACTCTAGCTTTTTTTTTTTCATCACTTTCTTTATTTGGCTACATTTCCGCTAGAAGTTTTTGCATGTTTACTTAAGCTGAAATTTGTTTCAGAATACTTCCATATAAAATTTATTTTTGTTTTTTTGTAATAGTAACAATCAAAAATGGTTGTGAGTTTGAAGCAGAGCTGAATGATCTGGTGCGCAGCACAATGTACAAGTCTATAATGGACAATTTGTTTGGTGATGGAGTTCTCCCTACTCATGATGAGGTACAAGCAGAGGCGTAGTGAGAAAAAAAATTGGAGGAGGCTAGGGGGCATGATGCCACGGGCACCACCATCAGGGTCCAGACGCAGAAGAGTGCCAAAAGATTTAAAAAACAAATATGATTTTCAAGAAATGTTCAATTTTTTAAAATTATTTTAACTCACAAGCATTTTCACATAGAACTAATGATTTATTGCATTACTTGATCTGTCTTATAAATTATCATTATATTTTAATTCTACAAGAGACTTCCACCCGCATTAAATCTGATGTATTTACCATGTTGGATACAATGGGCTGTTTATGACAATTGTTAATAGGCATGTACAAGAATAATGGTGTTTTAATGGAAAAATCTTTTACTAATAACTAATTTGATTATAGATTATAATTCACACACAATAGACAAGTAAAACTACTATAGAAAAGTTCACTAAAATAGATAGAAAATTTTTTTGCTACATTGTTCCCCTTTCAGACCTTGCGGTCTATAGGGCAGATGATGTAAATGTCATCTGTTTCTGTGGCCTACGGTTAACGAGGGTGTGATGTGGCCAGCACAACGACCAACCACCTTTACTTTTCCCCAACTAATTTCAGGTACCCATTAGAGCTGGGTGGACTCAGAGGCGCCAGAGGATCCCGAAATTAAAAATCCCAGGATTCAGACCCTGGTTTGGAAGCCAAGCCCTTTACCCCTTGGCCACCATGCCTCCTTTTTGCTACATGATCAAAAAGACATTTTTTTTTAGTTTAGAATAATGTAAGTTCTTTTTTTGAGTGATTCAAATTCTAGGCTAGCGTTTCTTAAACTGTGGGCTCCCTCACCTCATAGGGTGCTGACGAAGGGGCGTGAAGTTGTTTTTATTTTTAATTTTTAAAAACAAAAACTGTTGTAGTTATAATCAAGATTTGAGTATTAGTTCAGTAAAAATAATATAATTATCAGTGCTTAAAAAAAATTACATTAAGTGAAGTCATTCCATCTACTAATTAGGACCTTTCATACTGTTGTGAGAAGTGTCTGCAACAAGATGGATTCACAACAATCTTTTAAAGAAGAGTAAGATTCTTGTGAATACTTTCTTATGTGACACTTACGTGAGAATGGTTAAATTTCTTCCGAGTGATGTAGCATGTCATTCAGTTGACAATTTTCATGCAGACAATTAGGGATGCTACAAGACATCTTTTTGAACACCAGTATCTTTCAATCAAGCTCATTACGAATGTACATGCTAAAATGCCTAGAATGTATCTCACATTTCAGTATCAACCTGTCCCAAGCTTTCTTCACTTTGACACGCTTTTCTTTTGAAGAGTAAAGTGTGATATAAACCAAAACATAATGAATTTTGAAAGCTTACAATGCAGGAAAAAGCTTGATTCTGATTTTGCAGACATAGTAGCTGGATAAGGGGGGAGGCATGGACATATTTTTTGAGTGGGGCAATAGGGGGAAGCCACTCTTAAAATTATGAGAAATATTGTTTTAGATCTTCTCACCGGGAAAGCTTCAATCTTGATGCTGAATGTAAGTAAAAGAGATGTATGTTTTCAAATATTTACATAAATGTTACAACCATGGGATCTTAATTAGCTACATTAACTCCTACTACATTTGAACATTAACCCTTTAGATGTGTGTGGTAGTTTTGCATCTAAACAGTAGAATTGTGATTCCTTTTTATATGCACTCTTGTAAAAAAAGCTCAGCACTTTAAGGGTTAATTGAGCACTAATTACAAACAATGCTTTTTAAAAAAATAATTATTCTTTGTATGTTAATGACATATGATAGGAAATTATTTATGTTTTTGTGAAATACTGTTAGACATCAAGTCTGCGCTAGTCATTTTTATAGTGGAATGTGTGTTGTGCAGACTAGAACCATTATTTGGGTATATTGTAACAGATATACCCCCGTAAGCACTATAAAGATAAACTCAAGCACCATTTTGTCCTCACTGGCGTAGAGGAAAGTATCTGGCAGCAGATGATCTCTGAAAGAGACAGTTGAAGATCTCTCAGGAAAGCTGCGGGACACATATTTAAGGCCCAGAAGAATGCCCTTGTAGAAGACAGGCGGAGAAGACCTAAAGAAAACTCAAATAGACCCTTGGCAGATAACTTTGTCTTCATCATAAGTAGGAATAGATGCAGGTCACAACTGGGTCTACATAACCATGTGAAACACAGTGCTCATAAATAATCTTCTAAAAAGTAGACTTTGCCATTGTGATCAGAAATTATTTTTGTCTAAAATGGAGGAGACATCTCTAGCATGTAGTTCAATAAATCCTCAAAAATGATTCCTTAAAACATTCTGTTGGTAAAAACAGTATCTACATAGTTAAAGACTTTCGACATTTGCTCTCAATAAATCAAATTAAGTTCCTAATTTCATTAGTTGATGCCACTCATTAGTTGATTTCTATGTGGATCCCAGAAGATGAATAAACTCATTTTGAAATTGTGGTTAATGTGCGACTAGTTCTTTGTGTTTCCATGACATTTAAAAAATGAACTGATACACATGACAAATTTATATAATGCTAGGTGGGAAGCATGGTCGAGAGGCCAAGTGCGCTTGAACTTGGCTTGGCTTGGCTACCTAGAAGAGGGCTCGAGGTTCGACACCCGACTCGGGCAGAGTTGTGTTTACTGAGCGCCTAAAGGCAGCGCGGAAAACCAACTCCTAGATACCCCCTTCCTCCCCACTGGTCCACAAATGAGATTGGACATGAAAGTAGCGCTATATAAAAGCTATAATATATATAGGTCTAATTTTTTTTTTTACGCTTATAGGCATACCAACTTGAGGTTTTACATTCCTTTTTACATCCATGTAGTGGAAGATTTTGTAAAAGCATATACCTTATGCAGGTTAATATTAGCTGCAATACTTTTTTGCTACCAATTCATGATTGAATTTTAGAAAAATTGATTAAAAAATTCAGAATCGTATTGAGTTAGGTAATACATTCTAATTATATATTATTATTATATTGTTGTAACTCCGCCACCACGCAGACACTGATGATGTGGATCAGAGCACTGTTAAACACGAGTAGGAGAAAACGTTGATGCTAAAGGAAGGACTGTTTTGGATACGGCTAAAGGGATCTGCAGGTTATAGGAGTCTGAACTGTCTTGGGCTAAGTGACATCCTTCGTATTACCAGTGAACTGTTTGGAGGACCTAGATGGACACTGGGAAGTGTGTCAGCGGTCTGTTCTAGTATTAAGTATGACTTGAAGAACTAAAGACATTATTCCCTGTGACTTGATAGCTGAAGTCTGTGTCTAACTATAGCTGTAAATAAATACATCATCTATTATAACCTACCTCCTTTTGTTTACTGCTTGCATTAGATTTACTACAATATTATTTATAAATACATTTATTTTATATGCCTATATTTCTATGTGATGTTCATGGAAAGAGGTGGGGGTGCCAATAAATGATTTTGTCCTGGGTGCACATTTTGCTCACTATACCTCTGGGTACAAGCACATGTTATACAATTACTTGATTCTTTTCTTTTCACTAGCTTTATGTTTTTTAGAGTCATATGAAACGTTCTTATGCATAATAACCTAGTGTTAACCCTTAAAACGCGTGTGGTAGTTTAGCCTCTAAACAACACAATTATAATGCCATTTTGTAGGCAATCATTGTAAAACAGCTCAGCATTTTAAGGGTTAAGGCACTTATTTTCCAATCTATTGTGGACCGGGACTTTTTATTTGGAAGTTTTTGGGCATCCTTGAGTCCACCTAGCTTTAATAGACTTGTGTGCTGAAGAAAAAGGAAGCTTATAGTTAATATTTTTTAATTCTCTAGCACAAACATTTGTTAACATATGGACATAAAAATAAGTGAATTTTTTTTCACCTACTGGAAAACTTTAAAAAGAAAAAATGTTTTGCTTTATATTAGGAAACAAAAAGATTTCTGAAAACAGATATGTTGGCATATAAATGAGATAAAAAAAAAGCATGTACCTGTAGATATAATTTTTTTTTTTTACAATTGTAATTACAGGCAGCATTTAAAGAGTTTGAAAAAAACTTTTTGATATTTGATGAACAGTTTGAATATGCTGCACGCCTGCCTAAAATATTTTTAAGGTAAACATAATATTAAGTCACATCTTCTAAGAAGTTTTCATAAAACAACAAAAACATTGACATTATAAGTAAATAAAATATCAGATCCTTCTTTTTGAAGTTCTTATCATTGATATCTTCTTAGAACCTGGATAACTTTCCCAATTCTGTCTTTACTGATATAAGTTCTTTAGACATATGTCTACACATGTTTGTTTCTGTAGTTGTTAAAGTTGGTTGTTAAAATTTTTTTTAAATTTGCTTCTTTATGGAGAATTTAAATTTCATTGATAAAGTTCAGAGGAGTTTCCTAAGCTTAAGACTGCAGAGGCTGTCATGAGATCAGAATGACCAACCATCTTTGTTTAAGACAACACATTATTATTATACACTTGCTAATGCTAGATATCTATAAAAGCTAGGCCTGACATAATTAAATCCTAAGTTTAAAAAAAAAAGTAACTCTGGGGTCTGTAACATTTCACTTGCAGACCAAATCTCTCAAGTTCTTGTGCTAACTATAGGATAACTTGAACAATAACAATATTTAGAATGTAGAATATGAACTGTTTTGTATTGGCATTCTGAGCTTTTCTTAATTTGTTGAATGATAATTGTATACATATATTGTAGATCTACATGTTAAGTAATATAAAAATGAATTTTTAAAAAAATTACACATTCTTTCGTTAAAGGGAATGGACAAAATCTAAAAACTGGCTTCTCCAAATGTTTACTAGAGTTACAAAGCAGTGTATGCAGACCATACCTGCTGATGTTGAAAGTCGGGTAGGAAAGTATTTTATATGCATTTCCATTTTTCTGTAAATAAATTTTACTTAATAGCTATAATGTATCAGGTATATTACTCAGTAAGGAAATACTGGATTTAAATTTTTCCAGGTTGTAATATGTGTAACAGGAAGTATGCAACAAAAATGATGAATGACCTTTTTCCTTTTTTTTTTTTTTATAGTCCTTTTCAGTATGTATTTTCTTCTTTCCTCTCTGTTAGAACAACACAAATAAGTTGCAGTTTTAATTAGATGTCTGCCTGCTTGTGTGGTAATTGCTGTAAATTGTCTTCCAAATAATCCTATGTTCGAACTCTACCTCTAGCCATCCCCTGCGGTTAAAATGTATTGTGTATTTAATGAAGGAATGTCTAAAAGCTAAAAGTCCCATTTTATGTTGATGTTAATATTTACAGTTTTAAAGTGCGTCCCTTTGTTTGGTTAAAGGAAGATTGTTTTGTTTTAGTTTTCTTTTAAAATTTTATTTTTGTGTGAATCACATTCAGAATATGTAGTACTAAATTATGTTGACATTTGTGCGATGAACTGCAAAAAACTAATTAAAATAACCTCAGCCTTTGCCAATAGCCAATAAAGTATTAAGTGGAGACTCTTTAGTCTCTGTGTAATTATCGCATTTCTTTGCTCTTGTGATGCCCATTGTTTCCATTTTCTTAATTTTCTTGTTGTAATAGTCTCTGCTTCAGACTTTAATAGCAGTCATTGATGATGATTTCTCTCCAAACTGGTCAATGATGATGCTCTGGGCCTCTTTAGCCAATGCCATTCCAGTAAGTTGTATGTTTTGATCTCCTTTTTATACTTTAAGTTGCCATTTTCTCCTTCATTAGAGTAGAAAGTGATAAAGAATATTTCAATTCTAGTTCTGTTATTGTTGTAGTTGCTAGTTACCTGAATATTCTTGATTATTGTAAAATATTTGCTGGACATTAATTAGTATATTCTGTTATATATTAGAATGTGATTTTTCTATAGATTACCTTTTGGACTCTGTGTATGATATACCAGCATCAAAGAGTTCTCGAGAAGGTTCAGTCAGAAGTAAGACAAGTTTTAAAAGAGAATGAAAAATGTAAGTGTTTCTTGTTAGTTATTGTTGAAATTCAAATGATATGTTTTGAAGTGCAAAATAGAATAGATGGACTGATTTTCAATGGCTGTTAACCCTTTAGATAATGATATGAATTCTATGCAAAGACTGTGATTTTAAACTAAATGATTTTTTTGGACATCCCAACTCAATTAGGTAACTTAAATTAGGTTGTTGTGCTGGTCAACCTCCTCATTAACTATTTCCATACACATCATCTATCCCAGAGACCTTAAAGCTTGAAAAAGGAACTTTTTACAAAACTTTTTTTTGTTAGTGATAATATTTTATTCAAGCTATTACCACCATTCATGTGGTAATTTGATTGCAAATCTTTGTTGATAGGTGATGAGTCCACCTTAGCATTGATGCCTTACACTAGGCAGTGCATCCTTGAAGCTATCCGGCTGCGTTCTCCTGGTATCTTTACCCGCAGAGTAATCAAAGAGTTCAGAGTTAAAGGTTATAATATTCCTGTAGGTGATTTGTTGATGGTCTCCCCTTTTTGGGCACATCGAAATTCTCAGCAATTTCCTGATCCGGAGGAATTTAAGCCAGTAAGTTTACTTAAAATAT
This sequence comes from Biomphalaria glabrata, assembly GCF_947242115.1. Classification (NCBI taxonomy): domain Eukaryota; kingdom Metazoa; phylum Mollusca; class Gastropoda; family Planorbidae; genus Biomphalaria; species Biomphalaria glabrata. The sequence goes on from NC_074716.1 coordinate 27,456,260, forward strand.
TCTCATCCACCTGCCAGTAAGTTTACTTACAATAATCTTATCCACCTGCCAATAAGTTAACCAAGAATCATTTTTTTTTTACATTAATTAAAAAAAAATCAAGCCTACCTTCTGAATCACTTATACTTTTTTTTTTAATAAGAATCTTGACACATGGATGAACTCCAGATCATTGTTTATTTTGTCTCACTTTGAGACCAAACCACATCTGGTTTTCTATGTAAATTACTCTATCAAGATATATTTGTCTGATGAATAGATATAGAATGTTTTAAACATTTTCTTTTTACAAATAGAATCTCTTAATATTGAAAACTATTTATTTTATTTCAGGAAAGGTGGGAAAATATTGAGAAAAACTCTTTTCCTGAAAGTTTTATAGCTTTTGGTGGAGGAAGATATCAGTGTCCAGGAAGGTATTTAATTCCTTGATTGCTAGCAGTATTATCTTTTGACCTAGTTTTACAATTCTGGAAGTTATTTCTCTGGCATGTTAGATCTGCATGTTTGAATAAAGAGTTGTTTGGGATGGTAAATAACACTTTGCTGTTAAATGTCAGCTGATCAGTCTAGTTAAAGATCTCACCTACATCTTTTGAATTGTCTTTTGAAACTTAATAAAACTTCTGAATGATGTAATATTTGTCTTTCTTGTGCAGTTCTTTAAACTTGTCTTATCTGTCTATGTAGTGTTTCTGGTCTTCAGTCATTCATTGAATGCTGTGATGTTCTACTATAAATACGCTGTACAGTACTGTGCAATGGAATTGGGTGGCTATTACCTCTATGTATTTTCAAAAAGTTAAGACACAATTAGGAAATAGTTATTTGTTTCACAGAAAGGGAAAGTTTTGACAATGACGTGACTATTAAAAACAAAAACTAGGATTTTCTGAAGAAAAGTGAAACGTAAACAGACTACTTCTGACAGCTTTAGAGAGAGGCTTGATGACATTCATTATTATTAAACTTCTTGTTCAACATTCACTATCTATCGACTTACTTATATTGTTGGCATTTCACCTGTCTTATTTGATTTCGCTACTTGAAAGTTACCTCTGTTTGACTAATCTGCATAAGACACAGTGCAGAAGTGCCTAACAGTTCTATCTGATGACCCAATGTCTCAAGTCTGCCTGAGATATTTGTTTATGTGAAAAACTAACAGAAATCCTCTTGACACAAAATAAAACATGTTCATTCATCTAGTAGAAGTCAACAAAAAAAAACACCCACAATATAAATTAATTTCAATAATATATCCTCATAAGTATTAAAGTTCGAAGCTTATTCATTGTGGGATCCCAATATCAGCTTGTCTCCCCTTTTTTTTTTTAGAGTTTGTCATATAGAACAGGAAATAAAGTAGATATTTAGTTTGTAATTAAATCCCTTTTATTCTCAAATCTTCACTTTTAATGAAAACCAAAATATTTGCAAAACCAAGTGTAAGTAAAATTTCTGTTGACATCTGTTGAGACACCTTGACGCATGCATCCTAAGTACAGTGCTATGATGTTCTACTTATTGTAAATACACTGTAAATTAAAGTGCTGAGGTGTTCTGCTATAGTACAGTGCTGGGATGTTCTAACTAACTTCCAAAGAAAAGCTCTTGTTGAAGACAGACGCAGAAAAAGAATTAAATTGACTCCTAGCTGACAGCAGCTTTGTCTGCATCAAATGTGGAAAATATTTGCAACTGGGTTTGCAAAGGCATGTGAAACACTGCACCCATCCTTCATTTTTTGAATCAAAGACATTGGCATTCAGATGGTCTACCTTAAATATATATATATATATATTAGAGTACCGGTACTATGTCATTCTATTATTCTATCATAAATACACTGCATATCACATTACTATGTCATTCTACCATAAATACACTGTGTATTAGAATATCACATCCTAACAATGTTTCACATATACAAACTATTTCTGGATCAACTAACTTCAAGCTAACCCATTCTTATGTCTTTCTAACCATTGAAAGCAATATTGTATTTTAATCGTTATTTTATATACAATCAATGTACAATCTTAATTAAGAATACCCTACAAACTTGACAGCTATTTGTTATTTACAATCGGCAAGCTTCATTCACCCCTTGCTACTCAGAACAACAGCGAACGTTTTCTGAAACATGTCAAGCATCTTAATGGCAAATTTGTCATTGCCAGAAGTGGTATGGGATATAAGCACTCCATTACCGATAACCTGCTTTCAATGGCATGTCTTTCTACTAGTCTCTGACAAGTCCAACTCCTGGCCTGCAGAATACTAGCTTACCTTGTGTTTCAAGGAGCAAATTTTTGTCCATTTCTGGTCAATCTATAAACTAAGACTGTGCTAATATGTTTATATTATGTCATTAATTGTTGTGGATGTTTTGTGAAAACTACTTGAAAGGATGTGACATAACAAATTGAGAGCTTTGCTGTCTACTCTTGCTAAAGATGAAGTCTCTATTAATTATTTTTATGTTTACTTGTGTACATTAATTATCTGTTGTTTATTTCTCTGTAGTTACAGAACAAAGACAACAACAGATCTTTTAATAGTCTTAAGTTATCAAAAATATTGTTCTCAATCAACATTTTTCCATGTTAGCATCTTATCATGTCTGATATCCAGAAATTTCCTTTTCTAGATGACATAAATATATATAAAATGATAGTAGTCTGTGTTCTTTAAGTTAATGTCAACAATTAAGCTGATCTAATCATGTGTGATGGACATGAGTTTTTCAATTTGGAGAAAAATCTTTCTTCAAAGTATATGATATTATGATATGCTATGATCAACGATTTTCCTTGTTATTTCTATTTAAACCTTTGGATTGAAAAAAGAAAAGGAAAAAAAAATAGCTAAAAAAATTCTATATTAAAATAAAAACAAATGGACATATTTAGTTGACTGTCAGTTCAGTAAAATGTAGGAATTCTAAGTTCAACTTCCAGTTTAAGAATAATTTATAAGATATTCTAATGTATATTGTATTTCAATGTGAATAATTTATGCTCTTTTATTTTCAATTTAAATTAGATGGTTTGCATTGCTAGAAATGCATATCTATGTCAGCCTGTTTGTTAGTTTGTTTGATTGTAAACTGCTGAATGGAGTACCTGACTTGGTAAGATCTCTAAGAAAACCCTTAATGGAGAAAATTTTTTGTTTTAGTATTAAAACATTACTGATATCTTTTTTTTTTTTTTTTTAAATAAGTGAATCTACAGAAAATTAAACTTAATACACTCAATCAAGCAGTTATTTTTTAAACTTTTCCTTTTTTTCTAATCAAATGTTTCAGATCTTATTAGGTCTCTTTAACAATTCTAAAGTGCTATAATAAATATGACATAAGCAATTCGTTTTCTTTCTTAGTATTACTAGTGAGTGATATCATTGTAGTGAAATCCCCACCGTAAAGAAGTTCAAGATAGTTCACCCCTTCAGCTTCAGTGACTACTGGTGGATGATTGAACAAATTATTTATGTACAAAAATCCTAGCAATATTATCTATATTATTTGTATTAAAGCTAGCAGAAGTTATTCAATTAATAAGTTGTGAACATTTGTTTTAAATCAACATTTAAAAAATACATTAACCGTGCATTTTTTTTTTGTCTTCAGTGTGAACTGCACTTAGTTGGAACACAGCAACCTGTACAGAAATGCCCTGTAGTGTTAAGTCTGGCCAAATAATGTAGATGTTTGCTGAAACTTAATATACAAGTAGACACACTCTATATTATAATACTTCCTGTATTTCATTATATTGACTAACAGTTGTTAATACTTTACTTTTATAGTTTATATTTATCTTTTTATATATCTACATATTTTTAAATTATAATTTAAATGGAATAAAGTTTTTCGACAAACATTTTTGGACTATTAATACATTCTTGTAATGTTTATTTTCCATACCTCATGTACAGACAGACAATTAACATTGAGAATTTGTGTGAACTGGATAGGAATATCCTTTTATTTATGTTTTCCTCATGGTAAGACTTTTTGCTGTTTGTAAGAAGCAACATCATTGTATGTTGGTGTTTTTCTCAAATTGTTAGGTGTAATTGTAGATTTTAGTGGATTCTTTGTCCTCTTGTAAACACAACTAAACTTTGCTATGAATAAAGCACTGGGACAAATCCACTGAATAGAAATTCCACTTAATATGTTAATTTAAAAATCTAACAAGGATTTATTTGATTCACAATATTGAAGTCACATGAAATAGATTTCTTAAGCCCAACTAGTATAAAGAATTAAACAAGCAGCTGAACTCCAATCCAATCCTGACACTAGGCTTTGTCCCTTCTACACTCAGTGCCCTCTTGTGAATGTGACCTTCGAAAAATTCTATGATAAATTATAATACTATGTATCAAAGATTTGTGATGTGACAATACAATCTATTTTAAGTTTTTTATTTTATTTTTTTACATTTACACGGGGACCAGTGGTCGCTCAGCATTTCATGTACTTTTATATTTTGCCATGTGACCTCCATGCCAATCTGCTTTCAATTTCAATTTAATGATTTCTGCCTATGATTTACAGGCATCTGGTATTATGCTTATTGCTCAAAGGGCACATATGTCTGATCTTTCCATAGTAATATGGAAAATTTAAAAAAGTAACTCCTCTATTGTTAAACTATGAATGTTGTGAATAAGGTAACATCATAGAGTTTCTCACTGGATGTAATTTTAAATAAGTCAAAAAGAAGTATGAAGTAATATTTTATCATTTATTTTATAGTATATTAACAAGGAGCTATTAATAATAAGATTCCAGAAACTGGGTTATGTAATATATTGGACTATTGAGTGAAGTCTGAGATTTATGGGGATTCCAAAAGCATGATTTGCAATTTATATCTATCATTGTGATGCTGATGAACATCACATAATTTTATATTAAAGTTGAATGTGTGTCTGAAATGCTTGTTAACTCATTCATTGTATGAAAGGTGGGGGGAACCTAGTACTTGAACTACTTGGATAGTTGTTGCCACAATGCTACTTCTTTAAATCTCCTGTTTATAATTTTGGCAGTGGAAATGGTAGCCCAGTCAGGTGTTGCACAACTATTAAGATCTTGATAATGGTATATGTCAGAGGTGGGCAAGTTACGGCCCGCGGGCCTTTATGCGGCCCACCAAAGAGTTTTATGCGGCCCGCTGACACTTATAGAAATCACATTAAAAAATGCGAATGTATTTTTAAAAAAATGTTATATATACATCATTGAAACTTCTGATTCCTATCACTTATGATAAAAAGGTTAAAGAAACATTGTCTCTACATGTCATTCTAAGAAATTTGAAGTAAACGAAGATTATGCTAATTGTCAATATTTTGAAATATTCAGTTAAAGATACAAACTCAGGCCAGTTTTTATTCAATGCAATGAAGAACAGTGTTGGAGGTGTTTGGTTCGATTGGAACAAGATGGCAAGTGTAACAACTGATGGAGCCCAATCTTTGACTAAGAATAACAGTTTTTACGAATAAATTAAAGAACAATATCCCAATCATAAGCTCTAAACGGCTGCAGTGAATGTCAAACATATTACTGACCCAATTATCTCAGTGATGAAACTTATCAGAGCAAGGGGTCTTAACCACAGGCAGTTCCCAGAAGTATTGGAGGATTTGGAAACAAAACATTCCAATCTTCGGTACAACAGTAGTATCCGTTTTACCCACTGGCTTAGCATGGAAAAATATGTTTCTTGAAAGACATTGAATGTCACTTTGTTACTAATATTTCTAATGAAGAGTGGAAGAGAAACTTCAAGTATTTTATAGGTAGTATTCCAATATTGTTGTTTTTTCATATGTATGTACATGTTAAATTTCAAACAAAGCTTTCCCAATTCTCCTGGCAAGCTAGTGAAAACAGGTGAAACTATTACTAGCGAAATGGTTGAAAAGTACAAGACTTATTTGGATTCCTTGATTGAGGAATTTGAAAACAAATTTTAAAACTTCAAGAACTTGGAACCAGTTTCCTATGCCCTCAGCTCACCATGTCATGTAGAAGTGATAAAGCTCCAGAGGACATACCTGAACACAACTTATGGCCTGATACTGAAGTGTTTCAGTCAGTTCTTCCTCGGGAGTTTTATGGTTGCCAGAAGCTGTAGTTTCACACTTTAAAATACTTTGATGCTAAACTTTCACATTGTTTGGGTCCACATATATCTCTCAGCAAACTTTTATTTGTTTTGGAAAATAAAGAAGTGTAAGAACAAGTCGATGCTGACTGACTGTTATTTGACAGCAGTCACTAGGAAAACAACTAGTAAGCTAGTTCAGTTCTACATTATGCTCGAGTGTAAGCACTTAAATACTTCACAATAAGTACAACAGTTTTAGAAACTTCTAACTCTTGTTGTAATTCCTCAATTGGGAGTGAAAAGGATGAAATCTAAATGTACATACAGTATAAATGTGAATTCAAAGGCACTATAGACATTCAGCTAGCGTTATTTTCTGTATATATATATATATATATATTGTTACGAATCTCACTATCCAGGCTCTCTGCAAACTGCACCATACACCACCAACTTAAAGAACTTGACAACTCAGGGCTCCAAAGTAACGTAACAATTTAATAGTTGAATAAATAACAGCCAATACTGTACAATTGGCAACACGTACACTGAACAAATATCTCTCCGATAACACCGTACCGCCGTATCAACTCTTGCACTGACCTCTTCGTCTTGTTCCTGGCTTGCACTGGGTTCAACAGTTCAGGACTGACTTCACACACTAGGCTCGTTGTGTCAGACTCGATCGCAGACCAAGATCAAGACGCCGTTCGTCTCAACAGTACTTGACAGTACTCCGCACTGAACGGTCGTAATGCTCCGTACAGAACCACACCGTTGAACTGTGCTGTAGTGAACCTTCTGTCGTGAAACCCTTTTCTGAACCGTCTTGACTGCAACACCTCCGCTCTTATATAGGGTCCCTACTGGCCTTCTCGAACCAGACAGAACGCCTCTCGACGTTTCTAGGTGGTCAGGTGACTACAACTCTCGTGACGCTCCTGAGCTCTGTTCACGACGTCGATCCTTCCCGAACCGTCATGTTGACACTCGTCTCTGCCGACCGTCATAACTCGTCACGGTTGACCGCTCATCTAGCGCTGGCCTGGGGCGATTTGCGTCTGCTGACTACACTCACACCACTACCCCTCTATGTGCCACCACCAGGTTTATAACGATATATATATATGTGTGTGTGTGCGGCCCCCGCTTTCCAAATTTTTGTTAATGCGGCCCTCGATAGAAAAAGGTTGCCCACCCCTGGTATATGTTATTGTGTTCAATAGGTTAATTTCTGTCTCAAGCTCAACACTGAAGAGCTTGTCTTATCATTGTTACAAGCTGTAACTGAAAACTTGCTAAAACTATGCAGCTTATGATGATAATTCAAAAGTACAATTTTTAAAACTTGATGTTTAAATATTTTTAACAATATACAATTGAAGAAAGATAGTGAAAAAAAAATGTGAATAAGGTAGCCTTTGTCCTCTTAAGTGTTTATCTTTGTTTAGTTTAGTGTAATGCATACTAAAAATATATTTATGAAAAATGGACAATAACACATTAACTTTTAATTAAATTTTTTTTAAAATCAAGAATTCATAGAAATCTTTACCTATAACAAAACAGATAAAATAAGCTTCTTAAAAGTGAGTGTGGTTTATTTCAATCATATCCTATAATAATCTGTTATTGGACCTTTTACTTGTAAACATTGTGAAAAAAAAAAAAAATTTGGTTGAAAAACTATTTAGCGTTAAATGATATGTAACTTATGTAACCAATTTTATCTGTCTAGTAAAAATGAAGGCTCCTTCTGTTACTTTGCTATCTACCTGGTATATGCAAATGATGTTAAGATTGTCTGTTTCTGTGATCATTGTTAATATCATGTGGACAGCACTATTCCCTGAAATTTTTGATAGACATTGAAGCTGGTTTGATTTTTGTCCTAAAAATCTTGAAATTCCAAAGAGATTCTTACTTAAAACCTCTTGGTTTGGAACTCAAGCCCTCTACTACATCTGCACAACACAATACTATGGCTTGAACTCGAAAACATTTTAAGCTGTTGCTTAACCCTCTTCATTAGTCCTATGCTTTCCAGATCCATACTTCTCAAGTTAACTAGGGATTAAGGCACAACCTATTATGAACAGTTTTCTTAGTTGTGTTCCAGCTAGCGGTTGGAATGTTTCTCAAACATGCATCAAGTCTGCTTGAAGTGGAGCATGCAAAGGAGACTAAAATCCCTATTTCTATTAGAAGTATCAGTAGAAAGCTCTTTCATAAAATAAACATAATACTTTACAAATACCCAACAGAAAGATAATGCATGCGGCTAAGGGTTACTTTACATGTTAATAGAGACAGTTGGAGAAGTCTCTACACAATTCTTGAATTGAAATATATTTGTATTTGAACATCTCTTAGCTCATTATGCCTCCCCTCTTCACCCTAAAAGATCACCATCAGCTGAAACTGTGCAGGACTTAAAAACGTCAAAGAGCCCTATTAATTCTAATCTAAAATTGTATTATTTGTTGTTTTTTTTAATGATAAATCAATATCATTTTAAGTATCATTACATGCACAACTTAAACCCTGAATTTCATTCGGTCTCAAAACAGCACGCAAACCCCAGCAATTAATTTCATCCTAGTGCTAGTTCCTTGAAACATTTTATGATGTCCAGTAGCTTTCCAAAAGTGTTCCTAAATTATTGCAGAAGTGGGCTTAATGAAAATGTTCTATTTTCATGTCTTATTTTTATCACACAACTAATACATCAGCATTCTATTGGTGGAAATTGTGTGGTACTTTTATGGGTTGCTATGGATTTTTAAATCATGATATTGTTAAACCGATGTAATACTGAAAGATTTATGTTCTCAAGGCCTGTATGAGACCATAGCTGAGCCGATGTGAATTAAACTTAGTATTTTGACATAACGTTTTGTGTCTTAAGAAATTTTGCAATTTTAGTTAAATAAGTTGTAGTTAATATTGAAGAAAAATGTTATCATTGAAGGCAGTTTTATTTCACAAAATGTGTTAATATGGTAAAGAAAAACACAAGACTAAAATGAATAAAAAAAAAAAAAGATTTAATTATCTTCACAATATAACCTGATCAGCCAACAATATTAAAACTTTTTTTTTTCTGTAACAACACTTGTAACAATGAAGATATTAATGCATAATTATATTTATATCTTTAAAAAAAAAAAGACCCAAAAAGAATTGTAGGTCAAATAAAAAATGTACTACATGATGATTGACAAATAGTCCATTGTTTCCTACCACGTATTGCCATGGTACAAAGCCTTGCTGAATTAAGGAAGGCACTAAAAATTCTTACTTTAATTTCAACAGAATCTAAGGTATAGAAGAAAATATATGTAGAAAACTCAACTAAATTGTTTTCTGTTTCACTCAAATGTTTTGTATAGAAAATATAAAGGGACCCAAATCTTTAAGCAAGCTAAAAGATTTTTTTTAAAGATCCTGTCATTTGACATACAATATAATTACAGTTTAATGAACTATGAGAATTAAAATAAAAACAACAAATGAAGACATACTACATCAGAAAAGGTAACAGCATAAAATAAATACAGTAGACAATGACTATAAATGTCACCTCTCTTACAAATCACTTGACATTCATCTTGTTCAATGGTAGCCCCCCCCCCCCTCCCAAAAGCAAGAAACAATTCATCCCCCACATTATATAATCTGTGGATGTTTTCATTTCAACATACAATGAAGAGATTAAGTCCTTCATGAAAAACAAAAAGTTGAATTAGTCATGGTGAGTTACATTACAGTAAAATGCAGTCAGTCAAATTAATGATACTACATTCACATAAGGGCTTCACACCACAAAACACACACAAAAAAAGACAGGAAATATAGTGGTATGAGACAAACATAAACATATCTGTTTCAAAGTAAGTGATGGCCAATAAAAGGTCACAACACTTTGTAAACCAATGAACAGCTTTACTTTGTATGTTCTTTAAACACTGAACATCTAAACTATACTTTGTATGTTCTTTAAAACACTGAACAGCTAAACTATACTTTGTATGTTCTTTAGCCACCAAACAGATAAACTATACTTTGTATTTTCTTTAGCAACTGAACAACTAAACTTTACTTTGTATGTTCTTAAACTACAGTAAAGCTAAACTTTACTTTGTATGTTTTTTTTGAAAGTTTCTAAGGATCCATAAGGAAATAGTATTTTATTAACTGCAAAGCATTTAAAAAAGAGTCAAAATTGAAACAATGTCAAATATTCAGTTAAACAACTTTAAAAATAGAAACTAGTCTGATGATAGAAAGAAAAACATACACATTTTAAATCGCACCTTAACAAACCAACATGAAATAATATGGAGCTTGTGCACCAAGCACAACATGTATAAACTGGCATAGTCTTGTGATGATATGCTTTAATACTTTTTTAACGTCTTTCTTATCAATGCCATTCTCTGAAGAAACAAATTTAAAAAATTTCAAAGGTTAATTAAATAAAATAAATTTGAAAAAAATAATGATTTTCTTTACGCACATAAAAAAAATAAAAAAATATACCTGTTTGTGTGCTTCTGTGGTGATTGATTTTTTGTAAGGACGAAGTTCTTCTGAACCAAATCCAGGAACTTGCATATTCCAGCTACGATCTGATATAGAAAAAATGAAGATAAAGTCAACAGTGCTAAGTATTGTATGAGTTTTCCCACTCTCCACAAACATTAGTTACTCCCTGGCATTCATCTGAATAAATACGTCTCTGATGGATTTTTTTTTAGCATTCTTTGACAAACAGGATGATAAACATTCTTTCACATTCTGTGGTTAAGTACTCAGTCTAACAATTGTTAAGTACTCAGTCTAACAATTGTGTGCGAAGATAAACTTTTTGTAAGCAGCTATTTAAAAAAAACATTGTAGTTTTTTATTCTTTGAACATTTGTTGATTGCCAACTTTCATTGCTTGTAGTAAGATTGGTTTTGAATTAGAATCAAAAGGGCACTTCCTTACCTAAACAAAGCTGTACATCTTTTGCTTCCAAAGTGTTGGACCTCCTGTGTCTGGCCAGCTGACATGAGGCTGACACAATGTTTTCAATAAAGTCATCTGCTACTTGTAAAAGTACCTAAACAACAGAAGGAAGAATCATTAGCTGCATAAACAAAGACAATGTGATGAAACATGACTGTTGTCTTACAGACCACCTGGTCAAATGGATATGGAAATGAATTTTAACCCTGAGCGCTCTCTTGAGTCCACACAGATTTTGTAATGCCAAACACAAGTAGGGGGAAAAGTTAATTAGTATATTTGATTTAATTGATATCAGAACACATGCAATATTTAACCTCTTAGACAGACTTTTTATAGAAAGATTTTGTAAAAAATAAATAAATGATGTAATTTTATAATGTCCATTGTCTTGTTTTTAAGACACACAGATGAGATATCTAAATAAATGTTAACAATTAATAAAAACACAAATTAAATGTGTAAATAAATGTTTAACAATAACAATACTTACATATAGTTATATCAAATTGAATGAAAAACAACACCATGAAAGATTTTGTCCATAACCTTATAGACAGTAAACAACATTTTCAATTTTTGTTAAGTTAACCCTTTAACGATTAGGTAGGTGTTAAATGATCAGCACCATGACCAACCTTATTGACATTAACCAGAAATTTCAGTTTGGTTGTCCAGCTATGTACATAGAGAAACCAATCTTGATAGTGTTTAGGTTTTCATAAAAATTGGTAAACATTTATTTCAACGTAGAAATAACTATAGGAATACATGTGCTCACATCTTCTACATCGTCATCCATCTGCTCAAGAGGATCCACTTCCTTAACAAGGTCACGCAGCCTGGCTTTATCCAAGACTCCAGAACTAACTGAACCTTGGTTATTGACTGATGATGTAGCTGCTTGAGAGTTGGAAGATGATTGCCTAACACTAGATTCTGATGATTTACCAGCATTCATCATCTTCAAAGAAAAGAATAATTTATACATAAATGTATTTTCTTTTTGTAAGAGTTTAAAAATGTGTACATTCTGAATGGAAATTATAGACTTAATATTGAAATGGAATATTGTCCATTACAAACATAATGGATAATGGGAAAAAAAAAAAAAAAAGATACCATTCACTTAAAAAAAAATAATTTATCTATGCAAAAAAATAATTATTCAAGCAGCATTAATCAATGAAAATTGGACTTGATTTGGTATACAAAATTCTACAGGATGTAAATTTTAAATACTACTAACATTTCCAACAGGAACAATAATTTGTTCTGGTTGTGAAGATACAGGCTGTTGGTTTCTGACCACTAATGGGCTACTGTTTGCTGCCATAAGGATTGGCGACCCCAAAGGACCATTGTTCATGATTGAAGCTGTGTTATTAATGTTATTGTGTGAAGGGTTGGGACTTGTTGCTCCAGACAGAGCTGAGGGAGTTGAGACCAGGTTCTGAAAACTCATTATGCTGTGTTGGACAATCTGTGAACAAAAAGAAGCAATTAGCTGCTTGTAGCTACATGAAATGTAATTATGTATTAAGACAAAAACAAACATTATTGTGAATAAATGTAATCAATAAAATTCAAGAACAAATGATCAACAGAGAGAAATCAAACCATCACCGTAAACTTTTTGAATAAATTCTTGAGAAGGTAAAATCTCATTTTATAAGCCTTGGATCAAAACCCTTCAGTTGTGCATTACATGTTCATGTTTACAGCAAGTGGCTCCACCAGAAAAATTCTGGAATAACATTGACTCAAGAGGTACCACTATAACTTCTTGGGTACCAGTTTAGAACAAATATTTTTTCTCAGATTTCTAAAGAAAATTAAAAACTAAAATAAAATTTTACAAACTTTGAAATGATTTTCATATTTCACTATTAAGTGCAAAGACTACTTATTACTACTTTTAGTAATAAAGTATATGTATGTATGTATGCCAAAATATGTTGATGATTTTATATTTATGATTGTTTCAAAACATTATTTTCTTTCCTTTTTTATATCTATAATGGCACAAAGAGAATCACTTGCTGGAGAAGTACAAAATGATTAAAACACACTGAAAAAACTTCTGTGTTCTTCTTTCCTTTCTTTTAATAAACCTCTTTAAACTCATTCAAACAATGCATTGATTCTCAATTTAGCATCAACTTGACATAAAATTCTTGTGAATTCACTGAAGTAATAAAACAACTAGTGTTTCTTAGTTACACTATTACAACTTTACTCTGATACAACATCATACTTACACAACTTAGTACTGATACAAATGAACTTTCTATATTTAACTTGACTCTAAACAATGTTAGACACCTTATTTATAGTTTAGTTATTTAGCGACGCACCACAGAAGACGCATATTGAACGGGTAATATACAGACTTTATGAATGTGCATACAATTTAATTTAAATACATTAACTTTAGTCGCTGATACCTTTTATTGATTTACGTCTTTCTGCCTCTTGTAGCCAATCTCATATATATCAACTCACTCAGTCTGGTACAAATTTTGTAAATTATAACATTATTTCTCCCACAGATCATTACATCTAAAATTTAGTGACTAGAATCACTAGATTATCTAGATCTAGTGATCCTAGTCCTAGATGTAGATCTAGTCATCTACTCATCATCATCTAGACTAGTATTCTTAGATCTATATCTAAATTCGCTACTTTGACATCTTCAATCTAGAATTCTAGACTAAGACTAGAATATTATATTAATATTGAAATATTGTAATTAGTATTCTTACTTTTTGTACATGGAGTTGAAAGTTTATAACAATTATAACCAGAATCTATAAAGACATTCAAGATTCACTAAAGCTCATGGATCGATGATGACCATATTTGTCATTCAGGGGGCTGAGAGCTTTGTAATGCGGCTTTGTGCCTCCTCAAGTGTACAGTGAGACCTATGAATGTGAGCCCGGAATGTTCAGCTGCACAGTGGGCAGGTTTTTTCAGCTAAAACTAGACTAGTGTCAGTGGTCTTGCTTTTTTTCTGCCAGCGCTGTTCTCTTGTCCTCAGCAATTATAAATGTCTCCTTCTGTCTCACAAGACAATGGATGCACCAGTTACATGCACAAACTGTGGCAAACTCTGACGCTCCAGAATTGGCTTGATCAGTTACTCCAGATTCTGCACCATCTCAAAACAAAACCAAAGACTCATCTGGGTGCATCCACCATAGTATTATACTTAAAAACTTATTTATCTAGTTATAGTATAGTATTTATACTATATATACTTATTATGACTTATACTTAGATTTTAGATCTACTATACGAGTAACTATAGACATAGTAGATCTATAATTGTAGCTAGAAACTAGATTTAGATGATCTATTTTAAACTATACTATATATATTTATATTTAATTTTATTTGTTTTGTAAACAGTTTACCTCTTTCACTCACTCTTGTCTCTACTCTCAGTCTCTGGCAGAATATTTTTCGTCTTTCACTCTAATAAACTGTAATTAAAATAATATAATTTATATTATAATTATTATAATAATAGTTAATAGTCTTTGGGCACTTTGGCTCTAGAGTCTACTAGAATCTAGATTATTTTCTAGATCTAGTCAATCTAGACTATTCTACTACTTATTCTAGACTCTTACTAGATCTAATACTAGTGACTTAAGACTTAGTCTTACTAAGTTACTAGATTTAACAATTTAACTAGATATATATTATATATCTATTAGTATTACTTTACTTAAAGACCAACTGAAGAGGTTTTTTTCGAAATTGAGATAGCGATTGATTTAGATAGTAGATAGCATCAAAGTTAGTTCCTAAAAATTTGAGATTTTAGAAAAGCGTATTTATATTAGAAAAAGTAATTTAAAAGTGGAAAAAATAACGAGATTTGAAAATCAGCTTCAATGGCCGAAACCGGAAGTGACGTATTGTAATGGACTGAGAAAATGTAAATAAAAATAGACATGGCTGGATACGTTATTGATAGCGATTCAGATGATAAACTTATCTAAATCTAGCTGTCCAACAATTTTAAATGATACTTATCATGGGATGCACCAAAATGCCCTGAAGAGAACTCTTCTACTTTTTCAAAATATATTCTAGAGCAGACTATTGAATTAATATAATTATAGATAGATTATAATAGGACTAGTCACTAGATTATAGTTATACTATTATAGTAGATTTAAGTAGATTGTCACTAGATTCTAAATCTAGATCTAGTCTACTCTAGTATCATCAAGTACTAGAATATCATCTAGGTCTAGGTATACTATACTTAGAGTCACTTAGACTATACTAGTCACTCACTAGATCTAGTAGATCTAGTTTATAAATACTTGACTTGTATTATTGTACTAATTGTATTAATACTACTAGTTAAGTAGTACTAGTAATAGTTTATAAACTAATAGATTTAACTAATTTAAGTAGATCTAGACTAGCCTCTATGTTAAGTTTAAGCCCAGTCGCCAACATTTTTTAATACTTGAATTTGTATATCTCTGTTCTGTAATAGTAAGACCTAGTGAGTAGTGTCCTAGCAATAGCATAAAGATTATTCATAGATATAAATATAATATTATAATAGTCAAGGACTAAACCTAAAGCCTAAGCTAAATCTATATAGAATATATTTATACTCTTTACTAGCCCTTACTATACTTATTAATAAGGCTAAACTTTAGATCTAAAAAAATAATAAGTCATCATTTATATTGGTAGATCTAGACTAGCCTCTATGTTAAGTTTAAGCCCAGTCGCCAACATTTTTTAATACTTGAATTTGTATATCTCTGTTCTGTAATAGTAAGACCTAGTGAGTAGTGTCCTAGCAATAGCATAAAGATTATTCATAGATATAAATATAATATTATAATAGTCAAGGACTAAACCTAAAGCCTAAGCTAAATCTATATAGAATATATTTATACTCTTTACTAGCCCTTACTATACTTATTAATAAGGCTAAACTTTAGATCTAAAAAAATAATAAGTCATCATTTATATTGGTAATATAAAATACAGATTTTTACTAAACACATGTCGTGACATTTCTTTAAGTCTTAAACTTAAACAGGGCCGGTCCTAACGATTGCGGGGCCCTATGTGAAACTGATTGCGCTGGGCCTAGTCTGGGTGGGAATAAGGATAATAAGTGAAAATTAAGATTTCGTATTTAAAAAAAATTCGACTTTGAATTTTATTAAATCTTTACTAAGTACAAAATTACGATCAAATTAACTTTACTTTACGAACTTTGCAACCTATGGCATATTAAAATGCCAGTCACTCTATTAAAATAAATAAAGTATGGAAACTTCTGATTAAAGTGAAAATTTGCCTGATTATTACATTTTAGTACATGAAAGCTGACAATGTCTTATTTCGTTTATCGCGCGTAGGATTAGCGATTTCCGGAATGAATGACACCCACAATTTTGTCTATTTTTCAGGAGATTTTTATGAGATTTCCAGGTTTTATATATACTGATATATATATATATATATATATATATTGCAATTTAACTATTACACCTAGAATTAGCACGAAGCCTATGAAAGTGCAGGGCCCACTGCGACCGCATAGGTTGCAGAGGCTTAAGACCGGCCCTGGTCTTATATATATTAGATTACCTAGAGTAGAGTAATTTATTATTATTAAGAACAATAAGAGTTAGATGTTGATGTTAGATCAGATAATCAGTATAACATATATAATATATATATATATATATATATATATATATATATATATATATATATATATAACCACTAGTTCTATATATGTATACATAATTAAGTATAAATGTTAATAAATAAATTTTTTAAAATCTATTTTACAGAAAACATATATGACATGTGGCATACAGACAAGTTTACTAGATGGATCTTTCATCATTTTGGAAATACAATATTCCCTGTGAAACAAATCACAGAAACATTCTACAATTTTATTTTATATAATAAATACCAATAAATGTAAATACAAAATCACATTTTAATAGAGTTCTTCATTATGCACACAACATTATTTTAGTATGTTCCTTTTCACTTGCTAGGTTTAGACAAAGTTTCGAATCAGGATTTAATATTATTAAGTCATAGCCCAAAACTCCAGCAGGATGTTAGTTAATGGCAGTAGTCAATGTTTGAACCTGAGACCACAGAGAAGACAGTTCGGAGTGCAAACCACACAACTTTCTGCGTTTCGAAACCTATTCAAATTTTTATGTTAATGCAGATCTGAATATCCATTGCAATGATGACTTGATCTGTAAAGGGGTTACATTTTTTAAAAATAAGTTGGATCTCATTCTTCGAATGATGCTATTTATTAGAAATTGAAACGTGGAATACATATTAGAGGCCAAAAGAAAATCCACTGATGAGGGAAGACGTAGACGTCGTAAAGAAAATTTAAATTGACCACCAGCTGAATATGGTTATGTCTTCGCTGGACGCGGCAAAATATCTAGTTTGCAGCTGCGGCTGCGTAGCCATGGAAAATACTGCATTTCTCATTAATCTTTCGACTCGACTGCCAGCCTTATTTATTAAACACTTTAAATTATGAATAGCTCTGCATTTTTTAATAACAATAAAAAAAATATATATATTCAGTGATTAACTGGCAATAATTTTAATTGGGTTACTAAAATTCAATAAAATGAGTTGCATAATTACATCAACAGTAGCCTAAATGCATTACTTAACATTATATTGATACTATAGTTTATTTTCCACTTCCCTGACTTCCCAGAGAAAAGAAAAAAACGACAACTCCTTCTCCAGTAGGATAATCTCTTTCATTTATAGTCTAAACACAATTTAAAACTTTGTTACCTACAGTTACAGATTAACTTGCTAACTTAACTATCTAATAATCTAATGATTCTCTAGCTATTCCAATTAACAAATGAGTCAAGCGTGAGATAAATGAAAACTCTTTAATTTTTAGATATATATTTATAGAACTATGTAAGTATATAGGCCCGAATATACGATACGAATATATTTAAATAAGAGTGTAATAAAATCCATATTTCGTATATTAACAGTATTATAGAACTGGTAGATCTAGGTCTAATTTTTGCCTTATAGATTAGTTTTTAGAAATTTAGATCTAGTACTTTTTTTACTATTAGATCTAAATCAGACTACTTTTAAGTCTAAGTTAAGGTTTAAGTTAAAGCTATTTGCCTAGTGTTGTACGGGGTTGTGACTCTAGATTCAAACTAAATATAATCGTATACTACAATAACTACATTGAATGAGCTCAACATTCACATTGTAATAATTGTTTTTTTCCCATTATATTGGGCCTATTTAGGGACGACTATAGGTTAATAATCACTATTAAGTGTATAGATAGAGTATATAATTTTAAACTTTGTTTTTCTAGGTCTAGGCCCAGCACCTCGATCGGATCAGTCTAAATAGATAGGTCTTATCTCTAAATATCCAATACTACTATTACTAGATCTAGACTTCATCTAATTGGATTTAGATCTAAATTTAGGTCTACTTCGCACATCATTAATGATTTGAGAAAAGAACTCTGCTCTTGATCAAAAGCAGTAGATCTAGAACTAGAATAAGCCTGAAGCAGTAACATAAGTGTTAGACACCTTATTTATATAGGTTAGTTATTTAGCGACGCACCATAGAAGACGCATATTGAACGGGACTAGTGACGTTTGGGATATGTTGGGTTAGAGACCGGAAAATCAGTTAGCGATAGAACATTCCAGGGTAACGACGTGTTTAGTGACAGAGACTTCTACTGTGGCCTTTTATCAGAATAAATCTATGTAAACTTGTTCATCATCGTTGACTACATCTCTTCACTCGTTACAATAGATGTTTGTCTCGTTCTATCTGGATTGTTGTTCAACTACACGGAATACACCCGAACAATTACACCCAAACGCCTGCAGAGTAATTGGTTGAAATCCAACAGTTATCCATGGTTGACTTCAAGACAGCCTGAACAAGCAACATCACATAAGCCATAAATTGCGTAACTTGACTAAAACGAAACATGTGAACTGAGGCTCGCGGTACTGCGTGGGCTGAAACGCTGTTCGCTTGACTAGATCAAGAATAAGCCGACAAACAGTAGATCTAACATGCAAAGCCATAAATTGCGTGATTTGACCTAATTTCCCCAACTCTAACATCCACTTTTTATAAATTGGCGTGTTTTAGTCGCCTTGGTTTTTAGAAACTAGCAATCCTGTAAAAAGGAATAGGGAAATACGCTAAGCCATAAACTGAAAAATTTGACCTAATTTCCCTTAAACTACGTCATCGACCTTGGTTGTCTGGAAAATACTGATCTCGAATGGCTTCGAGATTGTGAAATTTAATAGTCCCTAAAACTCACATTAAATTGCTTATATCTAAATAATTACAAAGAATATATGTCTAAAATTTCGTATGTATGTTTTTTTAAGCATTATGAATCTAAAAAAAAGTATAACACCGGTTTCCGCGTCTGACCCCAAAACCTCTTCAGTTGGTCTTTAAGAGTAAGAGACTAGAGTAGAGTCTAGTCACTCTTAACTCTGTCTTAAGACTTACTTAAAATATGAGTTAATACTAGATCTAGATTTAAATAGTTAAGTAGTTTAAGAACTAGAGTAGATTTAAGTCTAGCTACTGAGGCTACTCTACTAGATTTCTATGGAGTATGGTAAAAAGTTAATATAGACTAGATGTATAGACTTAATAGACTCTAGCTAGACTAGACGACTATTTCTCTAAATTCTAGATCTAGATTTCATATAGATCTAGAATAGATCTATATAGATTATAGAGTCTAGATCTAAATAAATGTAGAGTTGTAAACTCTTGACCTCATCTCTAGATCTAGACTAGATCTACTAATGTAGACTACAGTGTGACTACACTAGATCATCTATAGTATTCTAGAAATCTATAGAGTATACTTTATTTTCATCATTACGATTAAATTTTAATGCTAGATCTAGAATCACAGACCTAGATCTATATAATTATGTGGACTACAGGAGAGTTCTATTTCACAGGAAGTGATGCTTGCTTGCATTTTGAAAATAAGTTTAGTTTCGAACTAAAACATTGTTCTTACTTTACAATTAAAAATACTAATCTATAATTAAGTATCTGCAAATTTCTTTTATTTCTTAATCTGTTTATTCAAATGTTCTTGTAATCTATTTATTGTAGAAATTATCTTAAAAATATCTTATGCGTCAACACGGCTTCTTAGCTGCGTCAAAATGGCGGACGATTTGGATGATGAGTGGTGGTTAAATGAAAAAAAAAAATCTGTCAGTATCAAAACAGAAAAAGGTAAATTTCATAGATCTGGATTTAGACATGTCTTTCCGTGTATTTAGTTTGTTGTATCAAACAACTGAAAGTAAAGCAGGTTTGATGTTTAGTTGGCATTGATTCAGGGTGCCACACCACTCTATAAGTTAGTATAAGTCTATTTAATGACTTAAATTTTAATTAAAGTTTAAAGTAAACTTAAAGTTAAAGGTAATCATGAATGTGAGCGTCAAAAATTAGTTATCGCGACATTCCTTGTTGTCTCTTCCTGGCCAAAAACAAATCCAGATTTGTTTATCAAAAATAATTTTGGCATCATTGTCTTAAGTGCTGCCAACTAGAAATGAGAAACACCCATTATGTACAGATGTATTATTATTAATGATTTAATGTTAGACAAAATAATTTAGACCACAATAAAATAGTTCTTTTTTTTTTAAAGGTTTATTGCAATCAATTTGTGTGTGTGTGCTAAATAGATGTTACTTTTCATTTTCACTGAATTATGAATTATTAAAATCTCTGAGTAAATACTTTTTTTTTGTGAAGTAACCTACGTCTGCATTTTATAAGACAAGATCTAGATTGAGATTTTTTTAAAATAGCTTTTATGAATTTCTAGACCAGATTCCATATTATTTTAAATAGTTTTTATTTTCATAAAGAGCATTTTTCATGCTTATAGCATGCTCAGAGCACTATGGTCCAATCTGTTTTGAGGATCACTAGGGGGTGGGGGGGAGGGGGGTATCCAGGGAAAATGTTTTCAGTAATGGTTTTACTTTAGTTGCTCAGTAAGCACAACTCTGATTGAGTCTGATGTTGAGAACCTCGAGCCTCTTTATATGTAGCTATCACAAGCCCAAGCGTTTTATGTCTCTCACGCTTGTCATATATAGCGATTTCTACTTATTTATTTCTCTTGCTGTATTTTATTGGTGGTGTATTTTGAAAGTAAACGATGTTAGAAAGGGTAATTAATTTATGTAAAAAAAAAAAGCTTATTATTATACAGTGAGTAGCATACGCCAATATTTTTCAGAGCCTGCCTTAGGTCACTGCAACCTATGCGACCGCATTGAGCCACGCACTGTCATAGAACCTACTCTAATCCTAGGTGTAAATTATTAAAACGAAACCATTTTATAACTTATAACAGATTTTCCGTGGTCTTCTGGTTTACAAGAAGCTCCTGGAAGATGACTTCTCACAATTTATGGAAAAAAGATACTTGCGTGTGTAGGCCTACTGTAATAGTCCTGCATTGTATTTGTTGATGGCTGTCGGACTTCGACACTCTGGAGGCAATGGGCAGAGGCGGCCTTAACAGTGCGCGGGGCCCTGGGCGAGTGTCATATGTGGGGCCCTAAGCCGTAAGTGTAGGCTATATATCCATACCACATCACATCACGCTAATGTCTCGTCTGCCTCTAATGCTGTCGGTCTTATTTTTGCTATAAAACATAGTACCTTACGTAAGTACTGTACTATTGGCCGTTTGACTACATTACATAATGTACTTTATGAAAGATTTTGCCTTAAAGTTTAATCAACGTAACTAATGATTAAGACATTTGTTCATGAACAATCAACAAACTACATAATAATATTTCTGCTAAACACTCTGAATGTTAAGATTATGGCCGCCGCAAGAAGAGCGCAAAAGGTCGTTTGTTGATGCGAATAATGTATGCTTGGACTCCTTGGTGCTTTCCCTTCAAGTTTACACCATTGTATTTGCATCCCTGGACACGACAATCGGCGATGTCCTGACCAACGTTCAACAGCGCAGCAAGAAGCGCCATGACAAACCCTTTCCTGTTAAGTTGTCAACACTAGGATACGTCCAAAAAACTCATTATAAGGGACATCAGCTCTTTGTGGCTAACATCAGGTGTGTAGTCAAGAATGACGGGAAAATATTTTGCAAGTTTGATTTTATCAATAATGTTCCCTTTTACTTCTGATGCCATAATGTTCATATGCTCGTTTTGAATCCTATGCCCGATGTAATAGCCGTGAGCCTCGGCTTTCTTAATTCTTCGAAGATGTACTTTTTTTTTTGCATGGTTGGGTCGACTTCGGCTATCACCGTTGTTCGTTTGTTTCTCTATTCTCCCATGATATGCGGTGTTGTTTTCTTAAAGGTACTGTACAATCGCTAGAATTTTTGTTAAGACTGCACGCTACCGCAGTTTTACTTTTCTAATTTTTCTTGCATCACGTTATTCGTTGTGCTACCATTTGACATTCTCAGAGCTAAATTCAACCACAAAGTCACACACTTAACGGGATGTACAGAAACCTCGTGCTGCTGAAGTTTATGTCATGTTAAGAGCTTACATAGAAATAGTATTTGGTATTATAAAGATGCCTGGAAAGATTTCCAAAGATATTGAGTATATATGAGAACTGTTTTTTCGCGGGGCCTGGGGAGGTTGTCCCACTTGCCACCCCCTAAGGCCGCTACTGGGCATAGGTGTAGCCAGGGGGGTTTGGGGTTCAATAATGTTCCCTTTTTCTTCTGATTACATCAGATCCATAAGCTGTTTCGAAACTGTCATATCTTTGACATATGTTGATAACGCGCATGTTTATTTGTATAGCATTAGGGCCTATTCTGGCCTTGTTAGAAAGTTCTTTGTGCAAACATTAAATTACTTTATCCTGGTCAATTTTGTTGTTGCATAGTGCCACTATGTTCACTGAGTAATTTGACCACAACACATATATTTAGAAGCAAGCATCGTCTCAACAGACAAAACGTTTAATAATCATAATAAAATAGTGCATAAAAACTTGGCAACTCCAGCCATGGAAATACATCACTTAGAACCCATTTATATTACATCTCACATCTCTTACACAATACATACACATACATCTCCTTACTCTCAGGAGTCCAAAAGGTAACTGAGGTTTTCACCCCGTGGTCAAATACAGACCAATTATTTCTTTGTAAATAAGGCACGAGATAGTCAAATGACTATTGTTACGTATTTCTGAATCTTCTGGCTAAATGTATTAGTTGGCACACAAATAAAAACACAGCAAAGACCTTGACGACTAAACTTTCAGTTTCATATAACTTTAATGACTATTAACTCTAACAATTGTCACTGTAACATGTAGCGTAGAAGACTGTACAGTATCTGTCAGTTTACAGTTAGCTATACTTCGTTGCACTGCATCTCTTCACTTCATTGCAATTCCTCTCTTCTCAATTTGCATCGAGCCGTATTCCACAGAACAGACCAACGACACACTTTCCAGTGTCGCTCCAGGTCTCCCAAAGCTGAACCAAGTCGTACTCAAGTCTACCGAATCAGAGCCGCACACGTCTTACATCGACTGTAACGGCTCAAGTCCACTGTAGTTCGCTGTATAGACTTTAACGACAGTAGTCCACTCCAGTTAACTCTACCCTAGTTAACTTGCATCGAGTCGTACACATTTCTCTTCCACAGAGCCGCACACGTCTTACATAGTCTGTATCGACTGTAACGGCTCACTCACGACTCCATACGACTGACTTTCACATTAACTCTCTGGCTTATATAGAGTCCCTAATCGCTTGTCCAAAGTTGCACAAACACTCCTAGTATCCTCTGGAATAACATGTCAGGAAACGTCACATCCTGTCTTTATTTATACACGTAGATTCCAGAAAACACTCGCTGCAGTGTCATCAAGTCGGGGTCACATGTAGTGACCTTTATCTGTCACTGTTCATTAGTAACTGTCCCCCTACTTAGATCTGTTCGTCCCCTGGAACAACACGTGAGGACACGTCACATCCTGTCTTTGTTTGTACATGTAGATTCCAGAGGACACTCGCTGCTGTGTCATCTCGCCGAGGTCATACGTTGACCTCTACCTATCACTGTTCATTTGTAACACTGCCCCCTTCTTAGATCTGTTCGTCCCGAACAGATTCTACTTCACCACGATACTGATGAAATCGATCGACGATCAAGAAGGAAGCTTTGGTGGTTGCCCCCTTCTCAGAGATGTTCTTTCAATCTGGCAGTTGTCCATCTTCTTTCCATAGAAGAATGGGAGCCAAATCCTCATTTTTTTCAGCAGTTCCTCACAAATGTTTTCATCAATCTTGGTATGGAAACATCGACCTTCAGATGACGACATTGGGCACTCTTCTCGAGAAAATTCATCAGCATTCTAACGAGTTTGTGCTTCACTGGCTGAGTTTTACATTTTCAAGCATCTTTTTACAGAGCTTCTTCAGAGATAACTAGGTTCATCACAGTACAGCAATATTCACATGCTCTTCTTTTAAACAACAGCAACTGACTTGGGTTTGTACGATGTTGGGTTGATCTTCTTGTACAGTTCTGTCACAGATGGTTACTCACTACAGTTCTGACATCTTAAACTACTTCTTTTCTGTCCTTCTTGCTTCTGACTTAATTAGCGTTCTTCTAAAACCTCTGTTATACTTCATCAACCTATTCTCATGAGGAATGTTCTTGGATTATTCATTAGTGGCTTCACACTTTCAACTGATTCGTAAGGCTTTCTTCTTTGGTCTGATGGTTCCGGACAGAATCTTTCTAAAAACATGGGCTGTGGAGTTTCATCAGTGCAGGTGGGGGTCTATCAGTGGGAGAAGTGGTGGGCTTGTTTTCTAACAACATGGGCTATGGAGTTTCATAAATGCAGGTGGGGGTCTATCAGTGGGAGAAGGGGTGGGTTTGTATCCTGATCTTGTTGGAGCCATCCACGTTGCACTCTGCATATGTCGCTTTCTCCGCCTCCTCAATTTGATATTTCTTTGGTTGCGTTGATGTCGTTGTCGTTGTCTTGCTTTCCTGTCGATCAATGCTGATGGCAGCGACTTAGCACATAAGAAGGCATTGTATTTCATAGCTGTAGTCATCAAGACTGTTGATCTAACAAGTTGCTTCAGCATTATTCTTCGATGGGTGCTTTGCGAATGAGCTGCAAGTCCACTTGAAGGCAAGGTGTCAAACACGTCATCACCTTCATCCGAGTCTGGAGCACTCGCCTGTGGGGCAGGTTGATAACATTCAACGTGCAAAGGTCCATCAACTTCAGCATCAGATTCTATTGTGTTTCCTTGACTATCACCAGGGCTTCTCACGCCTACCTTGATAGCTGTACAAGCTTCTGTTAAGTCTAGAGCTTGTTGGTGTATTTCTAAGCATTCACAGTCTTCTTGCATAGCTACGTACGTACAGTTCTTGTCAAACGCATGAGTGCAGTAATCAAACTTCGAGTTCCTCTCGTAGACACTGGCAGATAGAAGACAGAAGTCTTTAAGGCCCACAGCAACAGGCTTGGACGCAGACCCAACGTTGTCTTGATCTGTTTGGCTGGTTGAGGTACTCATATCAGATATATCTGTAGCTAAAGCTTCGGTCAAACTATAGGTCTCTTCTATTGTTTCTTCAGCGGTCTCATTCTGCTTTTCGTTGAAATAGTAACAGCTACCGCCTCTTTTCATTTCTTGTGGGCCACATTCGTTTGGTTTGCTATCACAGTCACAGACAGCACAACCATCACCAGCATCCCTATCGTAATTGTCTGTATCGCCACATCCTTGGTTGGACAATTGTTCGCTGTTCATCAATGGTGTAGCTCTTTTATCAGTCGACTCAATCTGATACTGCTGGGTGTTCAGCAGCTCATTAATCATGATTCTCGTTTGATCTTTTATCGTACCTGTTTGTTCTTCTGTCTTGTTGGGCGTGGTAGCTATTTCTTCATTTTCATTCATGGCTTTGGTCAACTGGTTAAATGAAGAAAATCTGGAATAGATTTCTGATTCTATCTCCTTAATGCTCTCTTTCACCGAGTTCATTTTGTATTGCAAAGTTCTCAGGAGCTCCATCGTATTAGGTTTGATTTCAAATTGGCAAGTGTCTGGATTATCATCTTCCTCCAACAGGGCTTGTCTGAGACGTGCTGTACGTCCCGAGACATGACGTTAAACTGCGCTCCTCTTTCCTTAGCACTTTTGGAGCTCAAAAGTGCCCTACTTCTTTTCTATCATTGTGTCTGCCTCCTCTTTTCCTAAGTCTGCCTTCATTGATCATCACACTGTCTCCTTAACTTTAAATTCTCACTACGTCCTAGACCAGTCCGTTTGCCGTGGACTGCGACGGGTAAGGGGGGATAAAGAGATCCTGGTGTTTGAGTGGTGGCTATCTGAGGATAAACCACAACAACACAATACTTTGGCTCCAAGTTCCCCTAGACCTGAGACCCAGATGGCCCGCTCTGGGTCAACCGGCTGGTCATGCCGAGCTACCAGCATAGGTCGTCGACCTATGCTGGAGGGCGGTGGCTGGAGGGTCAATCAGGGAGCTGCTGTATCGGACACATGTCCGATGTAGCAGCTGACTGAGTATAGCACCTGTGTAGCCCTGGCGGGCTCATTCTGGACATCCGAATGGCCCGTCCCCTTGTTGGACTCGATGGCGGGTGGGGAGCACAGGTGCCGAATTAACCAAAATATATATGGACAAAAAAACACACACAAAACTACTTGCCCCAGACCTATGTCTGGGCAAGAAACGACGAATTGACGATAAAAAAGAGGAGGTCCCAAAAAGCTGTGCCACCTGGCCATCATTTCTGGTGGTTAGATGCACAGAGGAGGGAAAAAGCCTGACCAAGTTGAGCCCTTTTATTATCTATAAGGGACTCAAGTCAGTAGTGGGAGAGCCCAAGAGTGTGTCTAAGCTACACAAAACAATGGAACTCCTTGTAGAAGTAGACAGCAAGACACACTCTGATGGGCTTTTAAGATGCAGAAGACTCTGTGAACTCCAAGTGGAAGTCATGCCACACAAGAGTCTGAACACCAGCAGAGGTGTAATCAGCTCTAGGGACCTACTGGAATGTTCCGAGAAGGAAATAGTGGAGGGCATTGAAGGAGTCACCCATGCCCGGCGCATTACCAGGCGCAGGGAGGGTGAGGAGGTCAAAACCGCCACTATTATCCTCACATTCGGAACTAGGACACCGCCAGAGTATGTGAAGGCAGGATACCTACGAGTTCCAGTGAGGCCCTACATACCTAACCCCATGAGGTGCTTTAAGTGCCAGGGTTATGGACACGGCGCGGCAGTCTGTAAGAGGAACACTGTGTGTGCCAGATGTGCTGGAGAGGGTCATGAGGACAAGGGCTGCACAGCCCAGTTCAAATGCCCAAACTGTCAAGCTGGCCACTCAGCCTACTCCAAGGACTGCCCTGTGTGGAAACAGGAGGTTGCCGTGCAGGAGTACAAGGCAAGAAACGGATGTACCTTTAGCCAGGCGAAATCGGCTGTACTGGCCCTACCCAAGGGCCAATTCGGCTTGACAAAGACCTACGCCCAGGCTGTTGCTAAGAAAGGAAGATCCATAGCCACACAGACGGACACATTGACCCCACCACCCCCTCCTCCTCCCCCAACTCAGAAGAAAACACCGCCAAAGAACACACCTCTGAAGAAACAAGAAAGCCCTGTTGTCATGCTAAAGAACAGGTTCTCTGTGCTCGCTGATGAGAGCATGGAGACTGAGCAGCATGTCAAAACCAATACTCCGGGAGAACCCGGAGACATCATGTCTGACACAGGTTCTCCTCAGAGAACCCAGCCAGACACCCCAACCTCTACTGAGTTAGAGGTTGACCAACTCCCTAAGGGGAGAAATCAAAGCGGAGAGGATGCCCGAGGTGAGAGAGGAGGAAATAACCTCCGCTCTAACCAGAGGGATCTCCCCTCTCCAGAGAGAAAGATTTCCCCCAAAAGGGGGTTGTCCTCCTCTCCATCCAAACCCAAGAATAAAAATACCAAGGTCACTGGAATAAAGGGAAACCCCTCCGGGGGCCTCCCAAGGCCAAATAGCTCCAAGTAGGTCATCTAGAATAAGCCATGGATTCCAGAATTGTACAGTGGAATTGTAGAGGCCTCAAGGCCAATTACGAGGAAATGCAGCTACTGATGGACTCTGAGACTCCTGTAGCTGTCTGCTTACAGGAAACATTTCTAAAAGATTGCATCAGCTTCCGAAGCTACCGTGCTTACACCAAGAATGTTGAGGATGCAGAGAGAGCATCAGGTGGAGTCTGTATCCTTGTGAAGGATAGCATCCCCCATGAGAGGGTAGAACTACAGACCACACTACAGGCCGTAGCAGCTAGGATAACCCTTCACAAGGTTATCACTTGCTGCAGCCTGTATCTACCACCAGGCGCTCCATTAAACCAAACAGACATGGAGGACCTATTGAAACAACTCCCCCGGCCTTATTTAATCCTTGGGGATTTCAATGCCCATAACACCATGTGGGGATCCAACAATACCGACACAAGAGGTCGTATGCTGGAGGATATCTTCCTCCAACATGATTTATGCATACTTAATGATGCATCACCGACCTACTTGCACCCAGGAACTGGATCATTCACATGCATTGACCTCACCGTATGCGTCCCCGGACTTCTGGACGATTTTAAATGGTCAGTTAGCAATGATCTACGGGGAAGTGATCACTTCCCAATCATCATTACTAACAATCTCCCTTCATTGGGACGACCTCAGCGGTGGAAACTGAATAAGGCCGATTGGGAACAATTCCAAAAAAGATGCTCTGAGGATATCACAGAAAATATCCTCCATGAACAGAACCCAGCTGATACCTTTGCTAGCAAGCTACTAAGTATAGCCAGGAAAGTTGTACCCCTAACCTCTGCAAATCCAAAACGGCCTAGCAAACCATGGTTTGATACAGCTTGCAAAAGTGCTATTGGTGATAGGAAAAAACGACTGGCTGCATTTATAAAGAATCCTTCCCAGGAAAACCTAAAGCTATTCAGGATAGCTAGAGCAAAGGCTAGACAAACCATACGGTCAGCCAAAAGGAATTCCTGGAGAAGTTTTGTCGGCAGTCTGGATGCCAAAACCTCTGCTAGAGCGGTTTGGAAGGCAGTAAGGCGAATCAAAGGGAAAGAATCAAATGCAATAGGGCATTTGAAAAACCAAGGACGAACTGTCACGTCCCCCAGAGAAATAGCTGACTGCCTTGCATCCTCAATAGCAGAAAAATCATCCACTGCACACTACACGCCAGAGTTCCAAAAAGTCAAAACCAGGGAGGAAAGACACCCCATTGATTTCAGGTCAGAGAACAATGAAGACTACAACAAACCGTTCTCGCTTGAGGAACTGAGGGAATCGCTGGACAAGTCACATGACACAGCGCCTGGAGAAGACGAAATCCATTACCAGTTCCTCAAGCACCTTCCCGAACCCTCATTGGCAGTCCTACTAGGGGTCTATAACTGTGTGTGGCAAACAGGCGCTTTCCCAAACAGCTGGAGGAAAGCCACAGTTATACCGATACCTAAACCGGGAAGAGACGGCTCTGACCCAGCTAACTATCGACCAATAGCACTAACAAGCTGCATCTGCAAAACCATGGAAAGAATGATTAACAGTAGGCTGGTCTGGTACCTGGAAAGGAATAAAGTGATCTCAAACTACCAGTGCGGATTCCGGCAGGGGCGGACAACAACTGACCACCTGGTAAGGCTGGAAGCTTATATTAGAAATGCATTACTCAGAAGAGAACATCTAGTAGCTGTATTCTTCGATATAGAAAAGGCCTATGACACAACCTGGAAACATGGCATTCTACGTGACCTGGCGCTTATGGGGCTTAAGGGACACCTCCCCCGTTTTGTGGAGGAATTCCTGAAAGATCGAAAATTTCAGGTCCGAGTGGGCAACTCCGCTTCTGACACTCATGACCAGGAAATGGGTGTACCCCAGGGCAGCATTCTGTCAGTCACCCTGTTCAACATTAAAATAAATAGCATCATAAATGCGCTGTCCCCTGGCATAGAGTGCTCTTTGTATGTTGATGACTTTGTCATTCTTACTTATGGGAAAAACATGAACACCTTAGAAAGAAAATTACAGTTATGTTTAAACAAAATTCAGGGTTGGGCAAACTATAATGGTTTCAAATTCTCAGACTCCAAAACAGTTAGTATGCATTTTTGTAATCTAAGGGGACTCCACCCAGACCCTGAACTATTTATACACAAAAAGAAGATCCCTGTCGTGAAAACTACAAAATTTTTAGGCCTCACCTTAGATTCCAAATTTAATTTTCTCCCCCACATTAAGGAACTTAAGAAGAAATGCCAAAAGTCATTAAACATACTAAGAGTACTCAGCCATACGGACTGGGGAGCTGACAGAGATACCTTGCTGCTGCTCTATCGGAGTCTAATTCGATCCAAGCTAGACTACGGATCCATAATATATGGAGCAGCAAGGAAGTCGTACCTAAAAATACTGGAACCAATACAAAATGCTGCCCTGCGTCTCTGTCTCGGCGTGTTTCGTACATCACCTATCCCAAGTCTCCATGTGGAGGCTGGAGAACTCCCCATGGATATAAGAATGAAAAAGCTTGCAATGCAGTATATAGTCAAGCTAAAATCCAACCCCACAAACCCTGCTTTTGACTCCATATTTAACCCCACAGAGGTAGAATTATACAATCGAAGGCCTAACGTCATACAGCCGTTGGGCCTTCGAATGAGAGAACCCATCCAAAATTTAACCCCACCCATTGACCAAATCTCTAAAATAGAAACCCCTCAGAATCCTCCTTGGCTAATGAATAAACCTAAATTAAATTTATCCCTCCTTAATTCCAAAAAAGAAAATACAGACCCAAGCATACTACAAGTCCACTTTAGGGAACTGCAGGAGAGCTACGGAGATTGTGGCACCATCTACACAGACGGATCCAAAATGGAGGGAAAGGTCGCGTGTGCCTGCTCCTTTCGGAACAAAACAATCTCCCGTAGACTCCCCGATGGCTGCTCCATCTTTACGGCCGAATTGCACGCAATATTGCTTGCACTTATGGCCGTAAAAGCATCAGAAAGGAGTAAATTTATAATCTGCTCCGACTCCAAATCTGCATTGCAAGCTTTGGGGCGGATGAAGACTGACATCCCATTGGTACATAAGAGCCTGAAGCTGTTGGACCTAATAACAGCCGACCGTAGGGATGTCACCTTCATCTGGGTCCCCTCCCATGTTGGCATTGAGGGAAACGAAGCCGCAGACAGAGAAGCAAAGAGAGCCCTAAATCATGCGGTGTCAGGAACCCAAATTCCCTACTCGGACCTGAGACAAAGTATTGCCTCTGCCACCTATCGAGAGTGGCAGAACCGATGGGAGGCTGAGACTCACAGTAAACTCAGGCAGATTGTGGCGGATGTCAGGTGGCGGCCCACATCTAAGGGTCTGACAAGGCGTGGTAGCACAACCATGTCCAGACTTAGGATTGGCCACACCTACATCACGCACTCTTTTGTACTGAAGAGAGAGGAGCCCCCACTTTGCGAGTACTGTGACTCTCGCCTCACCGTGGAACATATCCTCGTTGATTGCCCCAGATACCAGGATGTCAGGGCGAAACATTTTAGAGCCACTAATCTAAAAACACTATTTAATAATGTCGACCCTGGGAGGGTACTGGGCTTTATTCGGGAAGTGGGGCTATCTACGAAGATCTGATTTCTGAATTTGTGAACATGCACTATTTACATTAGATTTTTACCAAATATTTAAATTTTTACTACCTTTACTATTTTAACTGTGAATAGACCTTAATTTTAATTATATGACTGTATAGAATCTGGCCCTTCTTGTTTAGAGAGAGAGTAGTCCTTAAGGGACTGCAGGCACGACATGGCCTAAATTGTGCCGATGTGCCTCAAATCAACAAATCTGAGACGTGCTGTTAGCGTTTCCTTATTTCCGTTAAGCTGTAGACCTCTTTCTCGAAGCTCTTGTCTAAGTTCTTTCATGTCAAGTTCATTAAGAAGTTTGATGGAACACATTCTAGCCAGAAAGATCCCACTTCTGACACCAATTGTTACGTATTTCTGAATCTTCTGGCTAAATGTATTAGTTGGCACACAAATAAAAACACAGCAAAGAACTTGACGACTAAACTTTCAGTTTCATATAACTTTAATGACTATTAACTCTAACAATTGTCACTGTAACATGTAGCGTAGAAGACTGTACAGTATCTGTCAGTTTACAGTTAGCTATACTTCGTTGCACTGCATCTCTTCACTTCGTTGCAATTCCTCTCTTCTCAATTTGCATCGAGCCGTATTCCACAGAACAGACCAACGACACACTTCCCAGTGTCGCTCCAGGTCTCCCAAAGCTGAACCAAGTCGTACTCAAGTCTACCGAATCAGAGCCGCACACGTCTTACATCGACTGTATCGACTGTAACGGCTCAAGTCCACTGTAGTTCGCTGTATAGACTTTAACGACAGTAGTCCACTCCAGTTAACTCTACCCTAGTTAACTTGCATCGAGTCGTACACATTTCTCTTCCACAGAGCCGCACACGTCTTACATAGTCTGTATCGACTGTAACGGCTCACTCACGACTCCATACGACTGACTTTCACATTAACTCTCTGGCTTATATAGAGTCCCTAATCGCTTGTCCAAAGTTGCACAAACACTCCTAGTATCCTCTGGAATAACATGTCAGGAAACGTCACATCCTGTCTTTATTTATACACGTAGATTCCAGAAAACACTCGCTGCAGTGTCATCAAGTCGGGGTCACACGTAGTGACCTTTATCTGTCACTGTTCATTAGTAACTGTCCCCCTACTTAGATCTGTTCGTCCCCTGGAACAACACGTGAGGACACGTCACATCCTGTCTTTGTTTGTACATGTAGATTCCAGAGGACACTCGCTGCTGTGTCATCTCGCCGAGGTCATACGTTGACCTCTACCTATCACTGTTCATTTGTAACACTATTAACTCACTCCATGTCACATTGAATCTCAAATGTGTATGTGACAGAAACCTATACCAGATGTTATGTTCTGCTGTCTGGGCTGTAAATTGTTTGATAGTTAATATCAAGCCTCTCCTGTTTCGTGCAATCTTTAAGCGCGCGAGAGAGTTGTCATGTTTTTTTTACACCTTCAAATCAATTAACTTCTGATACGAAGCAACTTAGCATGTAGTGATTTCACTGAAATAAAGTTTATGAGGATAAGCTATATAATTGTAATAAACTGGAATAAGCTTAGTATAATCTGTAGTTCATGTCCGACCATGCACGCTTTATTATGGGCTTGCAATTCAAAATTCTGTAGCACGTAGTCGTGACGATTTTTTTTTCATTTGCACATAATTATAGCTATCATTATATTTAGTAAAGGCCTAGAATATGATAAAATGTTATTTTCTTTTTGTCTTGGAGGAAAAATTCTAGTCAGCTGTCAATTAGAGAAGATCTTTGAATTGGATGGCTGCCTGGTCGTGCTGTTTGAGCGCTGGATTGACATTCAGATTTATCAATGGTCTACGGTTCAAACCCTGCACGCTCCCATCCCCCGTCGTCCTGCGGGAGGTTTGGACTAGGAAGTAATTATCTTCAACTCTAAAGGAACATCCAAAACATGTAAAACATTTTACGAACAAACAAAACAACATGTTTGGTGCATTTTAAAATAGTTAGGCCTACTATAAGTGAAACCAGACAGACTGCTTTATGTGTAATCAGTGCCTGCTTCTCGTGTGCTTCTGATGTGTGTTTTAATTGTAATCAATTATTCATCTGTTCTTGAACCAGTTTCCGTGTTGTACGTTGCAGTCTGTCCATCTTAGCATAAGTGGCCGCTCAAAAGCACACTAGCAGTCACATTAATTACATAATCAAAAACCAAACTGACCATGGTTAGGAACACTTCAGGGATGGCATCTTGAGGAAGGCGAGACTATTGGCAGACAAACTAGGTAATGAATTAGTGTTGCCGATAATTTGTAGTCAACAGACACACCATGCAAAAAAACATTTGTTTGGATTTTGGGATTATTAAAGAACACTGCTTTACAGTCCGTATCTGGATTCGTTAGTTTCTTCGTTAACGTCTCTCTTTTCAAGCAATACTAATGCTCAGTTCAACCTGTTTTGTTTACATCCTAAAACGATGCAAGAGCATGAAACAAGTATTTATCTACTTATCTTATATCATACAGACGTTACTTCAAAAAAAGAAGATGATTACGTCCAACGCGCCATGTATTTACAGTGAAATTATTATCGTATAGGTGTGTGTGGGGGGGGGGGCGAGGGGACACCAGTTCTTTTCTTTAATATGCTTCTGGGAAAAAAATTGAAGCTACGACTTTGAGCCATAGGTGGCAACTTGCATCCCCCTTCAAAAAATCCTGCGGGCGCACATGAACACCCGAAATATCTTGTCTATGAAATATACTGTTACGAATCTCACTATCCAGTCTCTCTGCAAACTGCACCATACACCACCAACTTAAAGAACTTGATTACTCAGGGCTCCAAAGTAACGTAACACTTTAATAGTTGAATAAATAACAGCCAATACTGTACAATTGGCAGCACGTAACACAAGACTGTACAAATATCTCTCCGATAACACTGTACCACCGTATCAACTCTTGCACTGGCCTCTCCGTCTCGTTCCGGACTTGCACTGGGTTCAACAGTTCAGGACTGACTTCACGCACTAGGCTCGTTGTGTCGGACTCGATCACAGACCAAGATCAAGACGCCGTTCGTCTCAACTGTACTTGATAGTACTCCGCACTGAACCGTCGTAATGCTCCGTACAGAACCACACCACTGAACTGTGCTGTAGTCGACCGTGTTCTGAACTCTTGTCGTGAACCTCCTTTCTGAACCTTGCTGTATTGAGCCCCTTTTCTCGACCATCTTGACTGCGACACCTCCGCTCTTATATAGGGTCCCTACTGGCCTTCTAGAAATGGACGGAACATCGCTCGACGTTTCTAGCTTCGTCACATGACTACATTCCTCGTGACGCTCCTGAGCTCTGTTCACGACGGCGATCCTTCCCGAACCGTCCTGTTGACACTCGACTCGGCTGACAGTCGTAACTTGTCACGGTTGACCGCTCGTCTAGCTCTGGCCTGGGGCGATTTGCATCTGTGCCACCACCAGGTTTATAACAATACAACGAAATATGTCTTGATGTGAAATGAAATCTACATGTTCTTAGCAGCTTGTTGCCCAGATACTTAACTACTATTAAAGACGAGCACATCAATTTCAACACATAAAACTAGTCAATTACTTCATACAGACTTTTATAATTGGTTCTCACGTGACTTGTACTGTGACATAATCACTTTTCTTTACATCGCTACTTTTCTAAAATCTTCTAACTCTCAGGTCGACCGACTGCTAGCCTACTTAGTTACTAGACTTGGATTTCCTTCTACGTTTTTTTTTTACACAACTACTACAGCTTGACATTCTTCTTAAATGGCTTATAGCCTTGCCGATTCTTTTATCCGTGGTTCAATAGAAGCGGGTCACAATGTCATCCTTTCACGCTCTATATTGGCCAAAATCACCTAAATATTACAGGGTTCGTACGCGGTCTGGAAAGTCTGGAAAAAGTCTGGAATTTCAAAATTCAGATTTCAGTCTTAAAAAAGTCTGGAAAATTGCTACTTTTCGAGGCAATTTTGTTAAATGTCTGGAAAAAGTCTGGAATTTGAAAAAAAAAAAATTAATCCGATGTCATTCAGGCGCCGTAACCGGTAAAACGCTAGGCTGCTAGATCTAGTTGGGCTTAGAGGCTTCCATTAAAAGGCCTACTAGATCTATTAGTATTTTGGAAGCACGCGCAATCCACGGCATGTCGGTGAAACGCCAGCCAATTTCTAGACGGTGTACTGTAGACTTAAATCAAAATTAGTTATAGATCTAGCCCTAGACTAGTAGGCCTAACTAGTTTATTATGACTGCTGTTAGTCTATATTATCTAGATGGTCGATCAAATTTCAGTTAGGCTACCAAAGGTCGGAAGTTAAACAGTTAGAAAGTTATGATTTTTTTGGTGGCGTTTTGACCTAACATTGGTTGACATGGAACAACGAAGATAAGAGCGTCTGGCTGGCTCAGCCGGCGAGACACACCCCCATCTCAAAAAGTTAAAAAGTTGGAATTGAGTTTCATAGACGATAGATCTACTTATTAAAAGAAATTTAATAGTAGATCTAGTATTAT
This sequence comes from Biomphalaria glabrata, assembly GCF_947242115.1. NCBI lineage: Eukaryota > Metazoa > Mollusca > Gastropoda > Planorbidae > Biomphalaria > Biomphalaria glabrata. Next base: position 27,492,857 of record NC_074716.1, read on the forward strand.
AAGTAAATTTCTAGTTCACAAATCTGATTTCATTTATAATTATGAACTTCACTTGTTTAGAATGTAAAAATTGATAAAATAAACAAATTATCGGGTCTAGAGCTGCAAGAAATGTCTGAGGGGTGTGGACAAAATGGCGGCGTTGTGATGGGAGAAATTAACAAAATATTTTAAAAAGTGTGATCAAAATCGCCTGAAACAATTTTTTTCAAATGCGCTTTAAAAAAAAAAATAGAAGCGACCAAAAAAACTCTTTAAAATCTATTTAGACCTATACATAATTGCTATATCTACTAGCCTATGCAAGATTTTATTCTTAAAATAGTTTAGTTTTCAAAAAAAAAAAAATCCCATAGGGAGCAGTGCAAATTTATGCATCAACATTATAATCGATAACAATTAAAGTGAGCATGGTATGGTGATAAAACTTGGCAGAAATATGGCCAGATATATATTCTAATAGCACAAAAAAAAAGTCAAGTTCTAAAACATAACCTGAAATGAGTATCAGTAAAAAGAAAAATACATATACTTTCAAGTAAAAAAAAAAGTAAGAAAATACAAATTTTTTTTTAAAGTCCATAAGAAAAAAGTGTTCCTCAATATAAAATGTATCCATATTCACCTCTTTTAGCCACGATTCCAATGGATTTTAATCATTATCGATTTCAATTAAGGGCCTATGTACAGAAAGTAAGAAAAAAACGATCTCAAAATTTGATGCAATTTTTTAACTTCCGGTCTTACGGATTTTCACATATCTATATTATAATAAAGTATAACTCAAGTATAAAGTAAAAAAAGTGACTTACAATTATATTATAAATTATTACTGAATTACAAGTAGAATCTAGATCTAATACAAGTCTTTTAATTTTTACATGACAATGTAGGCCTGTACTGTAGGGAGGTGAAATAAAAAAATTATCATTGAAAAAACAGATTTTCATTAGAACGTCATTAAAATACTTTGAAAGAACTGGTAATTCTGCAGGAGTTCAAGAGGCAGCCATCTTTGTTACTATTTTGTTATTGTTTATGTTCCAAAGAAATCCCAAGATAGTGTCTTAAAAAATACCAAGAATTAACATTACTTCTGTGTTTTCAAAGCAATGCTATTTTTTCTTTTAATTTTAACTTGGTGTCAATACAATACGTTTCTAATTGTTCTGTCTTCTTTTTAATTGTTAAATATTGTCTTATATCTATTCTGAATTATTCTGATTTTTTTTTACCACTATTTAAGTATTTTTATTGTCCTTTATAGATCTATGTGTCTTTTGAAATGACCCATAATATCTAAATGTATGGATCTTAAATTTAGATCTATAAATGTAGATCTATAAATTTAGATCTAGAAAATTCTAGATCTATAAATTTAGATCTAGATCTATAAATTTAGATATATATATTATATATGTATAGATCTAATATCATAATATGTTGTTATCTTTGTTGTTTTTTAACAAATGTTTGTATTTTTTAATACTCATTTTTCTATTAACTTGTTTTAAATGTAAATCTAAGCCTATTAGAATTTCGCCTTATGCTAAAAAAGGGGGAGATTGCTAGATCTAGCATATTTTTTAGCCACAAAAATAAAAACAAAAAAAACCCAAATCTGAGAGAAAACCCAAGATTTAAGATTACAGTCTAAACAATAACAAAGATGGCTGCCCCTTGAAATCCTGCATAATTACCAAAGAACTTTCCAATGGTGTTTAAATTATGACTGTATGTTTAATAGTTTTTTTGTGTCGTTTTGGCTTAACATTGGTTGACATGGTGCAAGTAAGATGAGATCACCTCGCTCGCTGAGCCGACGAGACCCCTCCCCTATCCCCCCCCTGCTCAAAAAGTTGAAAAGTTGGAATTGAGTTTCGTAGATGATATATCTACATGTAAAAAATGAAAATTAATAGTAGATCTAGTATTAGTAGTAAATTTCTAGCTCACAAATCTGATTTCATTTATATTGTTACATTTTTCTGAATCTTATGGCTAAATGTATTAGTAGGCAGACAAATAAAAACACTGCAAAGAACTTGACGACTAAAAACTTTCAGTTTCATATAACTTTAATGACTATTAACTCTAACAATTCGTTACTGTAACATGTAGCGTAGAAGACTGTACAATATCTGTCAGTTTACAGTTAGCTATACTTCATTGCAATTCATCTCTTCACTTCGTTGCAATTCATCTCTTCTCAACTTGCATCGAGCCGTATTCCACAGACCAACGACACACTTCCCAGTGTCGCTCCAGGTCTCCCAAAGCTGAACCAAGTCGTACTCAAGTCTACCACATCAGAGCCGCACACGTCTTACATCGACTGTAACGGCTCAAGTCCACTGTAGTTCGCTGTATAGACTTTAACGACAGTAGTCCACTCCAGTTAACTCTACCCTAGTTAACTTGCATCGAGTCGTACACGTCTTACATCGTCTGTATCGACTGTAACGGCTAACTCACGACTAACTTTCACATTAACTCTCTGGCTTATATAGAGTCCCTAATCGCTTGTCCAAAGTTGCACAAACACGGCTAGTATCCTCTGAAATAACACATGAGGAAACGTCACATCCTGTCTTTGTTTATACATGTAGATTCCAGAAAACATCGGCTGCAGTGTCATCTTGCCGGGGTCACAAGTTGTGACCTCTATCTGTTACTGGACATTGCTAGTACCTTCTGGAATAACACGTAAGGACACGTCACATCCTGTCTTTGTTGATACATGTACATTCCAGAGAACACCCGCTGCTGTGTTATCTCGCCTGGGTCATACGTTGACCTCTACCTATCACTGTTCATTTGTAACAATATTTATGAACTTCACTTGTTTAGAATGTAAATATTGATGAAATAAACAAATTATCGGGTGTAGAGCTACAAGAAATGTCAGAGGGGTGTGGCGGCATTGTGATGGCAGAAAATTACAAAATATTTTAAAAGTGGGTTCAAAATCGTCTGAAACAATTTTTTTTCAAATGCGCTTTAAAATTCATGCGACGATGATTAATACACAAAAACTATTTGAATATATCCAGAATATTACGCCTTACATGGCCTCAAGAGGTTATACGTCGATGACGAAATTTCCTTATCAAATTCACAAAAAACTGTAAATCCCATAGACCAGAATGCTAACCGTATTTTCAAGTTTTTGGGCGATGCGACAGAGATATCACGATAAAACTTGGTAGAATTATAGCCAGGCATGATATCTATCGTGAAAAAAAATGAATCATGGGGCAATTTCCTGGACCCTGTATTGCTAAAAACAAAAAAACTAGTATTTTTGATAATAAATTTAAAAATGATAAATAACTTTAAAAAAAAAACGTAATTAAGCTTTATGTAGGCCATTGTCTAAAGTAATTGATAACACAAGTTTAAAACTTCTCACATTTCATTCAAAAGTGTAATAAATTTGCAAGTGTGGCCTATGTGAAAAAAAGTCAAAAATGCAATCTCAACTTAATCTGTCATTTTTTACTTTCACACTTCCGGGTTTTTTCGCCTAGCTAGACAATGCTTTCAATGATGAATCACTGAATGTTTACAAAAGATCATGTCAATAGTGAGGCTGAGATCTATCGTAGATCCTTATACCAGAATGACGACTTTCAGAAACTAGGTCAAATTTTTATTTTTTTAATTTAGTGAAGGTTTAACTTACAAAAAAAACAACTGAAAGCAGATTCTTCTTCTTCTACTTAGTAACTCAGTACTAATGGCTAATGGACAATAAAAATAGCTGTGTTCCTATGTATTACTACTCATAGTTAAGACAGTTAAGATTTTATTTTAAAATGAATTGGGTCACTTTATTCCCCTACACCGAAAACTGTTTTTATGCTGTCCCTTTCATTGAACACTGATCACCGTCCCCCAACACCAATAAGTAATTGCGAAGATATATATATATATATAATATATATATATATATATGTATTTATTTATTTTATTTTATTTTAAAATGAATTGGGTCACTTTATTCCCCAACACCGAACACTGTTTTTATGCTGTCCCTTTCATTGAACACTGATCACCCAACACCACTAAGTAATTGCGAAGATATATATATATATATATATATATATATATATATATATATATATATATATATATATATATATATAGTGCAGAAAGAAGGTGCGCACTATCAGTGACCAGACAAGTCGGATGTTGACATAAGAGACTAACGATTTCCGCCCAAGGAGAGAGCCAATATGGAGATGCAGTACTCAAGGCAGATGCCCCTTTGTGTTTGTCATGTCTCTAAGTAAATAAACGTCTATGTCCTCGTTGAGTTGCCTCAATTAAGTTATTACAATTGGTGTCAGAAGTGGAATTTATAGGCAACGAGAGGAGGTAGGATTAGATCTCTATGGCATCGCTGAAGCTATTACATCAGGTCTTAATTAAAGAGCTAAGACAAGAGCTTCGAGACTGAGGTTTTAAACCTGTTGGTAGCGGGGAAACGGCTTGTCTGCGGCAAGCTCTGATCGATGAAGAGGAAGATCCTGAGACCTATCAATTTGAAATTGAGCCTGGGATTGTTGATGTAATGGGCAAGATCCAAGACTGTGGGGATGCATTAAAGGAACAATTGAACATGATTAGGAATAAGATGAGGAGCATGATGTGGAACAAAGTAGATGAAAGTGTGTTGCCAGTAGAAGGCCAAATAGACCAAAGTGATAACATTGTGTCGCAAGCAAAAGGAGGAATAAACTCGTTAGGGAAGGAGCAGTTGCCTGGTCAGGACTGTGGCTGCACAAACAGTGGTGATGGAGGCGCTGGGGATTGGAGCGCCGTCTGTGACTGTGTTGTGGGCAAGTCTGTTGCGGGTGACTTTCAAGGCGAGAAACGTGACGACGATTGCTGCAAAAATCTGAACGGTATGTTTCAAATCGAAAGGAAAGAAACAAATGAAGAAACAAGAGAAGTCTGTTATGTGCCTGAAGTATTTGTTCCTGTTGTACCTGTTACCAGTACCTCAATGAGCCGGACAGATCAAGACAACGTTGGGTCTGCGTCCAAGCTTTCTGCTGTGGACCTTAAAGACCTGTGTTTATCTGTCAGTACCTTTGACGAGAATTCAAACCATGAAAGCCTGAAGACCGTTTCTGATTCCTTGCCTTGGATGACGTCGGGTGAAATTGTGAATATGGGCCCCAACAATGGCCGAGACAGAAACAACGAATTTGACTTTGGCAGCGGCATAAGAGAGAACTCGATGCTTGGCAACTGCATCCAGACGATTGACATGAACTGTATATGTGGCGCCATGCGGGGACAGTGCCCATGCCAAGAAACCCAGCTACAAGATCTGAACTTGACAGAAATGTGTACTTCTGCCCACATCAGAGAGAGTGACTTGAATGGTTGTGAATTAATTCCAGCGAAACCTGATGTAGCGGTGGAAGAACATTACAAGGATGCTTCATCGGCATACCTTACAGATGAGGCTGAGAAAGACTATGTGCCTGAAACCATGGCTACCAGTGGGCCTACAACTGTGTCACGAGACATCCATGGAAAAGGTCCGCTGACTCAGCGTCTTGGAACAACAACCCTGGAATCTACAAAGCTCGCCACAACCTCCATTTGTGTTACGTGGCTGGCAACCATGACCTCCACTAACTCTCCCTGTGTCATCTGGCTGGCATCAGCGACTATCGTCATGAGGTTGAAGCAGAGACCACGACATTGTCTCAAGCGTAGACTGGCCAACTGGAAGAAGAGGAAGCGACGGCCGCGGAATACTGTGCAGATGGCTTCGTGGGCAACAGGCTCCCTGCCGTCTGTGGCTCCCACGGATCGACCTCTACCTGAACTGTCAAACCTCAGCTGCAGTGTTTCTTTTCGGGACGAAAAGTGCTAAGACGGGGGCAATGTTATGATTTTGCCATGCGCACCGCCATCCAAGATAGTGCAGAAAGAAGGTGCGCACTATCAGTGACCAGACAAGTCGGATGTGGAGAGAGCCAATATGGAGATGCAGTACTCAAGGCAGATGCCCCTTTGTGTTTGTCATGTCTCTATGTAAATAAACGTCTATGTCCTCGTTGAGTTGCCTCAATTAAGTTATTACAATATATATATATATATATATATTTATTTATTTATTTTATTATTTTATTTTATTTTAATTTTTTAAATTTTTATTTATTTTATTTATCTATTTATTTATTTATATATAAATATAAATAAATAGGCACATATATATATATATATATATATATATATATATATATATATATATATATATATATATATATGCCTATTTAATCTATAGTTGTAGAACGACAGAAAATAAATCTATATAGATTATAGATTTATACATTAATTATTATCATTTAATAAACATGATATTTTCAACTACATGTATTCTCTCTCTCTCTCTTTTAATTCCCATCTTGTTTTCTTGTTTTGGATGTTCATTTTCTTGCACCTTACTCCCTCCTCTCCCCTCTAGACTTTCTTAAAAGTGGGTAAAGCTCATTCAACTCTTATACCAGTAATTTCCATTCAAACAATGAACTTTGCAATAATTGCAAGGAAAGTACTTCCAAATGCCACACTTTAAAAAATTTTTTGTTTCTGAAAATCTATAGTTTGATTTATATGATCAGAACTAAGTACTTTATTTCTATTTTTTTTTTCCAGTAGCAAAAGCTGAGGTTAAAAAGAAATTTGCCAATTTAGATACTGAAAAGAAATTAAATGGCAAGGGGAAAAAAGTGAAGCCTACAATTACATCAGAAGCAATTCATCCTAGTGGCCCAATCAAAGAAATCAAGAAGAAGAAAAGAAAATTAAGCCTAGATAGAAAAGGTGTGACGTCAGAAACAATACAGCCTAGTAGCACTATACAAGAAATAAAGAACAAGAAAAGAAAACTTAACTTAGAAGGAAAAGATCTTGTAACAAGAAAGTTAGTCTGCAAAGATGATAAAAGAGAACACATTGCAAAACAGAAGTCAGAATCTGAAGATGTTGCAACAATGGATGGTAAAAAACAAAATAAAAATAATAAATCTGGAAAGGAAAAGAAGAGACAAAGAGTAAGTAAATGTGTGCTGCATAGGGAAATGTATTTAATAATGGCATGTCTAGACTTCAGTAGTCGACCATGAATGAAACCTAACATGATGTTATTTAAGTGACTAAATTTAATTAAAATTATTTCCAGATTCCTTAACAATATAATTTACTGTGTATATTATATTTATATGTATATTATTGAAATTAACTAACTATAATTTTAAATCACATACCACTCCTGTTCCTTAATAAACAAAAAATACAAAACTTTTTCAGATATTCTTCTTCTTTTTCTACTTATATTTGTGTATATAATTTTTTTCTTTTGCATTGGAACACTTCTGATCTAATGAATTTTAATCTGTAGATTTACTTTCCAGTACTTGTATTCCTCAGAAAAAAATAACTGATGAATCTGATGAGACCCTCTCTAAACCTGGAACAGCGGAAGATGTTAAGATTATGCTCACTAAGGCTTTGAAGGACAGATTAGGAGCAGAAGCTTTTTATGATATCCTGCCAGACACAGGTAAAGCAAAAGGCTTAAACAAAATCTTTGCATTTATTTGGTATTTAATGTGTGCATCTGTGAACGCAAAAGTCTGAGCCATGAAGGTATTATTGAATGAATGATTTCTTAGAGCTGTTATTGTTGTCAAGTATAGGCTGGTGGACATTTAGAAGCCTACGTAAAAGCCATAAATATAACTGGTACCATCAAATTATTAAACCATTAGTCTCTTACAATATTTGTGTATATATATATATCTTTAGAGCTGTTATTGTTAGTCAAGTGTAGATGGCTAGACATCAAGATGGCTACCAAATAGCCATGAATATAACTGGCCCCATGAAATCAGTTAACCATTTGTCTCTGCCAGTATCTGTGTATATTTACATTGTAAAGTATAACTAACATAGATGTCTTTGTTGAACAGAAAATGATTACTACCCAGACAACAGTGATTTGTTAGAGCCAGACAAATATCTTAGTTCTGTCCTCACTACCTGGAGGTCAGCAGTCAAGAAAAGTATTTTTATGAAGACTACAGGAAGTCCATGCTTGCTGATTGTAGCAAGTTCAGCTATCAGAGCTGTGGAACTGAACAGGTTAGCTAGGACTTTCAACCTTTCATTTTGCTTTCGAACTACATGGTGGTTGCTAGAAAAGGGGAAAATTTTTCAAACAAATCAAACTAGAAATGAGTAAGCAAGCATTTTATTAATGAGCTCATTTGACCCTAATGACCAAATGTGGACATGGCAGCAGGATGGTGCCAGGAATCACACAGCAAGGGCTTCAGATTTCATTGAACCAGAAGATAGGCCCTCCAAATGTCCAGGCTTAAATGTCATGGACTTTTGCATTTGGAGCTTGTTATTAACAGAGCTTCAGAACTGTTGACGTGACATAAACTCTATTGATCTGGGAACAGCTTGGAACAACATCTCACAAATTACTTTTCAAAATGCTACACAAGCTTGAATTTCTAGGTTAAGACACAGCTCTGAAGTGCATGGATGACATTTTGAGCATCTGAGTGAAATATAACATATGCCTTTAAAAAACTTTATAAAAAGTTATTATTTGTAAAAATAAATAGCTGTTTGACAAATTTTGTTTCTCTAGCCACCACCTTGTAAAATTGATGACATGGGTGTCTAGTCTGCATAATATTGGACAGAGTGTTTCAAGTCATCATGAAATGTTGGAAGTCAGCTGTTTCTTATTATTTTGTTCCATTTGTTTTTATTTTGGATATGTGCAGTTTGGTGGGACAAATGTTGTATTATTGGCTACTTTAAATTCATTTAATTTTTTTTTAAAAAAGATTTCAATCATCTTCTAATAAATATTTCAGGCAAATCAAAGAATTTCTAGATGGAAAATGTAAAGTTGCCAAATTGTTTGCTAAACATATGAAGGTAAAGTAATCAACAGCTTTTTTTTTTTTGTTAAAAATATTTATTTTATCACAAATCTTGTTACTTTGCATTCATCTTTTTTTTTTTTGTCACAGATAGAGGAACAGAAAAAATTTCTTTCAAAAACAAATTGTCAAGTTGGAATAGGCACACCTGGTCGCATTTTGATGCTTATTAAACAAGGTATAATTTTAAGTTATGAAATAGTTAGACATTAAATTTAATCAAAGGCCCCAAATTTATTCTGGGCTAACCAATACACTATTTATGAAATGTAAAAAATTTGAAGTTAAAAAGTAAAATTTCTAGCGTTACCAAACTTACAATCTTAGATTTCATGTTGAAATCACTTTACACACACATGCCAGAAATTCTTTAGACAAAACATCCTTCGTTAGTGTCGTGACAATCATCTTTTGGGGTATGTAATGAGTTTTAGTTTTGAAAATGATCTCTGATGCTCTGCATATGATTTTATAGGTGCTCTACAACTTGAAAGTTTGATTGCTGTTGTCCTTGACTGGAACTGGAGAGACTCCAAAATGAAGCGTATGGCAGACATTCCAGAAGTAAGACAAGACCTAGTTAGTCTATTAAAAGATTATGTTTTAGAGACTGTAAGAGGGTCTTCTTGTAAGCTGGCATTGTTATGATATCCCTGAGAATGAATGTTTTTGCATTTGCTGTACAAAAGTCTTATTAATATTACATTTTCATTGACATTTATGTTGTAAGAAGAATACTTGAAAAGAACATATGTTGAATGATAAAAGCACCAATTGGCAATTATTTGCTCAGTTTTCTTGAGCAGTAAGAGTGATAAAAGCTAAATGTTGATGATGAATCTGTTCATGGTGATTGTATAATTTCTACTGTCTGCCCATTAATGATGAATGATTTTATACTATCGACTCATTTTATTATGTAAGGAAATAGACACTGAATAAATCTTAAAAGTTCACAGTTGTTTTGATTGGGTTTTAAATTTCTAAACTATTTTTCGATACTAAGTTTTTGTTGTCTGTATTTAAACTCTCAGCTACAAAAGTATTAGTTCTTCATTTATTTTAGTAAAATATATGTATAGATATACTATTATTTTCAGTATGTTTTGTGGAGAGCATACATAACATTTACATGACTGTCTGACAGGAAACAGGTGCTGCTATAATTTTAAATTGGCACTTTTTTTTTCTATTGTCCTCAAGTTTTACTTTAGTTTTCTCAAGATGTCCCCATTATGATAACATTAGATTAAGAGGCCTAAAGTTGAGTTAGCGGTGGTGCATTTAGGATGATTCTGCAGGACATTGGGGGACAGCTGCTGGAAGATTTCAAACACTGGACCATTGTAATGACAGTCACAGCAGGCAGGCAGGCAGCTCTTCTTAACTGCTATATTGCCCTACCTAATACAAAAATATATACTGTGCCAAGTAGCTTTATTCAAGTATGGAACACTATTCTCAAACAAGGAAGTCAATTCTTTTGAGAAAGAACATGTTTATTCACTAATAATTTAGTGAAAATAAAAATACTTTTATGGATAAAAAATAACAACAGTAAAATGTCTGTATTTACATTATATTGATTATAAACATTGCTGTAAGATTTCACCATCTCATTATTATAAACCAGTAGTTGCCAAAACTATTTAACAAACAACAATAGTAATTGTCTTTAAAGTTGTTTTTTTAATATATTTTTTTTTCAATTTTTTATATGTCGGTTGCCTTCAACTGTGTCTTGCTCAGGAAGTGTCATTTCCACATGTACAGGACAATCAAGATTATACACATACACTCTGCATGTAACTTGTCACCATACATCATGAAGGCATCTCTTACAGAACCTACTGAATCAGAGATTTAAACAATTATTTTTCTTCACCTTTTTTTTTCCAGATCTAATCGACTTGTCCTCAGTAATTTTATTAGTTGCATTACGCTATTAAGTGCTTTTATTTTGTCAGTCCTAACAAATATTTTGTTAAAATTCTTCAGTCTACTGTACACTTCATGCACATGCACATTGGAAATGTCAGTCAACTTTGTAATATAAACCTTTCTATCAGTATCAGTTTTGATTCTATACATATCACACAAAAAGTGATTTAAGAAGCATACTTGTAAGAGAACATTTTTATGGTCATAGAGATACAATTAAATGTTCATTTAAAATAGAATAATACTAGATAAACAATCTGAAGAACCAGATGCAGCAGTGGAGTTTGAAGCAGAGAACTAAATACTCAAAGGAACAAGAGTGCATGACCAAGAAAGTATTTAGCAAAAGATGAAATACAAAATAGATGATGCAATAATCAAGTATGCAAAGAATAAAACAATAGCTGATGTGGTTGCATAATTTTTAAATTTACAATATGGTGTAATATCAACAATTATAGAATAAGCCTAGATGTTATGTCTTAATGAAAAGTGATAGTCTTTGGAATAGTTGAAACTTCTTGGAAACTCCAATGGAATAGTGTAAACATTTCCAACCTCAACTCTCAGTAATGAAACAAACAATAAATATCTTTTCATTTACAAAACCATACTTTTAATGCTTAATGGGAAAATAATGGAATCAAAATTTAGAATATATAAATACCATGCTAGTGTCGGTTTTTGAATGCCAGTTTCATGAATGTTGAAACCAAATATTACAGGGCCCCCACCACCACCCAAGTTTGTGTTCTAAATTTTTCTCAACAATCTTTATAGTGTTCCCTTATTTCCTCATCATGTTTGATCTTTGATGCGTTGTCTGCATTGGAAGAACAAGAAACAAAGACACAATGATGCTGCAGACACTGTTGATCCTTTTCATTTGTCTTGTATAAAGCTCATTACAATGAACTTTCCCTTTGGCATATATTTTATGAATTTATAAAACCATTTTTTCCCCCATTCATTTAAAATGTTTTACATTAAAAAAAAAAAAATAATTAACAAAATTCTCTGGAAATGAAAGTAAGTATTAAGCATTCACTTAGATGTGTGGAACTGATGCATCAAATACTTCAAGAACTTCAAGCACATAATAATTAACAAAACCTTCTACCAGAATGTACTCTCAAAATAGGTTTAAAAAAATGCTTAGATATTTCTTATTTCAGATTTTATCTTAAATATCTAGGGACTCTTTTCATTTGTAGAATACCTAGCAAGAAAAACCAAGAGCTATCTAGATCTAAATGAACAATTATTGTAATCATAACCAAACTGTATAGTTCATTTTTATCTAAATGAACATTTATTTTGATCCCATTGTAGATTAACTTGTATTATAGATTAACATTCATTTTGACCCATTTGTAAATTAACTTTATCTAATAGAACAATAATTGTTCATTATCAGATTGTTAATGAAATTGACAAGGGAAAATATTCAATAATCGTTTTCTTATGGAAAATCTGTAAATGATAAGAAGGTTGTCATACAAACGGAAATTTTGAAATGATTCAAAACAGTAATAGTTGATGTATATGTCTAGACATCAGAGCAAATAGGTGCCAGAGTAGACATGCTAAAACAGTGTCTTCTTTACCTTCTTTCAATACAAACAGTTTAATGAACTATTTTGCAGAAATCTGGTCAATGAGAAACACAGAATGTTGAAACCACAAACATATATTTTACAATTTTATCAACATTCATAAACGCTAATCTTAATATTGTTTATTATACGTAAGAGCAGCATATTCTATGGAGGACATTTTTTGTGTACAAACCATTCTTTCACAAAACTACATGAAAATTGTATGTGACTATGTGTCTAAACTTGTTACAAATCCTAAAAAAAAATATAAAAAAATAATAATTTTGTTGAAGTTGACAATAAAGGCACATCTAAATAGTTCAAATCTTTCGGGTTGACTCATTGAAAAGGATTCAAATGAAATCAATCAAACTGATGGTAATCAAGTTATTGAAAAAAGACAGTCAAATGCAAGTTCATCAAAGCATAAAATGCAGGCACATAAAGCAAATATATATCACCGACTTTAAAATAAATGCATGGGCAAGTTTTAGGCAAGAAAATGCTTGCATTAAATGCATTTCTATATTGACAGTTTCAAACAGTATATTTTTATATACATAATAAACAGGCAGATGAGACCAGGGACCACTATTACAATTAACGAATAAGGCAGGAAGGACATTAGTAGGTACACAGAAAAGTGAACGGGTGACATTTATGTTAGCTTGAATGTCAGTTCATTCATGGCAATGTCAATAACCAAACGTACGTTTTAGTCGAGAATAGTCTTGCAAAATAATGACAATGTATGCTTGCTTCTTAATGCAGTTGCATATAGTAGGGTATGTACTATACAGAAAGTCGGTGGCGTTTGGCTCTTTGGAATGTTTTGTGCAATCACGTGCTGCCGGTAATACTTTAAAAAAAATTTTAATTGTAAAATATGAAATGAAAAAAAAATGTTCCTATAAGGTCATAGACAGTCATAACACCATTGCAAGAAAGGAAGGCACAATAACAGAGTCATTGAATAGGCCTACAATACAAAAACAAAATTTAAATGATAAAGTTTATCGATTTTGTGAACAACAATGGATGCGTTTTAAAACAGCGAGCGAAACTACGTGAAGCCCCTTTATATTGGACTTCCTACAGAGCAGTCTTTCTACATTGACGCGATAATTTATTCTTCTTTGATATTCTTTTAACAAAAATGAGGCTGCAGGCTTTCATCTCAAATATCATCATCTCTGCGGGTGTTCAATGGCAAAGTAATAGGTGAAAAGACGCGCATGTGCAGATTAGAGGTGTCCTTGTGACCTACGATATTCAGATTTTTTAAAATGCAGTTTAAAATGATATTTTAATACAATTGCTAAAAAAAAACACATTTCATGCTTACAGCTGCCTACACCTACATTGGTAAACGTAGACTACGTTTTAATTTGGCCTACATTTATATTGGTAAAAGTAGGCAACAATTTAAATTTGGCCTACACCTACATTGATAACAGCAGACAATTTTAATTTGGCCTACACTGAAATGGTCAAAGTTGAGTACTATTTTATAATTTAAGAATTTGGGATATTTTTAATGAAATAAAGAAGATCGTTGACTGCTTTCAAGATTTGTTTTTTGTACTCTATATCCTAAATCATTAATTTTAGCTTAGGCCTACAGTTTTATTTGGTGATGATACATACTTTATCAATCTATTTATTCGTTTGGGCTATATTTATAAACATAAACATACATCTAAATAAAATCTATGATTCAGCGTCTGTAATTCTACTTTTCAGAACCTTTTAGTTTGTAAGCTTTGATTTGCTTAGTGTACAAACACGAGTGTCGAGATAGTTATTGACAGTTAAAGTTCTATATTTAAAAATGGAAGTTGAGTAACCTTCCTGAAATTATAGGACCCGCAACCGATTTTTTTCAAAGAGGGCCCACTTAGGTATACAGAGGTGTAATCCCTACTCAATCATGGTATGTAGATTTCCGCATGTTTTTCCTCTACATCGTTCAGTTTGGAAGTTAATGATTCGTTTGCATCCACGAAAAGACTATCGCCGATCGAGTTTACGGAGAGAGAACAGTGCTTCACATCGCCGCTGGAAACTTCTAAAGTAAAATTGGAAAATAAAGATTTGAGACCACCCAAGCCCAGTACCGCCTCATCCAGATTCAGATCTTCCTCGCTCAGAGCGTTACCGTGGAATCGTCCGGACTTCTTATCGCCAGCCAGACGCTTCCTCTCTTCCTCTCTGCTGATGGTCGATGTGGTGTGATTGTAATACAGGACGAAATTGTTCACCAGCACGGGAACAGTGAAGCCTATCATGAGCACCCCGGAGATCCCAGTGGCGGTGCCGATGAGGTAGCCCCAGTTAGTCTTTGGAAACATGTCTCCGTAGCCCACGGTGGTCATGGTCACAACCGACCACCAGAAACACTTTGGAATGCTGGAAAAGAGTTCTTTCTGCTCCACTCGCTCGGCGAAGTAGATTAAGGATGAAGAGATGAGCATCCCGACACAGACGAAGAGCAGCAAAAGAAGAAGATCCTGAAATGGAAAGTTGGCATATAGTCACTACACAAAACAATTAGGTTCTAATTATTACCTAATCCTAGACTTCAAAACTCCATATAAAGTTATTTCATATAATGTTACACTATAGGGCAGGCATGTCAAACTCATTAAGGTGAATGGGCCACATAAGAAACATACTATGACCTGAGGGTGCCGCAGCCCCCCCCCCCCCCCCAAAAAAAAAAAACAAAAACAAAACTATTGCAAAACAGCCTACTAGTTTTATGTAAATTATAAACAATACAATAGAATTCAAAACTTAATGGAATAACTGTCCCTTAGTTAGCTAAATATGTAGTACAGTTTACAAATATAAATTACTAAGATTACGCATTATTTTCTTTGTCCTGATGCTTGACATCTTTTCTGGGATACAAGTTTATTAATGTCACGTTGAAGTTTGTTTGCCAATGACACTTTCATCACTGATGACAAATTTTGATCAGATAATCTCGAACGGTGAGGTGTTTTTGTAGCTTTGATTATGGAAAAGAACTGCTCACAGAGATAAGTGCTGCCAAATATAGCTAAAATTCTGACTGCAAATTTCCGCAATTCAACGTAGCGTTCAGGTAAATAACCGTAAAATATTGACACATCTATATATTCCACTTTCAACAAAGAATCTGACTGCTATTCAACTAGCAGTTACCAGCAGCATTTTCAGGAGCAAATAAAAATGGATATACAGACAACGAAAATTCAAACATCTAATAACTATTCCAGGTGTAGGACATATTTACCAAATGTTGTAGCCGTATTTAATCATTTTAGTTCCTGACACGTTCAGAAGTGAACAAAGTTTTCTCTTCATATTTGGTTTATCTACTGTCGTAATTTTTCTTGAAAGCACTTCACATCATCACAGGTAGTTGTGACAATTTTGTCTTTATTTTGAAGTTTCAAATTCAAGTCTTGCAGGTGACCAATGAGGTCAACTGCAAATGCCAAATCCTGAACCCATTAGTCACTTTGGAAATATTCGTTGCATCAGTTAATTAATCGAAAGCCAATGAAAAGAATTCAAAATCAGTTATTTTGTTCTTTAATTGTTCACGCACGTTGACTGACTTGCCATTTATTGTATCTGCTACAATGTTCCTAGTTAACGCGATTTCTTTGAATGCTTTCACCTTCTCTGGACCAATAACTTCGGCAGCTTTAACGACACACTCATTAATAAAAATCCCCTACTCTAAATGATCTGCTATGAAGCTATGTAGCAGGCTTTCACTGCAGACTCACTCTCGTTGTTCAGTTTAACAAATACTAATTTTCAATTCATGTAGCTTGTCATCTCTTATTTAATAATATAATAATTTAACGTTTTATAAAATAATTTTTGAGGTGGCCAAGCTGGTCGCATGCGGCCCCCGAAAGCCTTGCTTGACATGCCTGCTATAGAGTATACTAAACTTGTAACCAAAAGAAATACAAAAGAAACCAAATAAAAAAATGAAGATAAGAAACTTGTATAAAAACAAGATTCCCCCCTTCTCTTTAATCTATCACCCAAAACACACTCATTATTTGTGTATCCTTTTCAATAGAAATATACCGTAATTTATAGTAAAATTCTCTATCTATACTGATATATTTTTTTAAATTTTAAGTTATAACCTTACCGATATTATCTATCTTAAAAAATACAGAGATTACATCCTACGCATATCCCTATGTCAATCCAGTCATGCATGTTAATCAATGACTTAAACGCTGCCAAGTCATTATTTTTCCTGGCTTATTCAGGCAACCCATTCCATTCTCTAATAGCGCTAGGGAGAAGGAGTATTTGTGTTTGGTATTTATGTTCTTGTTGTGTGTTGTGAACTGATCTGTTCTTGTGTGTTAAAATGTCTTTGTGTCCAGGTCAGCTTGTGTGTGTGTGTGTGTGTACAGTGTTATCGTGAACTGTTTTGTCATTCTTGTTCAATAAAGCCTGGGATCAAGACAAGTCTTCTTATAGTGTTTCATTAGGCTACTACAATTTATTGAACAAGAATCTTGTAGTTTAATTGTGCTTCAAGCTTCAAGTATGGATCGTTTTCTAAAACCTGAACGATTGGTGGTGGATCTTAATGATCCGGACGCTCAAATGATCTGGAAGCACTAGCTTCACACATTCGAAAAGTTCGATTGTTCAATCTACTATGTAACTTTATCTCACATGGTGTGTATGAATTGATATCTGACTGTACCGATTTTGAAACTGCTGTAACCACACTAAAAGGACTCTATGTCAAACAAACCAATGAGGTTTATGCTCGCTATCTCCTATCCAATTGTTAACAGGAAACAAGACAGAGTGTTGACAGGTATATTCAAAGATTGAAATTGCTGTCTAAAGTTTGCCATTTCAGAGCAGTCTCTGCCCTCGAAAACTAGAACGAGGCCATCAGAGACGCATTCATTAGTGGCATGTCATCACCAGAGATTAGGCAGAGACTTTTAGAGTACTCATCTCTGGACCTCGCAAAGTCATTGGAGGCAGCTAGATCTCTGGAGATGGCACAAAAACATTCTATGACATATAACTCGCAACAAGCCACTACTTTTCAAACACTACGTTGGAGTTGCCGCTTTGCTCTGCTGTAGAGGACAAGATTGATTCGGCACCCGGTACCATAGCTGCAACTCAAGGCAAGTGCTACTTTTGTGGAGGTGCTATCCATTCTTGTAGCTAATGCCCCGCTAAAGATACAATCTGCAATAAATGCGGTAAAAAGGGACACTACAAAAAGGTATGCAAATCAAAACTTTCTACAGTTTACAGACATAACTCTGATTCATCAGCGTATACAATAACAGCCGCCTCTTCATTTTCTCTATGTCGTTCTGTAATGAAAATACAAGCTAACAACATTAGACTTGATGACCTCATCGATACAATTGCCCCATCTGTGCAGAGATAAAACCTCGTTTTTATCAACCATCTGACGGCAGCTTAGTAAAAGCAACATCACCATTCGAGAGACTTAGTGTTGACTTTAAGGGACCACTCCCTTCTACCACTAAAAATAAATATTTATTGACAATTATTGATGAGTACTCAAAGTTTCCTTTTGCATATGCATGTCCTGACATGTCTACTCAAACAGTAATTAGATGCCTCACAAACCTATTCAGCATTTTCGGGATGCCCTCGTATTTACATTCTGACCGTGATCAGCCTTCATGCCTGAAGAGCTACGATCTTTCATCAGAGGTAAAGGCATAGTAACAAGCAGAACCACCGCATATAATGCAAAAGGGAACGGGCAAGTAGAAAAACTGAACTCGACTCTCTGATCAATTCTTCTTGTCGTCAGGTCAAGAGGGCTACATAATACACAATGGGAGCTAGCCCTAAACGACGCTCTCCATTCAATTAGATCTCTACTATGTACTGCTACAAACATGACGCCTCACGAAAGACTATTTTCCTACAAATGAAGGTCCGCCTGTGGTGTCTCTCTGCCGACCTGTTCCAGGGCCTGTCCTGATGAGAAGACATGCGAAGCAAAGCAAATATGAACCGCTGGTAGATGGCGTGGAGCTTATTGAAGCTAATCAGAACTATGCCCACATACGTCTTCCAAATGGACGGGAAGAAACTGTCTCACTACACCATTTGGCTCCGAGAGGCGACTCATCTTCCGAGTTCGTAGTACATGATTTCGCTCCGAGAGAATTTGAGACATCTTCTGCGGTCTCTCAACATCAATTGGCTCCTGGTAACACTGAGATTTCGCCAAGTGTCTCCCAACACTCAGTGGCTTCTAGGGGTGACATGGAGACATTTGCAGAGAACATGGTTCCACCTGCTTTAAGAGCATAGGAAAACACCATTGAAAATGGACAAAAATCACTTGCCAGAGATACGCCCTTACAGCACTCGTATAATCTCAGAAGTAGAGCGAAAAGAAACTAAACGGGGGTGAATGTTGTGTATTTATGTTCTTGTTGTGTTCAGCTTGTGTGTGTGTATGTACAGTGTTATCGAGAATTGTTTTGTCATTCTTGTTCAATATAGCCTAGGAAATAGACATGTCCTCCTGCGGTAGTATAGTAGGTTACTACAATTTGTATAAATTTGGTTTATCTTTGTATGTTTCTGAGTATTTTATTAGGTATTTTTTTTTGTATTCGAAGATTATAGTTCAGTGTTTTATGTATAATTTCTACTTTACTTTTATATCTTCTATTTTGAAGTGTCTCTAAATTTAATGATTTTAGTAAAGGGGTCACCGAGGAGGGGTGCGATCGCCCATACCGCCCCTCAGGATCCCCCAGTGGATCACATTAACATTATCTGCCCTTCAGATCGAAAGTTACTTACTTTTAAGACATCTAATATATACTGTATAGTTGTAAGTTACCAACTTGCTCATTGATCAAGAGATCTCGTAAACCGTGATGCAGATCCACATGAAATTTCCTACACAGGTTCCCCTTTACCTCCTAGACGCTCACAAAGAACGTTATTTTGACAGATTCACAACCTGAGGGCCGCTATTCGCGAAAAACCGCAAACTTTCTATCAAATCTTTTTATTTTATTTTATTAGCCCGCCCTCTCTTAAATCCAGCCTCGATCAAGGTACCTACATGTAAATGTATTTAGGCTTATGTATTCTTATGAATAAATTGAAAAACAAAAATATTGAGTATTTATTATTAAAAAAAAAAAGATATACTCACTTTTATACTGGCCTTGAGAGTGTAGAACAAAATCCAAAGACCAGGAATATGCCGCATAAGTCGGAAGATTCTGAACACTCTCAGGAGCTTCATGAAGTCAATAATCCACAAGAGGGTCGGACCCTTGGCGTAGGGAGACAGAAGCATGGCGTTGTCTATCAAGTCAGGCAGCAGCGCCAGGAACTCGATGATGCTCATGGGTAGCGTGATGAACCGTAACTTTTGGGGGGAGACCAGAAATCGCAGGAGAAGTTCCACGGAGAAGAACACGAGGCAGGCAACGTCAATATAACGCAGCACAGGATGCGAATGCTCCACAGCGTCTATTAGATACAGATGTAAACAATCAAAGTACATGTTAAAACAGATTTTATGTGTTCGCAGCTTTTAGGATTTACTGTGGCAAGGTTTAAGCTCGGTACTCACCAAAGCAGTGTTTCTGATCTGTGCTAGACTAAAGTCAATTCATAAATATTCTCAAACAGTTCTGCAAATTATAATCAGCAATGATATTACTGATTTTTTGGGCGTATTTAGATCATAATTATTACTATATCAGTAACTCCCTCTTTCTCTCTACATCTCTCTCTCTCTCCCTCCCACTGATGATACAGCTTGTTGCACCTACACGCCCAGGTCCGGATTTAAGTGAGGTCAGGCGGGACTAATGCACCCGAGAATGCAGAAGAGACGTGCCCCCACAATAGAGAGGTGCCCCCACAATAGAGAGGTGCCCCCACAAGAGATTTAACAAAAAATCTGAAACCGTTGCGTTTTGTTTCCCATTTTTGACCGACGCTACTTTAAATGTTACATTGGCAACATTGTCGTGGTCATGAAGTGTCCACTTATTCTGTTCTCGTAATATACATTGGAAAAAAAAATCCAGATTTACGCCAGCGTGTGGGCCCCTCTCTCTCCACGTCTAAATCTCCACATCACCTCTCTCTCTCCCTCTCCATGCCTCTCTTTCCCTCTCTCTCATTGTCCAGGGCCTTAAACTAAATGTATAAAATATTTTTTTAAAGCTATTTTTTAAAAATTGATTCTTATTTTGACAAGTGAAAGAAATAATTGTGCAAAATGTCTGCTTGATCCGAGAAGGGGTGTGGGAGAAATAACGTGTACACTTTTTACCAGACAGAGAGACTAAGATTTGTAACAAGTTAACAAAAAGTTTGCATTTTCATTTAAAAACAACAACTTTTGATGGTCTTGATAAGTAACGTTGGTTAAAAGTCATGTTTCAATATTTTTTATCACAAGGAACATTATATTGAATTATTATAACAATAACTTTTATTTTATTGTTTAGTGACAGAGACAAATGGTAGTAATTCATGTATGTGCAACCTTTACGACTATTAAATAACATGAGCCCTAGCCTATTAAATCTTCTCTCAAAAAATGTGTACAAATATATACATGCTACATACATTCTTTTTTCAACAATTCTAAACGTTATCGTCAATTACTAGTTGCGTATGCACACAAACACATAAATAAACGTTTCCTCCAGACCCCCCCCCCTATCTTGCAAGGGAGGGGTGTCTAATTTTGTTCCTCTAATAAAATCTAACTTATCCCAGGCAATGCTTCTCACCCTCACCGTGGCGCTAGGGTGGAAACAGTCATAAGAGGAGACGATTAGGCCAGTAGGGAAGCAAAAAAAGAACCCCGGTTAGGGTGCCAAAGGACTGAGTCCATTGCACTGGCGGGGATGAAAGAAAGCCTCAACAAACATGTCACTATTAACACAACGTTCCTCAAAGGACAGTTTTTATTGCGAAACACCTGCACGGCTGATGTGGTACAGAGAAGGAATAAGGGGGAGTTTCCTTGATGTGCTCGGCAAACGGCTTCTAGAGTTCCAAGAGTCATAGACTCAACTCTTATGACAATTAGAAAGAATAAGTTCCTCTAACTTCAGAAAGAACCTATTCTAGAGCTCCAAGAGTCATAGACTCAACTCTTATGACAATTAGAAAGAATAAGTTCCTCTATAAAGAAACTATTCTAGAGCTCCAAGGGTCATGGACTCAACTCTTATGACAATTAGAAAGAATAAGTTCCTCTAACTCCAGAAAGAAACTATTCTAGTTTACAAAAGACATTCGAAAAACAAAAGGGGCTGCATATAATGAAAATTTATTACCGGCACACACAAACACACATACATGTGTGTGTGCAAAGAAAAAAAAACCCACCGAAAAAGATTCTGGTGATGTCCATAGTCAAGCTAATAGAGAGAATTGGAAAAATGTTTGTATTTCTAGGCCATGGACGGCTAGTTTAATTTTAAAAGTAAAAAAGGTTTGAGTTCAGAAGAAAATTATCCGCTGTATCTATTCTTAG
Organism: Biomphalaria glabrata; assembly: GCF_947242115.1. Lineage (NCBI taxonomy): Eukaryota > Metazoa > Mollusca > Gastropoda > Planorbidae > Biomphalaria > Biomphalaria glabrata. The sequence goes on from NC_074716.1 coordinate 27,514,957, forward strand.
CACACTCTAAATTCTAAAATAGGGCGAATTTTCAATAGTGCTTTTAGATTTTGTGATGAAGTTACAGATTGACAGATGGACGAACAGACAGAAGGACACAGAACTATAAGTTGGTGTTCATGGACGTTAGTATTCTATCCTAAGTAATAAGTAGCACGGAACCTAGTCAGTAGGATGGAATTAGTGGAGATTTTCAGACAAACAAGCAAATCTATAAATAGCAAGCTGTTTGGTGTATCCGGTCCAGAGAATAAAGGATGTGTCCATATGCTTCCCTTGGAACAGTTCTATTTTTATCTTATCTTATATAATTCAGACGTTACTTCTTAGTTTGGTCTACGCACTGCAGAATAATAGTTGCTAAGCTTTTTCGTTTGTAGTTTTTTTTATTTAGGCCTCTAGTTGGCAACGTCAAAGTTCAATCTAGCGTCCTTGACATTGTGGTGTATTTTTATGAAAAAAATCGCTTGCATAATTAATTGTATAAACTAAATGGTTTGCTTTTAGAAAACAAATCATTAGTCGTTGCACCTAAACTTTAAAAGCCACAACGCATGGTAAAATATTTTTCATTTCTCTTTAAGTTTTGGAGAGCTGAGTGTGACAGACGGACATTTTGCACAAACCTAATAGCGACTTTTCCCCTTACGGGGGCCACAAATAAATAACGAAACAGAAGTATGTTTCACATTGTATCATTGTATTGTGAAGGATTTAGCTATATATTCGCTGTACATATACTTACCTACTGACTGAGTAGAATTTACAGGTGTGACAGAGGAATCCAGGTAAGAGATCTCCTTAACTTGAAAGGCCTCGTGGGTGTTTGCACAGAAGGAGAAAATATTCAAGAAGATGACAGAGAGGGAAGTGCAGCAGTAAATCTGGGTAGAGAGATACAACAATAGTATCTTTAGTGTCTATCTATCTATCTATCTATCTATCTATCTATCTATCTATCTATCTATCTATCTATCTATCCATCCATCCATCCATCCATCCACATCTATCTATCTATCTATCTATCTATCTATCTATCTATCTATCTATCTATCTATCTATCTATCTATCTATCTATCTATCTATCTATCTATCCATCCATCCATCCATCCATCCACATCTATCTATCTATCTATCTATCTATCTATCTATCTATCTATCTATCTATCTATCTATCTATCTATCTATCTATCTATCTATCTATCCTATCTATCTATCTATCTATCTATCTATCTATCTATCTATCTATCTGCTCAGGTGATGTTAAGTCTGTTTCTAATTTTAATTAAATTTCATTGTAAAATTTGCAGTAACTATTGAATAAATGTCATAAAAAGTGGGATTTTATAATAGAATTGACACTATCTATCAATGTATCTATTTATTCACGTATGGGTGTATACAAATAAAATAAAAATATATACATATATATGTATATATTGTGTGTGTATGTGAAAATATATGTATTTATACTTTCATGCATGTCTGGGTATTGAAGTATTGCAAATATGTAGAATGCAGGATTTCGCACTTTGCCGGTAACATATTGTTACGAATCTCCCTATCCAGGCTCTCTGCAAACTGCACCATACACCACCAACTTAAAGAACTTGACAACTCAGGGCTCCAAAGTAACGTAACGCTTTAATAGTTGAATAAATAACAGCCAATACTGTACAATTGGCAACACGTACACTGTACAAATATCTCTCCGATAACACCGTTCCGCCGTATCAACTCTTGCACTGGCCTCTCCGTCTCGTTCCGGGCCTACACTGGGTTCAACAGTTCAGGACTGACTTGTGTCGGACTCGATCATAGACCAAGATCAAGACGCCGTTCGTCTCAACTGTACTTGACAGTACTGGTCAGATGACTATAACCCTCGTGAAGCTCCTGAGCTCTGTTCACGACGTCTATCCTTCCCGAACCATCATGTTGACACTCGTCTCGGCCGACCGTCTTAACTCGTCACGGTTGACCGCTCGTCTAGCGCTGGCCTGGGGCGATTTGCGTCGGCTGACTAATCTAACACCACTACCCCTCTCTGTGCCACCACCAGGTTTATAACAATATATAGATCTAACTAATAACTATTTATGTTAAGCTTGTATGTGTGTATCTATACCTGCCCTGTCCTAATGTTTCTATGCTACCAAATCGTATTCTCTATTACCACATAAATGTAAAGAAAACATAAGCGCACCTTTGCAGGTAGGGACGAGGATGGTTGAGCGAAAAATCTCCAGGCTTTACGACGCACTTCTCTGAAACAAGACGAGTTATCTTTCTCTGGATACTCTCCTAACTGGAGATTGTTTTTTCTGTCTTCTTCCAGTTTTCGAAGATCCTGAGGAAGAAAATTCAGAGCTAACACTTTAGAGAAAACAGAAATAAATGCTGTCCATAACTTATGTTGTCTTATTTGTAGAAATAATACGATTTGAACAAGTTTCCTTTTAAGACGTTGCGGTCAAAGAATATGGTATATAGGTCATTTGTTTCTGTGGTCCAATAGTGAATTTAGACTTGATAAGGCCCTAAGCTTTTTGGAGTGATGAGGCCCTAAGTCCAGATACTAAATATCAGTGCCAAATATAATTTAAGGATATATAAAGGTTTAAATTAATTTACAATTAAGAATTATGTATAGTGAAATAATACATCTGTAATTTACAATTGTTACTATTTATAACAACTCACTTGAACTTTTATTAGAAACACCTTCCTCCCCCCCCCCCCCCCCGAAAGTGGGACCATGAGTTATAATTTTTTGTAGCCAATAAGTCAATACTAGAATCCTAAAAAATATCGAATTTAAAACCAGCGTCATTGACCGTACTTAAACGTGATTTGAACTCAGGGAGTAATTGTCTCGGAAACCAAGCACTTCATCACCACGCGGCTCTTTTCAAACTCCTCAGAAAATGTTTTAATTTATATCTAACCTGCAGCGTCGTAGCCCAGGTGGCGTACCTGCTCCAGCAGCATTCCTCAATGTCCACTTCATCCACTCCCCAGAACTCCAGCTCCGAGCGTACGACAGGGCCGCACACCGAGGTCGGCAGATGTAGCTCCCCCGTGCGAAAGTAGTTCAAGACGCAGTGGAATATCGCCGGGTCTCTGTCAAAGAAGTAGTCCCTGTGGCTCTCTCGGAAGTGTTTGGAGAGAAATTTATCACTAGAAAGAGGGCTTTTTGGGACGGCACTGAAAGAAACAAAAATGTATGGAACAAAGAAACAGAAACACGAGATTACGGCTAATCGTTTGAACACTAGACAAAATAGCATTCCTCGGAAGAAAACAACACAATTTTGTTTCGTTGCTTGTGATCAATTTTGAAGTCCTCTTGCTAAGGCTGCTTTTGAGAACTCGGTGTCAAGATAAATGAAGACAGTGACTCACTTCTTTAGTCCAGATACTTCTTGATAAGACTTTTCTAGTCCAGATACTTCTTGATAAGACTTTTCTAGTCCAGATACTTCTTGATAAGACTTTTCTAGTCCAGATACTTCTTGATAAGACTTTTCATCTCTGGAAACTTTTCTAATTCTTTAACCCCAACAAAACGCGTTTTCCCTCTACCAAACATTTGAGCTAGTCCCAAGTGTACCTCTAGACCAGTGATAGGTAAACGTTTTTAGGAGCGGGTCAAAAACTTAAAGATATTTTGCGGGCTCAAATATTTAAACAAAATTAAATAGATAAATTAAATTTTTAAATTTAATTAATTTGATTCAAATTACGACGTAGTTAAACTAAAGAGTGAACTAAAATGTTCATATTTCAATCTATTTATAGACAGTCTTTTGAAAGTTTCAATATTGAAATTATCAAATTATCCCCTTTCATAAGTTACTCACATCTTGGGCTCCTATTATACAGATCTATATGAAGATGTAAACAATGCACAAAGTCTGATATTAAATTTGGTCAACTGAATTTCGTCAAGACCATTGAAATCTTCTTTCAAATTATTTCAAGTTTAGAAGTTTTCATCCTAATTCCTGTCTTCCTCCACACCAGTCAGTGAATTGAACCTCGTGAAATGTGCTCTGTGTACTTAATACACTCTACTTCCACTCTACTTAAAAACGCATTTCAAAGCAGCTCTACTTTTTGATGCGGCGACTTCCAATGTTTTACCAACGTGCTCCATGAAGAACTCGTGTTAAAAGCTTGTGTGTGAAATTATTAATTTTAATTCATTGCTGCAAACCAAGTGGCGGGCCGGATTAAGCCTTTAAGCCAGAGTTGGCCTGCGGCCGTAGTTTGCCCTTCACTGCTCTAGACTGAGCCTAGACTCTAGGTATACCAACACCAGAGGAAATAAAAAAAAACAACAGCCCTATGATTCTAGATCTACAGCAAGTTAAAATCTTACTTTAAACTACAAAAACACTTTCTGTAATTGCATCACTGATGCGAGTGATGCCTGACTTTTAAATGAACTTCAGATAAATGGGGACCGACTATTTAGCATGCCATAACACTCAACCATAGACCTATAGATACAATATATATAGGTTTGTGCACTCAAGAAATCAATGCTTGACATTTTTGAATTTTTTTTTTATCTACTATGTGTATAGACAATTAGACATACTATAATGACACAAAACATTTATGTCAGTAATATACTGGCATTGTTCTGCTTGTATTTATTTTTAAAATGCTTAGAAGTCTCAAGGGGCTTAACTATAACGGGTGTAGCAAGTTAAAGGGAAACAAACGACATTTATTTTGGTCTTCAGTGGGAATTTTCTTTTGTTACGTTGCTAATTATACTGAGGTGCACTCCTTGACACAACCATTCCTCTCTCTATCATAACTTGCGTGCTGTAGGTCAAGCGATTTTGAAACATTCACGTTATGTTGTTTTAAGTTTTTATCAGTGTTTTTTTTTCAGAGGGCATCAGAAGGGAATGCCGTTATTGTGTTTACGCTGAAAGTCTGTCATATACAATGAAAACTGTTGAAACGTTTTCTTCAAGCTTGCAAATGCTACTTTTTAAAAGTGAAGTATGCAAACTGTATGCATATTCATATAAACCATTTTAAAACAAGCTTGTTTGTAAGCTCTTATCTTAATTTATTTCTATATAATAAGGCTATATGTCAATGTAGAGTCACGTAAAGTACGCGTCAAGGTCTCATGCTTAATTGTAAATAAGAAGATTACTACACATAAGCTCGAGAAAATGCAATACAATTCTCATTCTACTAAAAATAGCCACACGCATTTCCCATAGTACTAAAAATAAAAAGCCAACATCTTAAAAATAAAGTTCAAGTTTGTTCCCCTACGCCATGTACGATGTAAATTATAGGAAGGGTTTACATACAAGTGAACATAATAAGCAGGCATGGGCGCCCGCAGGGGGGTGCAAGGTGGTGCACATGCACCCCTCTGTATTCTGAGTAACCAAATTCTAACCATTCTTTTTGCACCATCAAATCAATTAAAATCTAACTAGCAACAGAACAATAAGTGCTACCACTGAAGTACAGTTGTGAAGATAAGTTAATATTGTAGTTGACTAGCTTAGGCTGATCAGAAATTGATTGCCGACCATGTACATGTACTCATCTGAGTTCTAAGTAGACAAATTTTAGCCAGTTTTTTACACCTTCAAATCAATTAAATTGTTCTAAGTAGCAACTTAACAAGTAGTGCTTCCACTAAAGTACAGTTGTGAGGATACGCTAATATTGTAATTAACAAGAATATGCTTGTCTCTAGTTCATGTCCGACCATATAAGCTTTATTATAGGCTTGCAATCCTGTGCACTATCATGAATTAACTGCATTTACGTAATGCTGTTGATATCATCAGGAAGAATATCTATTTCTTCGGTAACAGTGCGAAGCGAGAGCGTTGGTACCAAATTTACCTCTTTTGTGGGAGATACAATGGACGGAGAAATTGAATCCATTCGCACAATTTTGAGAAGACATTATTTTTAAGATAACGGCTACAAGTGAATCACATGAGGAGCAGGCACTGATTACACATGTACAGTTTGTCTTTTAATTGTCGTCATCTGTTCTTGAACCAGTTTCTTGATGTTGCAGTCTGTCCAACTTAACGCAGTGGCCTCCTAACAACACATCACCAGTCACATTAATGACATAAGCCAGTCAAGCCCAAAATACGACCCGCAAAAAAAAACACATTTTATTATTCTGGGAGTTATTACAGAAAACTGCTTTGCATTCCGTAACTTGATTCGTTAGTTTCTTCATTACGTCTCGCTTTCCGAGCACTTATAATACTCATTTCAACCTAAGACGATACAAGAACTGCAACGTCAAGTAGAATATCATAACTGCACGATAAGCGTTCACCGCCAGCTTGTCCATCGCGACGAGAAGCAATGCATTAGTGAAGTTATTGACAGTTTCGGCAGCCACAGTCAACGTTGGCAGTTTTTGTTTGATCGACCGTGGGGAAAATTAAGTGATCTAAAGCACGAGTTTTAGCCATAGGTGGCAACTTGCACCCCCCTGAAAAAAATCCTGAGGGCCCTCATGTAAGCAGGATCGGTCAAATAGTTTCATATAACATTTTAAGTCTACTTTTGTGATCTACTCTTGAAATTAAGTTATATTATATGTTTAGAGTGTGTTTAGAGTGTGTTTCAATCTCTTTAGGATTTGAACTTACGAATTAAAATTATTTTGTTTCGTAAATAGGATTTCTATTGTGTCGTCATTTAAACAACATGGTGGAATGTTGGGTCATCGGACATAAGTTTCTGAAAATATGAAGATGTATTAATCACTTTATTCCATCGTCACAATAGGCTTCAGCATGTTCTACAGGAGTACAACAAATGTTGATAGTGTACCCAAAGCGTATCGTTTTGTTTTAGTTTAAAAGTAAGATCATGATCGTCATTTGTGGTTTCTACCTACCACAGCGCATGAGTAAGACTGAGCCACCTCTGAGTTTGTGAAAGACAAACTCTCTTCTTCACCTTGTACGTTGGTGTGTGGTAAACTGAATGTAGGATAAAAATATAATTTGCAACACATTGCTAAAAGAGTTGAACTTTTAATCCATATCTAAATCCGCTTTCCATAGGGTTGATGTTTCGATAAAATTATAAGTCATTATTGGTTAGCCCGAATCACTGGCGGATCCAGGGGGGGGGGCGGTAGGGGCGATCGCCCCCCCCCACTCGGCCGACCCCCCCCCCCCTGGGGGGGGGCGGACGAATTTTAGTATAGGATTCACACAATTTGTATACGAATTTATTACTTATGTTAAAAATATATACTAATTATTTATATTTCAACCTATTTTTAGATTATTTCGCCCCCCCCCTCTAGTATGTTGGCCGATTTGGTGGGGTCGGGAGGGGGCGATGGTATCAATCCCGCCCCCCCCCCCCTACACTTTCGAGTGGGGGGGGGCGGTCCAATTTATTGGTAGAAATGACAGCCTGCTAACAAAATCAATTAAATATCTTTATCCTTGTAACTTGTTATTGATATTTTAACCGATCTTTATATTATGTCGTTCCCTGTTTGCCGATTGGTGGGGGGGAGGGGGGGGGAACGAATACCTCTTCTGCCCTTCCCACCTAAACCCTTTGAGTGGAGGGGGGCGGTCCGTTTTTATGGAGAAATCATAGTTTGTGAACAAAATTAGTTGAATTAATATATACATTTTATATTATGTCGCTCCCTTTCTGGTATTTTGGCCGATTCGGCGGGGTGAGGGGGGGGGGGCGATTGCATGTACTGCCCTCCCCGCTCTAGCCCTCTGAGTGCTGGGGGGGCGGTCCTATTTTTGTGGAGAATCATAGTTTGTGAATAAAATTAGTTGAATATCTATATAATATAAACTACGTATTGATATGTGACCCATTGTAAATATGTCGTACCACACTCTAATCTCAAATTGTATCATTAGTAAATTTAAATGAAAAAGAGTTGTACCAGGTGGGAGGGGCGATACATGCAATCGCATTTCCCCCATCGTACAAATCAATACTTTTTCTTTTTGTATTATAGTTAAGAAATTACAAAATTAAAAAAATTGTCACTGATATAATTTATATATGCTATAAATTAAATTCTTATATCGAGTCGCCCCACCCCTATTCTTTAATGCCAAATGCAATCATTAGCAGAAATTATTTAAAAAAGCGAGGATAAGTCGTTTTCACTCAATCGCCCCTCCCCTTTCCAGACAGATTTTATGTAATTTCACATGAATTTATCATAAGTATTTTAAGAAAGACTTTGCATTGGAAAAGTTAGAATTCAAACGAAATTTTTCACTATAAGAGTCATGATTGAGATTAGTTCTAAACTCAAATAACATTTTCATAGTCGCCTTTTCCCAACCTTTACTCAATCTGATATTTTTCTAGCTAAATAAATTTGGGACTATTACTCACAATTTATACTATAGTTTTCTTGAATACTATTTATCGAATAAGTTTTTTTTCGGCGGCGATCCTGAAAGCAAAAATCTAAATACGTGGGGTATCCTATCTTTTCAAGGAACAAATCGGTTTTATTTGCAATGTATTATGGGCCTATAAATTCAAATTAGAATATTTTTCAAGTACAACATTATTCGAAAGGTCGTTTTTTAATAGTATGAATAATGAGCTTCAGGTCAGGAGAATGCGTTTCTGCAGTGAAGAATGCAAGAAAACGCTTTTGGCGTCGGGGCTTCGCCCCGAACTCCATTTATGGGTAATGAGTTTTAGATGTCAGGAGAATGCGTTTCTGCAGAGAAGAATGCAAAAAAAACGCTTTTGGCGTCGGGGCTTCGCCCCGAACTTCATTTATGGGTAATGAGTTGTAGATGTCAGGAGAATGCGTTTCTGCAATGAAGAATGCAAGAAAACGCTTTTGGCGTCGGGGCTTCGCCCCGAACTACATTGTGAAGAATGAGCTGTACTTCTCAGGAGAATGCGTATCTGCAGTCAAAAAAGCAAGAAAACGCTTATGGCGTCGGGGCTTCGCCCCGAACTCCATTGATGAATAATGAGCTGTACTTGTCAGGAGAATGCGTTTCTGCAGTGAAAAAAGCAAGAAAACGCTTATGGCGTCGGGGCTTCGCTCCGAACTTCAACAGAGAACCTTATAGCGCTGCCCCATTTGTTTTGTTTTTCGCCGAAGGTTGAGAAATGCTGCTTTTTTTATTCTCATATTTATATATATATATATATATATATATATATATATATATATATATATACATATATATATGTGTGTGTGTGTGTGTGTGCGCGCGCTGTATGCACGTTTATGCGTAGGGTTAGGGTTTACTGGGCGTTAGGGTTAGGGTTTGGAAAAAAATCGCCCCCCCCCCTACTCCAAAGTTCTGGATCCGCTAGTGGCCCGAATACACCTTGCAAAGAGAGTCGGTTGAGACACTAATCTACATGTAAAAAAACAACAATTGAATAATTCCAGTGGCGTAGCTCGGTGGGGGAGAGGGATAGTTTGAAAATCTCCCGAGCCCCCACTTGAGGATGCCACCAAATGAATGTCAATTTTATTTTACATTAAATATTAAATATTACGCAAAATGCAGGGGCCCCCAAAGAGGTCAAGCACCGGCCCCCAAATGATGGCAAATGCCTAGCTACACAACTTGATAATTGCTGTTGTATATTCAAACGAAGCATTTGAAAATGAATTGCATTTATATCCCTAAGTTGTATGTCTAGATCTAGATGTTAGATAAACTCTTGTCAAAGTTACATGTTACCTTTAACGATCTCGTATAGTCTGGTCTTAAAGTGTTGGGGACATATAAACTTGTTTAGGAAAAAAATCTAACACTCTGTAAAAATGTGTTTTATATTAATAAAATTAATGACTAAGCATAACAAAATTGTTTACAATCTTGTGTCATAAATAATTTACTCTGTTGTCGACAACGTTGTAGTGACACTTTATGTTCCCACAGTTGATTATCACATTGTAGGTCCTAACTTTGTTTGACCAAAAATGTAAGTTTTATAGACACACGGCAATATTTACTATACAAGAAAAACATGAAAAAATACTTAAAAAGCAAACAAACAAAAGTATATATTATGTGTAATTGTATCATCAGTCATGTCATTAAATTTGTAATAGGTCTAGAGTAGTCTAGACCAACAACAATAAATCTACGTGGTTTGAAATATTTTTAGAAATTGTTTTCGTTCAGCACTTTTTCATGCTTTTAGTTTTCTCACTACGCTATGATCCTCTCACTTTCTCAACACGCTATCATCCTCTCGCTTATCTGGACCAGGAAATTGGGTGAGGGGGTTTAAAAACAATATCTCGGTGAATTTTACTTTTATCGTTTTTAAAAGCAGGGAAACGACCTGAATTCAAACACATGACTCAGGCCTCCCCTCAAGGCGACACTTTACCCACTCTTCTAGTGAGGTGTGTATAAAATAGAGGATTGTATAGTTATCTATTGTTTGTTTCAAACTTACAGAAGTCCCTTAAAAGTAGACAAATGTTTTGTAAAAATAGTTGCTTCTCTTATTTTCGTAAAAAGACTCATGTATACATGTATACAAAATGATCTATTTTAAAATGTTTAAATTAGATTGGCTACATACCAATTACCCTAGCAATCAGGGGATCAGAGTTTATCCCCTTACACGGATGGCTCATCCCATAAAGCCACCACAAATGGAGGAGCTGGAATATTTATCGAATGGCCAGATGGAGGAAAACTAGAAAAATCCATTGCAACTGGAGAGCTCTCTGACAGTCACAGAGCAGAAAGGGAAGCACTAGCACTAGCTGCTACCATGCTAGCAAATCATCCAAGTTCCCCTCACAGTCAGATTGTCTTTCTAACCGATGCGAAAACAACCCTACAAAGCTTGAAAAACTCTGATTTCTCTTATATTAAAAACCTCAGAACAGCACTTACAAAGCTCAACAACAACAGCAAAAAAAAACTGTTATTCAATGGATACCAGCTCATATACAACTAGAAGGAAATGAGAAGGCTGACACACTCGCCAAGAGTGGGAGAACTAACTCACAAAAAACTCTGCACTCTATCCAGAAGAAATGAAGAAATTAATTGTAAATAAAATAAATGAGAAATGGACGAGCTCTCATCCGAATCACAAGAAAGATGACGCTTACTATAAGCTATCCCGACAAGACCAACGTCTAATCTTTCGACTCAGGACCGGACACAACAGAATGCGACAACACATGTAGCGGAAGCTCAAAATTGGAACCAGTGAAATCTGCCCATGTGGAGTATCACCAGAGAATGCCGACCACGTCCTCCAAAACTGCTCTCTTTACCAAGAGGCCCGTATAAGACATTGGCCCCAAATCACCCCAATAGAAAGAAAACTATATGGAGAGCTCCTGATTTGGAAACCACTTCGCAGTTCATCTCATGTATTGGTCTAGTCATATGAACACTCCAACATAACAATGAGAACGATGAAGAAGAAGAAGAAGAAGATTGGCTAGCGTGAGACCAGCAGCCGATTCCAAACAAATGTATGGTGTTTATTAATTAAGTGAATGTTATAGAAATATTGTTAATTTCTTTTAACACAAACTCTGTTTTTAATTTCTTTTTCTATTGTGTGTGTGGATTCCCCTACCCATCCACGCATTCCTGTTTTTTTTTTTTTTTTACAGAAGCATTGGCTTTGCGTTTAACAAGAAGTCCTAACCTAAGCACAAATTTCAATTAGATCTAGATACGTGTAGTTTAACGGCCCATGGCCAAGAGTAAAAAAGCTAAGTACAGAAAGAAAACAAAAAGTAACTAGTAACACAGACAATTGACGCAGTTCCATTACCTGAGAGTTGACTTGTACGTCTCAAAGATGCTGCCTCCAACATTGAACTTGATGATTTCATTGGACGTGCCAGTGTGGACCAGAATCTTATTGGTGTTCTTGTCTACACGGGCGCCAGGCAGCAGGGCGTGGAGAATCCCTTGTTTTCGTTTAGTCCTAGATAGCACAGCACTCATTCCCCTAACTCGCAGGGATTACGCGTTTTTATTGCTCGAGTAGGCTCCAGGATACAAAAGCAGTACGTTTCTTCTTTTGTAGTCTCCTCCTAAAACTATTTCCTGCATACATAAGAATTGACAACAAAATGAACAACAATAGGTCAAATTGTTTCTGAATAAAACTGTCATTGATTCCAACCGCGATCAGCTTTGGGTCCTATGTTAGCCTCACTCTCCCCTTCTTTCCACAGAACACACGCATACAAAAAGACAACCGCCAACGAAAGGACAAAAGACTTGTTTATGTAGCCCGAACGGCTACCTGCAACATTACCTATTGTGGCAGACTATGACACGGGCAGGTAAACCAATCCTGGCATGTCTGAAACAAAAAGAAGAAAATGTCCTTAAAGAATATAAGAGTACGTGGGAAACTCTCATTCTAAACCCCTTCCTAGTCATTCTTAGATTAGCAACAACATGTTACATCATTAGCAGTTTGTTTGTAATGAACTCTGCCTACTATATAATGTGTAGTTTATGCCGAGCTCAAAGCAACAGATAGTTACATAATATTATATATATTTTTTTGTTTTGTTTCTTTAGGCTACAGAGTGAACGTATTATACCTTTAACCAAAAGGCGAATTGACAGTGTCACTAACACCTTAACACAAACATATTAAATTGATGAATTTTATATCGTGGGATTCAAACATTATAACTTTATATTTGAAAAAATAAATAATGGTGCACAATGTATAACTTAGTTTTATTGTTTATCCAACTATTCCAAGATGCTCCTGTTAGAGTGTACATTGTTTATCCAACTATTCCAAGATGCTCCTGTTAGAGTGTACATTGTTTATCCAACTATTCCAAGATGCTCCTGTTAGAGTGTACATTGTTTATCCAACTATTCCAAGATGCTCCTGTTAGAGTGTACATTGTTTATCCAACTATTCAAAGATGCTCCTGTTAGAGTGTACATTGTTTATCCAACTATTCCAAGATGCTCCTGTTAGAGTGTACATTGTTTATCCAACTATTCCAAGATGCTCCTGTTAGAGTGTACATTGTTTATCCAACTATTCCAAGATGCTCCTGTTAGAGTGTACATTGTTTATCCAACTATTCAAAGATGCTCCTGTTAGAGTGTACATTGTTTATCCAACTATTCCAAGATGCTCCTGTTAGAGTGTACATTGTTTATCCAACTATTCCAAGATGCTCCTGTTAGAGTGTACATTGTTTATCCAACTATTCCAAGATGCTCCTGTTAGAGTGTACATTGTTTATCCAACTATTCAAAGATGCTCCTGTTAGAGTGTACATTGTTTATCCAACTATTCCAAGATGCTCCTGTTAGAGTGTACATTGTTTATCCAACTATTCCAAGATGCTCCTGTTAGAGTGTACATTGTTTATCCAACTATTCCAAGATGCTCCTGTTAGAGTGTACATTGTTTATCCAACTATTCAAAGATGCTCCTGTTAGAGTGTACATTGTTTATCCAACTATTCAAAGATGCTCCTGTTAGAGTGTACATTGTTTATCCAACTATTCAAAGATGCTCCTGTTAGAGTGTAACATTGTTTATCCAACTATTCCAAGATGCTCCTGTTAGAGTGTAACATTGTTTATCCAACTATTCAAAGATGCTCCTGTTAGAGTGTAACATTGTTTATCCAACTATTCAAAGATGCTCCTGTTAGAGTGTAACATTGTTTATCCAACTATTCAAAGATGCTCCTGTTAGAGTGTACATTGTTTATCCAACTATTCAAAGATGCTCCTGTTAGAGTGTACATTGTTTATCCAACTATTCAAAGATGCTCCTGTTAGAGTGTAACATTGTTTATCCAACTATTCAAAGATGCTCCTGTTAGAGTGTAACATTGTTTATCCAACTATTCAAAGATGCTCCTGTTAGAGTGTAACATTGTTTGACTCGCTTGAATGTCGGGCTACGGCTACTTACAAAAGGAAATGTTTCAATAAATATATCTTAAAGAAAAATTATATTTTGAGCACATGACAGACTAGTCTACAGTAGACCACCGTAGGCTAATGTTTATTATTAGAGTATCAGCTATATTGAGGTCAATTATTAAGGACAAGTCTTCCTACACTAGTCGACCCGCGGCGTAGCATACGCCGCTATTTAGAAGAGCCGGCCTTAGGCCACTGCAACCTATGCGACCGCAGTGGACCCGGAATTTCATAGGACACGCGCTAATTCTAGGTGTAAATTACTAAATTAAACCATTTTATAACTTATTACAGATTTCCCGCAGCCCCCTTATTTACCAGGAGCTCCTGGAAATCTCCTGGAATTGCAAAATATACGAAAATGTCCTGGAAATCTCAGGAAATTAAAAAAATCTTTTGAAAACTCATAAAAATCTCCTGAAATATAGACACAATTGTCATTTTTGGGTGTCATTCAATATGGAAAACGCCAATCCTAAGCGCGATAAAAAAACACGACATTATACAATACCCGTAATTGTGGAATTTGGTGAAAGAAGCTTCTCGCGCCTCTAACTAACTGACTTGAGGTCAACGATTCTCGAAGATAGATTGAAACATTTGGTAATTCTTGCTACTGAGCGTGATCTATGTAAGAAACAGAATTTTTATGATATACTGTATGACTTCGCTACACGCAAGGCTTGAAAAGTAATTCTGTACGTAGTAAAGAATGAATAAAATGCAAAGACGAATGCATTTTCTAATATAAACTCTTTATTTTCACTTTTAATCCGTATCCCTACCCAAACTGGGCCCCACGAATGCCGTTTCTGCTATTTAGTATCGCTTGAGTAGATTACTTATTCTCCTCCCCCCCCCCCCCCCCCATTTTTTTCTCCGCTAAAACTACGTGGGGTAGAAATAAAAAAGAGTGATCTTTCCATGACTTCTTGGTCACAACGGTTAAGTCTATTTTGTGACGGGTGAATACTACTTGTTCTCCCCCCCCCCTTTTTTTTTCTTCGTAGGGTAACTCTAGTCCGACTTGCAGAAATAAAAGAGTGATTTTCCTTTACTTCTCATCCAAACTGTTGAGGAAAGAAGAGAATTATATATATAGATAGATATATATTAGAGTACTTCTACTTTGAATGATAAATACAAAGTAATGAAATTAAAATTATGAAAAGTGTCCATAGTGCTTGATATCAGGCGGCGTTAGTCTCTTTCAGTCATGCTCAAGACTTTGGTTCATCTCAAAGAAATAATAATCTTCATTTGTGAAGGAACATCTGAAAGTCATATGTCATAGAAATGAGATGAAAGCCTGGGCGTGAGCTCCGGTCGGAACGATGTCTCTCTCCACTCAACTGATGTCATATAAGAAACAGCAGATACCCGACACAGTTTGGGATCAGCGGCGTCGCAGTTTCTGCCTAGGTGTAGCATAGTGTTCTGCAAGCTGCCTAAGGGTGACCGGCTCCTGAGATTTTTTTCAGGGGTGACTCCCGAAGCCTTTCCCGTGTTTAGGGGATAGAGTTTACCTTCACCTAGGTTGGTAGCTAATCATGATCAACGATCCTCTTCTACAGGTTTAGGTGCCAGTTGCTCCCCTTTGTCCCTTTTTCTGTCAGTGATAAAAAAATTCCGTCGGGACCAATATCTGAGCCACACCTGAAGGCCAAGAGTTAGACTGGTTTTCGGAGCCTAGAAGCACGTAGCGTAGTTAACTTGACAGTTTTAGTGACACTATCCGCTTTATTTTGTTCTCTTTTGGTTATTCTGCAAAATAACCACGAAAAAACAATTCGAACATAGATCTATTTCTATAATATCGACATTTGGAACTCTGGTCTAATTATTCCAATGTTACTCCCCTTACGGTCTCTGAAACTATTGACCAGGCAAGCAGTAGTGTACACGTCACATTGAAATGTGATGCAGGACTGCCGTGGACTTCTTGGGACCTACAGGCGAACAACAAGTTATTTAAACATGTATATTGCAATGTGGATCATCTGCATTGTTTTTACGGCAGAAATCATGAGGTCAGTTCTGGTGGGGGTGGGGGGTAATGGAAGCCCTTATGACACAGGTGCACACATGCATCGTGGCCAAATTTGCATTTCCTAACCTTTAATAGATCTAATTGTGCACCGAAGAAAATGTAGTTTACACTTTGAGGAGTTAAAAACTATTAGCCAGGTTCTCATCACACAGGTAAAGTTCAAAATGCCAACTCCTAATTACCACGGGCCATATTCGGAATTTATTAGAAGTTAAAAAGTAAAAGTGGTAATTGCGAAAAAAATAAATCATTAAAAATATTTTTTTTTTTAAAAAAGCTTTTATTTAGTGTGATTGTATCAATTTTCTTGGATCAGTTGGTGTGGTTTTACATGTTGTTGACCTAGACATAATAAATCTTCAATTAGAAATATTTTTACAGGTTTTTATTTTGTGTGTAGCTTTTAGCTTTCTCAATGCACTATGATGCTATCACTCGTCTGGACCAGTTGTGAAAGGAGGAGGGAAGAAGCGGGGGTATCTTGGTGAAATTTTACATGATCGTTTTTTTAAATGCAGAAAAAAAAAATGCTCACTCAGGGCTCAAGAGTCCTCAGGGGGACTAATTCAGCTTTTATAACAACATCTGTCAAGTACGATTTCTTTCCCTTGTTGAAGATACCAAACAAAAAAAATTAAACCCCAATAGTTAATTAACTAATTGGATAATTTTTAGAGGTCCCCGAAAGGGGAAAAGACGCTATTAGTTTTGTGTGGCCCGTCTGTTCGTCTGTCCGTCCGTCCCGTTTAGATCTCAGAAACTAGAAGAGAAAATGAAAATCGGACATCATGATATTTTAGATGATTCAAAGTTATGATGCAAAGGCTACTTTTTTCTTTTCCGAAAGTGAACCATCTAATTTTTAAAATTATACACGCAAGCAGAGTTTTAAAAAAATTACACCACTTTTCAATGAAAAACTTCATGGGAAGTAAGTCTTATTAAAAAGTTCACAAGCTTCTTCATTCATTCATAGATTCGCGCATTGGTAAAAAAAAAAATTAAACTAAGGTCACGATTGAAAAAAAGTATCAATGGATCATTATAAAATAGATTTTCCATTTATTAATTAACTCATGAAATGGAATACTAATTCGAATGTTGTTTTTAAAAAGAATTTTAATACGAACTTCTTTTGAATTGTAAGTTAAAAAAAAACAACAAAACAACTACTTTTTACCGCGCAGCTTTCACACACCCTCTGTAGGCTATTCACTTGACAACAATCTGAATCTAAATTACAATAAATAGAGGCCCAGATCTACATAGATCTATATACGAGTTCTTGTCTAGATATAATAGATTCTATATCAAGATTCTAGATCTAGATTTAGATCTAGACTTAGAATAGATATACTCATATAGACAGACTTAGACTTAGAATGACTTAAATCTAACTCTAGATCTAGACTTTAGACTTAGAGACTGAGATCTATTTCTAGATCTAGAGTTAGAGACTTAGATCTATTTCCAGATCTAGGCTTAGATATTGAATCTAGATTTAGATCTAAAACTAGGTCTAGATCTAGCTAGATCAATGTCTAGTTTGCATCAAACTGAAAGTATAAGGAAAGATTTCAAATATATTGTAAATTTAAATATGTGTTTCCAAAACGTAGTGGTTATCACATCTGTCTTTTTTTTCTTAGTTAATAAATATTTCTACATTTTTTTTTTTGGTGAGTCACATCCTGTAAAATAGATATGCATTTCTTGATGATTTTTTAAAGTATATTTTTTTTACAACCTAATATGTTCTATCCTCTATCAATGTCTAGATCTGTTCGTCTGTCTATAGGTGGACCACTTCGGGGGCCGATTTTAATTATAACCTTTTTTTTTTTATCGATTCATGCGTTGCCAGGTAAAAGAATTAATTGTGCAAAATTTCAGCTTAATCCGAGATTGGGTGTGGCAGATATAACGTGTTCAAACAACAACAACAAAACAACAACATTAAAAAATATTTTAAAAAAAAAGCTTAGACTTGATATAAGCTTTGTAAAAAAAAAACAGTCGACAACTTGCAACACGGACATAGCCGTAGGCAGTATCTGTTTTGATGAATTTTAAACATTGTTAGTAGTGTAATATCAGGGTTACATATCTCTGTGGGCTGTATGTTGTACGTGCATCTAACGAATCTAAAAATAATTATTAGAGATGTTCATCTCCAGCGTGTGGCTCATTTTAAAAGAATAATTAGTTGGCAACATTGAAGTTCAATTTAGCAGTTTAGTTTATCAATTTTAGTTTATCAAGTTTAGTTTATCAAGTTTATCAAGTTTAGTTTATCAAGTTTAATTTATAAAGTTTATCAAGTTTAGTTTATCAAGAAAATTCTCATTATGCAAACCCATATAAAAGCAGGTAAAATTTACATTATAATAAATATATTTAAAACCCTAGCATGTAGAGCTAAATGGTGTCCCCTTCAATTTTTGGATGCACTTTAAAGAGAAAAAAGAAAAACAACAACAGATTACTAACATCATTTTTAGGTGAAAAGACGCTATTAGTTTTGTGTAGTCTGTCTGTCCGTCAGACACGTTTAGATCTAAAAAACTATAAGAGCTATTAAAAATCTGGCCAATGAACTTTCAGTTTAGTGGACAGGAGATAGTAGGCTGGTGAACTCATGTGTCGCCTGTTTTGATATATAAAGGGGAAGAGACAGACATACAGACTACTAGATAGAGACTGAGAGTGAAAGACAAAGAGAGAGGGAGAAACTCCGAGAGAGTTACTGAGAGACAGAAGAGAAAGAAAGAGGCAGAAAGAAAGAAAGAAGCAGAGTGAGAGAAAGAGAGAGAGACAGAGATAAAGAAATTAAGACAAAATGAGAAAAACTCCTTTACTCGTTTAGAAGGATTCCATAATTTGTACTTATTCTATGGACATGAATCCTAGCCCTTGAGCCCATAAATTATATTTAGGTCAGTGACATGAGTAACACTGAATTAATTTGATTGGTCAGTGAGTTAAACATACTCCATTGACACTCTGATGCTGATGCTCAAGTCCTGATAGTAAGTCCCGCAAAGAACTCCTCTGTACTTCATATCACAGTCAGGTAAACACATTCAAACGTATGAAGCGAGAGGAGAAAGAGGGAAGAGAGAGGTATGACCTTTCGGTAACATCAGAACAAAAGTCTTTTCCTTGCGTCAATTCTGATCTAGATCTAGTTGACAGCTCCTGTTGCTGGACACATTCAACCAGGTTCAGCCAGACAAAAAAACAAAACAAAAACATTTTCATTGAAAAAAAAAAAAAAGAGTGAATAATCTAAACTCAATGATATACAAACTCGAGGACGGCCCCTGCTTGTCAATCATACATATACAGTTGCTGATAGATAATCTACTGGATTAAAATGAACTATAATATAATGTACTAAATTTAGGTATGTGTATACCTAGATAATATGTATATTTTACCTTCACCTATCCCTTAGTATGTTTAACCAATGGGGGCACCACAATGATTTGTCGACCGTCTTTCTCCTTTTCTCTTTTGACTTAGATAGACAGGCCCGTCGATTCTTTTATGTTTTCTACAGTTTTCTCATCGCTTTCTCTGTATGCCTCTTCTTCTTTTTCCTGGTACTGTTCCATGAAGCAAGGACTTTGCGAGCCCTGAGGAAATGTTGATATAGCCCTAGTTTTAGTGCGTTTTCTTCAGGTCATCGTAGCACTGTTTGTGATGCGGCCTTTGTATGTGAAACCTAGACTCCTTCTATAGCAGGGGCTCTCAACCCGTGAGTCCTGACCCATTTGGGGGTCGAATGACCATTTGCCAGGGGTCGCCTAAGTCCTAAGACCATTGGAAATTTCGGTTTTTCGTCTATTTTTCATTGGGAGTTTTTTTTTCGTTGTCATATGATTTCTTAAGTGCTGTAAGAAGTACGTTTGTATACATTGAAGATAAACTTTTTCCCCTTTTTTTAAATTGAAGCACAAATCTATTTCACTCTAGATAAAATTACTTAAAGCTTTTGCTATGTAAATACCTCATGGATGTCAGCTATATACATTTAAAATGTGATTATGATTCTATAACATTACCAACATCACATTTAGGGCCTATCTAAGCCTATGAACGAAATAAATTGTATGGTTGGTGGTGGCCGCCTAGTGAGGAATCGTATTAGGGGGTCGTCGAGCTAAAAAGGTTGAGAACCGTTGTTCTATAGCATCTCAAATCCATTGTTAGTTCTGGTTTTAGCATCCAAGATTCTCAAGCATACAAGAATGTGGCCATGGCCAAGGAGCGCATCTGTCTGATTTTAATGTCAAGGGCTATGCCTTTGTTTTTCCAGATTGTTTTGAGTTTTGAAAGTGAATATAAATTACAGACGGTCCTTCAAATAAAAAAAGGATATAACTAAGTCCTTATAAAAGGATGTCGAAGAAGGGTCATAGAAACTATATACCGAGATCTTATTACCAATAGAGGTCCTTTCCGTTTGATTGTCAAAAGAGTTGAGCCGAAGGCTCTTCGAACTCTAGGCTCGCAAGTCTGATTGAACAAATCGCTCTATCAGGAAGAGATCCAAGTAATGTCTATATAAGACACTGCTATTTCCAAAGTGTCGTGCACTCTGGGCGCATGGACTAGAATATGTGGCCGAAAGCCGAATACACCGGAAACCCCGCCATTTTCCTATATTTTACCAAGCTAACCGTGCAGGACTCGCCCTAAGTGTAACGGTATCAGTGTCGTGGAAGCTTTTTTTTTTTTACAAATCCACACTGTGCAAAGGCAAAGCTTTCACATTCCCTTAGACACTTCCTCGGGAGTCTTGTGTAGCTACTCATTTCGCCTAATCACTTCCTCTAGCGATCCTCTAGCGATCGCTACCAACCGAGTGTCACGTTGAGGCAAAGTAGCGTACCCGGGGAAGTCCTTTCCTGCACGGCCACACGTCCCCCCGAGTAAAATGTTTTCCATGACCAAACCTCCCACAGGACGACGAGGGATGGGAGCGGGCAGGGTTTGAACCCGGGATCATCATCTGAACGACAGTCCAGCGCAACGCCGCCTTAGGACGGTCCCAAGCCCGGCTGAGTAAGGAGGAGGATTAGGTGTAGGGCTAGCTACCCTATCCTGTAGAAAAACCACTAGCTACAGAAACACCAAACAGCAAATCAACAGAAGTCACGGACCTGGGAGAGGAAGGACCTCCAGTTGGAAGGTTTATGACGTATGTCGGTGAAAGCTAGAGTCATCTGGAAGCTGAAGACCATCATCTCTACCAGGACCACCACCACCATTGGTACATGGAATGTTCGGACCATGTATGAGACTGGGAAGACAGCGCAAGTGGCAGTTCAGATGAAAAGGTACAACCTCACCATCCTAGGAATATATATGGATTTTTCATATGTATAACCTGTGGGCACACTTGATTTCTTTAGGTATTCGCGGGCCGCATAAAAGACTCCGGCGGGCCGCATGTGTCCCGCGGTCGTAATTTCCCCCCCCCCCCCGGGCTATTATATTATTTTAGAAAATATGTTAGATTAAATTAGTAGGCCTTAGTACAGTCTGTAAAACATTTTTAAAAAATCGCTCAGAGGTCCCTTCCCATGAAAAAGGAATACTATAAATCATTTAACAATTTAATAGTGGCATCCATGCGGCCCTTATCTTATCTTATAAAATACAGACGTGATTTCAAGAAAGAAGATGTTTACTGTTTACCTGCCCATTTGGATACTGGGACACCGAGCATTTGCCTGAATGCGCCCCTGCCTTCAGACTTATCTACTGACCTACCTTCAAACCAAGCCACTGACCTACTTTCAAACCTACTTACTGACCTACATTCAGACTTAGCTACTGACCTAGCTATTGACATACCTTCAAACCTATCGACTGACCTACCCACAGACCTATCTACCGACCAACCTTCAGACCTAGCTACTTTGATACCAACCATCCTTACTGTCAATACTGGATTACAAATATTCAAGGCATGAAAGAAAACAGTTAGGGGCCTAGTTGTTCAAACAATGTGCCCACTTACAATGAAACAGTTCCTATTCGAGTTCCGCCCTATGCCACCCTCCCTCCACTTTCCAAACTTTGCTGTTCCATTGTTAGACAAGTTGTAGGCGCCTTTGCTTTCAGTGTTATCTGCGTCTCAATGTCAGTTCAATTGCCAGACAAGATTAATTAAACTAAAATGCCACACTGCAGATAATAAATAACCATGCGTGTATGTATGTGTTTGTGTCACTCAACACACATATAAGCCTACACATACAGAATGCTACTCTCCAGGACTGGAAGATTCATTAATAGGGTTAGAATTTCAATTGTATATTTTAATTAAAATAGGGTGAATTAATAAAGACCATTGACAGGCGACGAGAATTAGGGCTTAGGGGAGAAGGCCGTATAATGAACGGAGAGAAATTCATTACCTTGGAAAGTTTATTTTTAATTATGCATAGAGGGTTATTAAAATGCTAAATATAGGATTACATGATTCTAATTGAACTTCAAAGTTGAAACCCAGATGCCAGAGATCTTTTTGAAGTTCCTATTCCATTATAGTCTTTCTTTGAAGACCGTACTGTAAGGTAAACCTCACATATTTGAAAATATGTATTAATATAAAAACAACATTAAATCTAGTAGATATGTTATAAATATCTGTTTAACATTTCAAGAATCAACAAATTAAACGCACCCTGGTAGGAGTTCATTGTTATGTTATCATGATGGAGTTGACTCATGTACTATTTGTTTTTTCCAGAAGAAATATTCTCGTCGTTTCTATTCGTGGAACTCTTTAGTCTTTACCGTTTTCCTTCTTTAAAAAATCTATATATAGCAATATAAACATACATACAAAGATGTTCAAGACGATGAAGAGATGTCTAAAAGTTGCCCTAAACTAAACCTCGTGAAATTTTGGAATTGTAAAATTGATGAACATATCAAAAAATGATTTGAAAATATAACCAACAGTTTCTATCCTAAATAAAATTGGTAGGAAGATAGAGCCAAGTGATTATTTTATTAAGGATATATGGGATATGTAGCAGAGTGGCATAAACCGTCTGGTAACTTGAGGGGGGATCGAGTTTGAATCCCGATGTTGACAAGGAATTTGTAATTCTTGACTTTAGATTTGTTTGCTAAGCTTCCCATCGAGATGTCTGCACAAGGGATTGGGACATGAAGAGATAGCAGACGAACAATACAAGATTACAAATAATTTTAAAGTTCTAGCGAAAATGGACACAATTACTTCTTCAATTCATTTCAGAATTATATTCACTTCTCATATGTCCACGAATTTCAGTCGAAGTCCAATGAAAGGTGACTAGATCTTTAGTTGTAGGCTGCGTCAGTGCTCAGAAGCGTCATTCACTTCATTGCCCACATGAGGGTGATGGGGCTTCACATGAGGGTGATGGGGCTTCACATGAGGGTGATGGGGCTTCACAGAGATTGCCTCTTCTGACATTGATGACATTTCCCCTCAAGTCCTCCACGTGTGCAAAACGTACATGAGTTCATGGCCCTTTCCCTCTCCACTTTATGATCACGTGATTGTCAACGACTAAATCGGGCATTTATTTAAAGGACTAGACACGTGAAGTCTTTCATCGCTACGTCTTGCCGTGTTCCGAGCGCAGTGCTTGTGTGTTTTAAGCTCGTACTAAAGTGAAAAGGACAATCACAGAAGAATGCATGATTGCATCTTCAACGAGGTGGCCGAACTTTTCGCATCAGATAACCTGCATGTACTGAACTAAGGAAATGTTTGACGGCTCAATCTATTTTTCTGAACTCTGAAAGACTCATTTACAAAACATTATTCAAAGGAATTACATGCCCTGATTCACTTTAAAAAGCATTGCTTTGCTTTATTTATTTTTTTTGAGACAACTTTTAAAGAGTTCCATAAAAAATACATTGCTTTCTGTTTTTGATACTAGAAAATTCCCGCCATGGAATCTGACTTTGTAAATAAGACATAAAATCGTCAATCTTTAGCAGAGGGAGACAAAAAAGGTTCCATTATCTTAACATTTTAGAAAATAAATTACCATAAATTTTAATTAGTTCACTTTAACGGCGCTAATATTTCTGTTAGATAATTATTATGGAGTAAGAAAGAGATTGTATATTTTTAGTAATGAGATACAGACTGTCTGAATCAAAATGTGTTTTTTTTTGTTATTATCCGTGATTTACACAAGAAGAGGCGCAGTCGCTGAGATGTAAAGCGCTTGGTTTCTAAACCGGAGGGTCCCCGGTTCGAATCTTGGTAAAGACTGGGATTTTTAGAGCGCCTCTACCCAGTCCTCCTAGTTCTAAAGGGTACCTGACATTAGTTGGGGAAAAGTAAAGGCGGTTGTTATGCTGGCCACACCCTAACACCCTCTTAACTGTCGGCCACAGAAACAGATGGCCTATACGTCATCTGCCCTATAGATCGCATGGTCTGAAAGGACAACTACGTACTTTACAATAGATTTAAGAAAAATACAATTATTGTTTAAGAAACCAGCACACTAGTACAAATGCATACAATTATTGTTTAAGAAACCAGCACACTAGTACAAATGCATACAATTATTGTTTAAGAAACCAGCACACTAGTACAAATGCATACAATTATTGTTTAAGAAACCAGCACACTAGTACAAATGCATACAATTATGTTTAAGAAACCAGCACACTAGTACAAATGTATACAATTTTGTTATATAAAACAACAGTATAATCTTTTAATAAAAAAACAAGCAAAATAAAAAAAAAGAAGCTTATCCAAAGGGGAAGAACTCCATCCTTAAACTATATGTACTAATAATGTACAACTTATTTCCTTTATTTGATATCAAACAAAATAATTAATTACCAATAATTAATTGACTAATTAAGTATTCTTGTTTAGCTATTCATGATGTTTTTGTTAGGTACAATAAATAATTGTTTAAAGTATCAACTTGATGGGAGAAGGTGTGAGGAAGAAATGGCGTTAACAATTATTTAAGGGGAATAAACCCAACACATTTAGTTATATTAGTGAATACTGAAGTATTAGTTTCCCTTGTTGCTATTAAACAAAATAATTAATTACCAGTAGTCAATTGTCTAACAGGTTACATTTTTAAATATTGATTCCTGTTTTGTCTATGTCAGTTAATAATTGTGTGAAGTTTCAACGAATGGGTGTGGGGGGAAATAACGTGTACAAACTTTTGACCAGGCAGACAGAGTCAGTTGATAGAAGCTTTGCACAAATGTCATACACAATTTAATTAAAAATTAAAAATAGAAAAGATCAACACTTTAGTTGAAATGTATTTTATCTGTACCACAATCTAAATCCGAGATTGAAAAAATCCATTGGCTGTAAATGAGGGTCTACGAATGTGGACTTTAATTTTTTTTTCCTGTCATGGAATTCACTCATACAAACATAAGATTTGTACTTTTGCAATCATTTGAATTTTAACTCTGCATTTCAAATGACTTTTTAAAATGTTTAAACATCTTATTTAAGAATCTTAATTGTGTCTGTATTAAACTAATATTAAATATGCCCGAATCCCAAAAAGAATGTAGACAGTACAGTGTTGATTATTTGAAAATTGGCTTCATTCTTTCTTTCCTTGCCTATGTGCCTTTTATACAACAATGTTTTGAGCAATGACGCCAAAACATGCAGCCATCTTTTTAGACCTAACGACGTTCGGCACATAGTGGGGTGTAAGCTCTTTTCACAGAAGTGGGCCACAAGTCATATGTGAAATCTACAGCCATGAAACTATCTAAGCCCAGGATCATTTGAGACGATCTCACGATCTGTCAAGTCGTTGGTTTTCCTGGCTGATTCAGGCAACCCATTCCTTGCTCTAATAGCACTAGGGATTATTGCATACTCGATGCGATATGGTCCAATTACTTTTGTGAAGGGAGAGGGGGGAAGTGGTATCTGGGAGAATGTCTGAATTCGAACTTGAGGTATCAAGCCTCCAGGCCCTACGCGTTAGTCGTTGAGCTATACAAGTGCTTATTAAAGTATAAGATTTTAGGGTCTGAAAAAGTCTATTATTTATAATGTCTAGCGAATGACCTAATTCTCTACACAAGGCTTATCTCCCCTTAGCTTAGTAATTTCTATATGAAGCAAAATTAATTGATAACTACTAATCGATGAACTAATTGGCTATTTTTTTTATTGATACATGTGTTGTCATCGACAACTGATCCCAGAATAGAAAGTTGGAGAAATAACGTGTACAAGATTTGACCCAGACAGAGTGAGTTGATATAAGCTTTGTAAAAACAACTTCCGCGTTTGTTCGAAGTGTAGCTCTTCAACCCTGAAGTCGGTCACGACACTTCTTTAAGTTGTTCGCACAGGAAGCGAAATATTCTTGCGCACAAATGTAGAGTGTTTTGTAGAGTAAATTTATACTACTGTCCCTACCCCTGTCCTCCCTCCAAAGAAAAAAAAAGAAACAACATGAAAATCACTTTGGCAGCTTAAATGTAGAATATCTTATGTAGTTAGCAGCCCACGTAGCGAGAAGCCGCCTTCAGGTTCTCTGCTGTCTGTCTGTTTGCCTGTCTGATTTAGCTATTTAAATAAAAATGAAAGAGTTATTAAAAATAAAATTTCACCCTCCCTCCCACCGTTACGCTTGAAATATTTGCAGAGAATACTTTCATTATGCACGAGAACTTAGTTCTTTGATTTGCAAATATGCTAACTTTTTTTTCTTACATTGACATAGTTTTTAAAACAAGGTACAACATTCGTACACAGTAGACTTCATGCTTTACTAAATGCTAGCCCATTTAAACCAGTTAAATCAGGGGGGCAACCTTTTTCTTCAGAGGGCCGCATTAAACAAATTTGGGGACTGGTAGGCCATATATATGTACTCTCAATTGAGGAGTTACAACAAGAGTTAGCAATTTCTTGAACTAATTTTACGCACGATTTTTTTAAATTTTGCTATAGCCTGTGTACATCACAACATTTCATCACAAATGTATAGTAGTACTTAATATGAAGTATATAACTGTTTACTCTCGTGCATAATGTTCCGGACCCGTGGAACTAGCTTACTAGTTGTTATTTTTCTTGTGACTGCTGTCAATTACAGTCAATTAGCATCGATCTGTTCACTTGATAATTTTCAAACAAAAAAAAAATCTTGTTCACAGATGAATGTGGTTCCATATAATGTGAAAGTTTATCAGCAAAGTTTTGTAAGTGTGGATATACAGCTACTGACACCCATGAAACTCCCGCGAAAGAACTGACTGGAGCTTCTATTTCAGGTCATAATTTACTTGGAGGTATGTCATCTGGAGCTGAGTCAGCTTCTGCATTAAATGGTGAACTGAGGGTATTGAAAACTGATTCCAAGTTCCAGACGTCTTAAAATTTGCTTTCAAATTCCACAATCAAGAAATCCAAAAAGTCTTGTACTTTTCAACCATTTCACTAGAAATAGTTTCACTTTTCAGCTAAGGAAAATGACAAAACCTGTTTTCACCTGCTGGCCTCAAGAAATGGAGTAGCTTTGTTTGAAAAGATTTAAAATGCACATACATTTCATGTGCAAACAACATGTTGTGATATCCTAAATGATAAACATGAAGTCTTTCTTCAACTCTTCATTAGAAATATTGGTAACAAAGTCACAGTCAATGTTCTTCAAGGAACCTTAACAAGTTTTCCTTTAGAATCCATATTCTTCTAATGCTAGTCCAGAGGATACAACTGTGTTACCGAAAATTGAATTGTTTTGTTTCCAAATCTTCAATTATTTTTCAGAACTGCCAGTCAGGGCCGGCCTTAGATAATTTGAGGCCCTAGGCGAAGTGAATTGGGTGGCCCCAAATAAAATAGAAAAAATTAACAGCGAAAAAACTAAAAGTATTTATTAAAAACACAAACTCAGAGGCGGCCTTCCATTGAAGTCACCAATTGACCAGGAATATTTAAGCCATAGTCTTGTTTGATCGTTTAAATTAATAAAATTGTTAAAAATCAGTTGGCGTTTTTTTCCACATAAATGATAACAGGACAACACTTCGTCTTTGATAAGACTCTTCTAACTCTTCTGGAATAAGTAGAGTAGAGATCCAACTGGTCACCAAAAACAGAATGGAAACCTCCCAGACAGTGTCGGTGGCACCTGGTGCGGTAGCTTGGGGTGTCATCCCTTCCCATCAACTTTCTTCAAATATGTTCCAATAAACACTATTGCTAGTTAGTTCTTTTTGTTGAACAAATACAGTGAACTGATTACCTACTATTATTGATTTTTACTCACATGTAAAATGAGTGTCAATTCTATTATAAAATCCCACTGTTTATGACATTTATTCAAATGTTATTGCAAATTTTACAATAATTTTTAATAAAATTAGAAACAGACTTAACATCACCTGAACAGGTTTGTTTTTGTTATACTTTAAGACAGAAGTGGTACAACGTTGTGCTTTGACACTTACACTCTAACTACCATCTAGACGTGTCTAGGCATGTTTGGGTATATATCTAGAGATTTTAATATAATTACCTTTTCCTATGTGTCTGCTTTTGCCAAGATATAAATTTTTCAACTTGGTTGTCATCCCCAAAATGGTTTCACCAGGTGCAACCGCACCCTTCGCATCCCCTAGTGACGCTACTGCTCCCAGATACGTACCTCTCCCCAACAATGTCGATTAATATATTAGAGTAGAAGGGCTAGGAAATAAAAAAAAATTAGCCCTCTATCTACTTTATATGTCTAGACTCTAGACTATAGCTCTAGAATATAGTATATATATATAGAATCTAGAGCTAGAATCGATCTAGAATATATCTAGAATCTAGAGCTAGACTAGATCTAATTTAGATTTTTGTCAAATGTATCATGAAGATATGTCAAAACTACGCACTATAGAAGTAATTCGTTTTTTTTAAAACTTTCATCTAAAACGAAGTTCGTATGAAAACTATTTTTAAAAACAACATTTGAATCACTAGTTATTCCATGAGTTAATAAATGGAAAATCTATGTTATAATGATCCATTGATACTTTTTCTATTGTGACCTTAGACGCATTTTTTTTGTACCAATGCGCGAATCTATGAAAGAAGCTTGATTTATTAATTAAGAAGTCTGTGACCTTTTTAAAAGACTTACCTCCCCTGAAGTTTTTATTTAAAAGTGGTGTATTTTTTTGAAAAATCTGCTTGCATAGATTATTTAAAAAATTAGATGGCTCACTTTCGGAAAAGAAAAAAGTAGCCGTTGCATCAGAACTTTGAATGATCTAAAATATCATGATGTCCAATTTTCATTTTCTCTTCTAGTTTCTGAGATCTAAGCGGGACGGACGGACGGACAGACAGGCCACACAAAACAAATAGCGTCTTTTCCCCTTTCGGGGGCGGCTTAAAAATAACAGCGAAAAAACTAAAAGTATGCAAATTATTAAAAACCTATAACCAATAACATTGAGGATAAGTTTAGCTATTTCTTCTCTAAAATTACGATGTACACATCTCGAGTTAGGTCCCCATCAATTGTAGGCCTTAAACCGGACCTACGCCAAAACATGTCAATATTCATCTAGCATTATTTCCCTAATTTAAAATTTAATGCAGTTTTGCGTAAACTTTTCCGTTGAGTTTATTGTTCTTTATTTTATTAAAAAGCGTGTTTTTTTTTCTCAGTCAAAGCACGGGCTCCATCAATTGCCATCTTGTACAAGCCAACCCAACTCTTTCAACACAGTTCTTCATAGCATTGAATAAATACTGGCGTGAACTTGTGTCTTTGACTGAATGTTTCGAATTATTGCCTTTTAAAATAATCTTCGTTTACTTTAAACTGTTTAGAATAACGTTTAGAGACAATGTTTCTTTAGCCTCTTCATTGTAAGTGATAAGAATCAAAAGTTTCAATAATTTCTATAGTTATTTACCATTATTTATTTTTAATATATTTGTATTTTTAAATTTGTTGCATGTGTGGGCACACCTGATTTCTTTAGATGTCCGCGGGCCGCAAAAAACACTTCGGTGGGCCGCATGTGGCCCGCGTGTCGTAATTTGCCCACCTCTGAGTTAAATGGTAAATAAACGAATAGTATTTCTTCTCTCTATATATATATAAAAGTAAAAAAAAAAGTAAAGTTCCCCTATCAGACCTTGTGGTCTACAGGGCAGATGATGTAAAGGTCATCTGTTACTGTGGCCTACGGTTGACGAGGGTGTTATGTGGCCAGCACAACGACCAACCACCTTTACCTTTCCTCAACTAATGCCAGGTACCCATTAGAGCTGGGTAGCCTCAGAGGCGCTCAGAGATCCCGAAATTAAATATTCCAGTCTTCACCAGGATTCGAACCCAGGACCCCGGTTCACCACTCTGTCACCGCGCCTCCCTATTATATATATATACGTAATCTTTTTTGGTATTTGAGCAGTAAACGTATTCTTTTTAAATTGTTGACCCCATGGACTCTCCAAACATGCACTTTGGTTCAAACAAAACAAAATAATAAACATGTTGTGTTTTTAAAACTATAAACATTTTAGGACATTTAAAAGGCGGTTCGTGTTTGTATGATCTAAGTATGACTTTGTATGTTGCTTAATTTGTGATTACGACGGTCACACAGGGGCCACCAACGAGTTTGTATGTCACACAAACTCTCTTAACTATCTTGATGGTTTTATATGACACAAAAATGCAAATGTCTAATGTCTGACTAATCAAAATTAACTGTGTAATTTTAATGATAACAATCTAGACATCATTTTGATTAGATATATCCATGCAAAAAAAAAAAAATTGTAAATCATTTTGATTAGATATATCCATGCAAAAAAGATTATTGCAAATCATTTTGATGAGATATATCCATGCAAAAAAAAAATGTAAGTGTATAATTTATAGTTTTGTCTGTTTTATTAAAAAATGTGGAGTTCTCTACGAATAATATATTTAATTATATGAATGTAGAAAAGGCTGATTCAGGCGTTATTGCGTCAGCAAAGAATTAAATTTTGAAACACTTACATTATCATTATCAAGTAATCCAAGACACATGAGAAGATAAATTGACCCACACTTCACGCTGACCCTTTTGTCACCCCTACCTGGGTGAAAGAGTGACAAACCAGTACAGTTACAACTCTTTTGGCCTGCTATATAATATATGCATGAACTTATAGGTCACGCAAAGTCCCGCCTATTTCCTGCACATAGATTT
This sequence comes from Biomphalaria glabrata, assembly GCF_947242115.1. Taxonomy (NCBI): domain Eukaryota; kingdom Metazoa; phylum Mollusca; class Gastropoda; family Planorbidae; genus Biomphalaria; species Biomphalaria glabrata. The sequence goes on from NC_074716.1 coordinate 27,546,235, forward strand.
AAAACGCCACGTAATCCCCACACACACATATACATGCATCCAGATGTACAAGGTTTTTGAAATCTCAAAACATCGACTTGTCAATGTCACGAAGGAAGTGCAAGTCTGCTGGATGCTGTCACATCAAGTAGTGGAAGTTTTCTTTCAAATATATATGTTACGGCCAAAGTCCGAAGTCGGGCTATTCGCGAAATGACCATTATCGCTTCAAGTTGACCGACCAATGAGCGATATGTCCAAACTAGTCGGCCAGTTTAAGAAATGGCATAGAACGATCGGCCAACGTTTGTAGGAAACGGATTTGAGCAGATTTAAAAAAATAACATATTAATAATTTCATGAAAAACAAATCTGTGTCAAATTACTTTTTTTAAAAAAGGAAATGATCAATTTCTCTCATTACTAAAGTTAGACTTTATGACACAAGCAGTACACACCATGCCCGTTGATGTGTTCCTAGGGCTTTATATTTTATAACAAGAATATTCCCTCCTTTAAAAAAAAAATCAATATCTAACCACATTTTAATGATACCTCTAACATAGTTTTTAGCCTGTGGATTATTATATCTGTTACAATGAAATGAAACAACCCGCCCTCTCTTCTTTTCTCTCCTTCTCTATCTTCTTCTCTCTCCCTCTCTCTCTCTCTCTCTCTCGATCACCCTTTTTAATTTTTTCCCCAAACGCACCGTGATGTTCTGAAAATTGTCATCTGAAATTGTGTAGTAGTGTTGTGCGTCGCACTTGGAGCACTAAGGCCTAAGGAACACTAAGGCCAGCACAAGCGAACAAAAGGTCCCTTTCACCAGCCTGAATAGGGAGTTGAGTTCTTCCTTCCCACCACCCTGTCCGACCGGCACATTCGACATAGATCACGGAGGTCACGGTCCGACGGGGGGTGAGACACGGGGTTAAATTTAGAGTTTGATTTTGCGGTTACTTCCAATGGATACGGACACTCCATGCTCGATGACTAGAGACGCCGCCGAAGGCCGCACCACTGGATTCCCCCGTCGTTTTCCTATACTATACCAGGCTGTGCGGGACACGCCATTTATGTAACGGCTTGAGGGACGGAGCTTTTTCACATCCCCGCACAGTGCAATGAGGATACTCTCGCACCCTCTTAGGCACGGGAGCCTTGTTTCGCTGCCCATTTGGCCTACTCGTCCCCTCCTACGACCGTTTCCACACGGGCGCCACGATGAGGCAAGGCAGCAAACCCGGGGGTTCTCTGACATATACTTTTGACTTGAATTAAGACGATCCCCCCCCCCCCACCCGACACACACATGCACACTTGCTTTTGGCTCATGAATTCTAGAATCACTTTTACTTCTTGGTACTCTCCCCTGCACTCTCGCCCACAATAAAAAAAAGTCAATGCAAAATCTCTAACCTTTCTACGGTTTCTCAAGTCCATATGGAATTATTCAATAAACTTTATGTTGCTTTTAGACAGAAAAACCTCCCCTCCCCCCCCCCCACCGCTTTCACTCTTTTTGGCCATTTTTTTTTCTTACAATGACAACTTTTTTTAAAAGCATCCTCCAATTAATCAACCCTCACCATTCACTTTTTATCTTTTGTATTCTAGCTATAGCACTAGTTATAGTTAGTATCATTTTTAGAAAAAAACTTTCAAGCGCCAAAACTATGTGGGAGAGCATTACGATGCGCAGGATGAAAAGCTTTATGGAGTATATTAAATATTTTTATATTGCATTGAGACAGCCCTTCCTTCCAAACTGTAAAAAATATAGTATAATAATGTATATAGGACTCAATTTTTTTGTCGTGGGTGTGTGTGTGTGGGGTGGGAGACGCTATAATAAGAGTCATTCCAATTCAAGTTACAGGTGTAAATAAAAAAAAGGGGGGGGGGGCTTAAAAGAAAGAGAATAGATTGTATTAGTTTTGTGTGGTCTGTCAGTCACGTTCAGAGATAACAAAAAATTAAAAGCACATTTGAACTAAATGGAAAGGGAAATTCTATCTATCTATCTATCTATCTATCTATCTATCTATCTATCTATCTATCTATCTATCTATCTATCTATCTGTCTGTCTGTGTGTGTGTCTACCTAGTCTACCCATCCATCCATCCATCAATTCTATTTATATGTGTTTGTCTGTCTGTCTGTCTGTCTGCCTGTCTCTATCTCTACCTATCTATCTCTCTCTATATATTTATATTTATATGTTACTGGCAAGGTGCGCAATCCGGTATTCTATATATTCTATAGATAAATTTTCGTTCTGTGTAGAATGACTAGACCTGTTTCAGGCAAATGTGAAATGTTGATTTGAAGTAGATCTATTTTATTGATTATATATATCCTCTTTCGTGGTCTCTATAAGGGTTAATGCAAGCATAAAGCGTGTTAACTCGACTACAGACTTTTACCTTTGTTATGTACAAGGGAACGACAGAGTGACTTACCTGAATGTCTCATCATAAGATTATTTGTAGTCAGTGTCAGTCTTTCATATTCAATTTGTTAGGCCTAATATCTGTTAATATCTGACACTTATCTCACTGAGTCATCAAATTTTGCTATACTCAACTAAGGAATGACAAATATCCAAAACAAACATTTGTCTAGATAAGTGCATTCAAAATTGAGCTGAACTTTTTTTTTTTACAATATTCCGTTATTTTTTTTTTAATATTTAATAATCTAACTTTTATATACATACATAAATATAGACTGGCCGAAGGAAGTAACTTCATGTAACTTGAAAACATGTATATCTATTGTAGTCGGATTTCCGAATTATGAAAAATTGCACGATCTTCATTCTTAAAGATTAAACAAAACTACACTGCCTCCTTATTTAGAATATATATAGGTGTGTGGCTGAAATAGATATGAATACTTAACTTTTATACTGCTCATAAATGCTGTATAATAAAGTACACAAAATTGCAAGTCACAAATTTTGGTTTCATAAAACTCTTTAGTCGGCCAGTCTATATTTATTGATGTCTATGCTAACTTTACATAAGTCTGACGTTGTATTAATAATTCTAGAATTGTCTTCCTAAATATATATAATCCATACCACAGTAATAAGATTTACGTTAATTTAATATTTCGATTTAAAGGAAAATTTTGTTCACATAAAAAATCTGTAGCCACCTGTACCATTCCACTTGGTTTAAGGTATGATTGGTGTCAAGTTCGCCTGTTACCCACTCTTTACCTACTTTGGTATCACATTATACATTCATCCATTTATAAGAGACGTCAAAGGCTAGGTCATGCGGAAGTTGGCAGACGAAACAGACGACCTTGACTTTCATTTCCCTAACCTAAATGACACTTTATACGACAGTGAACATTGATTGCGCCTTTTTTTATGCATGTAAAAATCAGAGGTGGGTTGACATTTTTACAGCCCATGGGGGCCACCTACAACATACATCCTTGATTAACTGTATTAACAGATACTGATCAGGCCTATATCGGAATATGCTGCATAGTCTTTTTTCAAAAGTCTTACTATTACTAAAACTTTAAAAACATGATAACCAACTTAGCACGATAGCTCAGTTGATAGAGCGGCGCACTGCTAACAAAATGTCGTGGGTTCAATCCCCGTGCAGACCATTTTTTATCTAAGTTTTCATTGACAAATAAAAACATGAATATTTAGTTTACTATAGTATTTAAACCTAAAGTAGGGGTTGATTTAATTTTCTTTACAGTACTTGTTAAAGGTTATTTTTTCTTTTCTAGATCATCTTCATGGGCTCAGGTGCCAGAACCCATTGGCGCCTTGGTTGTCACACCACTAGTTGTATAAACACAGCTTGGAACAAAATAATAACAATAATAAAAATAATACAATGATAACATCTCTGTTACCAGATTTTTGTGCACAGAATTCGAGAAAATTATTCAAGCAGAAAATAAATCAAACAAAATATTACAGCCTTCCTTTCGACGTGGGCTATTAAATCGGCTTTGTGAAGCAAGTCAATGTTCCACACTTAACCCTAAATACATCTTTTTAGTGCGCGCAATATTAGTTATCCCCCCTCCCCCCCCCCTCCAGACTTGTTTTTACATAATTGAACATTTGAACACATTCGTTAAATAGGATTTAATGTTACAGTAACCCAGGATGATGCCAACAATTTGTTGTGATATCTCTCTCTCTCTCTCTCTCTCTCTCTCCTCTTCAACGTCAGATACACCAACAAGCTTGCTATTTAAGGATTTGCTTTCATAAATTAAATTGCTGGCTTTGACTACGACAGCTCAGTCACTAGCGGATCCTGAACTTTGGAGTGGGGGGGGGGGGGCGATATTTTTCAAAACCCTAAACACTGCTTTTTATTCTCATATTTTAAAAAGCAGTGTTTCTCAACCTTCGGCGAGAAAAAAAAACAGTCATGTTGAGGCCTTCCTCTTGCATGCTTGGGTTTCTGGGGGAGCGCCGTAAGCTTTACTAGTGGGGTTCGGGGCGAAGCCCCGAAGCGTTTTATTGCATTGGTCCCTGCAGAAACGCATTCTCCTAGCATCTACGGTTCATTTTTCATTAGTGGGGTTCGGGGCAAAGCCCCTACGCCAAAAGTGTTTTCCTGCATTCTTCACTGCAGAAAGGCATTCTCCTGACATCTACAACTCATTATTCATCAGTGGGGTTCGGGGCAAAGCCCCCACGCCAAAAGCGTTTTCTTCACTGCAGAAACGCATTCTCCTGACATCTACGCATTCTCCTGACATCATTATTAATCAGTGGAGATCGGGGCAAAGCCCCCGACGCCAAAAGCGTTTTCTTGCATTCTTTACTGCAGAAACGCATTCTCCTGACCTAAAGCTCATTATTCATCCTATTTAAAAAAAGACTTTTCGAATAATGTTGAAAAATATTCTAATATGAATTTATAAGCTCTTAATACATTGCAAATAAAACCGATTTGTTCCTTGAAAACAAAAGATACCCCACACCACATATATAGATTAAGGCTTTGAGGATCGCCGCCGAAAAAAAAATTATTCGATAAATAATAAATTCAACCATAATATGTAAGTTATAGTCCCAAATTTATTTAACTAGAAAAATATCAGATTGAGTAAAGGTTGGAAAAGAAATTATTATCTGGGTTTAGAACTCATCTCAATCGTGACTCTTATAATGAAAAAAATTCTTTTGAATTCTAACTTTTCCAAAGCAAAGTCTTTCTTAAAATAATTATGATAAATTCATGTGAAATTACATAAACATTGTCTGGAAAGGGGAGGGGCGGTAGAGTGAAAATGATTAATCCTCGCTCCTTTTTATAATTTCTGCTAATGATTGCATTTGGCATTAAAGAATAGGGGTGGGATGATTCGATAAATGAATTTAATGTATAGTATAGATAAATTATATTAGTGACAGATTTTTCTTATTTTGTAATTTTTTAACTATTATACAAAAGAAAAAGTATTAGTTTGTCCGATTGGAGGAAGGCGATTGCATATATCGCCCCTCCCACCTGGTACAACCCTTTTTTATTTTATTTTTATTTACTAATCATAAAATTTGAGATTAGAGTGTGGTGCGACATAATATACAAAGGGTTTACATATGAATATGTAGTTTATATTATATAGATATTCAACTAATTTTGTTCACAAACAATGATTTCTCCATAAAAATAGGACCGCCCCCCCCCCAATCAGAGGGCTAAAGTGGGGAGGGCAGTACATGCAATCTCCCTTACCCCACCGAATCGGCCACGATACCAGAAGGGGAGCGACATAATATAAAATGTATATATTAATTCAACTAATTATGTTCACAAACTATGATTTCTCCATAAAAGTAAGACCGCCCCCCACTCAAAGGGTTTAGGTGAGAAGGGCAGTAGAGGTATTCGCCCCCCCCCCCAACCCAATCGGCCAACAGGGGAACGACATAATATAAAGATCGGTTAAATATCAATAACAAGTTTTAATTGTGAGCAGGTCAGGGTGGCGCTACCGAGTGAGACCTTTTTGTTATCTGCTACTCAACATTTATTCTTTTTTTTTTCAGTAGGCAGGTGGTAGTTCTACTGGGTGGGCCCAATCTGTGCACCTCGGCCTGCGACCAAGAGGCTAGAGTAGCCTAAGCAACCAGACAGCACAATTAAACTAAACTTAACTAAAGTAGCTAACTAAAAATAAAATAACAAACTGATATTATAAAAGGAACTTATATACACTTTATTTACAACAACTTACAAAGCAATAAAAATATAGGTGAATACGAAAATGACAATAAACTTAGAAATAAGCAAAAACTAAATATACGCACTACTAAACGATTGATCAACCCTACTTGACTGAACCTAACAAATAATGCAGCTATTTGGCAGAACTACAACAGTAAGCTGCTAGCAGCAGCAATAATTACTACGGCAGCTATGGCAGCAGTAAAAGCAGTTAAGCAGGAATTATAGCAGGCGGTCCCAGATGAAATTTACACTACAATTACTAACTACTCACTACATGGTCACAGGCCAGCTTACTACAGACCAGTGGCCTAAACCGGAAAAAGGGACAAGACACGGCTCCATCCGTCCTATTTATAGAGCCAGTTCATGACTCACCTAAACTAACTCTAACATTAAAGAGTTGGCAGGAAACATGCATGCAATCAGCACTAGCCTAGATATTCTACACAAATTAACAAAAGATAAAAATAGATTAAAAAATTAGATCTAGGAGCGCCAGCTCACATAATCATATAGATATTTAATTGGTTCTATTAGCAAGCTGTGATTTCTACAATAAATTGGACCGCCCCTCCCCAACTCGAAAGTTTATGTGGGGGGGGGGGGGGGCGGGATTGATGCCATCGCCCCCACCCGACCCCACCAAATCGGCCAACATACTAGAGGGGGGGGGCGAAATAATCTAACAACAGGTTGAAATATAAATAATTAGTATATATTATTAACATAAGTAATAAATTCGTATGCAAATTGTGTGAATTCTATACTAAAATTCGTTCGGGGGGGGGGGGGGGGGTCGGATGAGTGTGGGGGGGGGGGGGGGGACGATCGCCCCTACCGCCCCCCCCCCCGATCCGCAAGTGAGCTCAGTTAATGCTCTGAGTTTACTATGTGTGTTTATTTACATTAGCAACACTAATAAGCCTACACCTTTACCGCTAAATAAATGAATGGTCTGATACACAACTAAAGAAAGAATTCAAAGTTTACATCCTGTTAAATTGTTTTTTTTTTTAAAAAGGATTTCTTTAAGTAGTTGAATCCAAACAAACTCCAGTATGTACCACACTTTTATATGAAGAAAAGAGCAATCGAGTTTCTTCGTTGTGCTGGCCACGTCGCACCCTCATTAAACACATAAATTACTTTACTTATGTGAGCAGGTCAGGCAGGCGCGAGTGGGAGAGGACCTATTCTCTACTGCTCAACATTAAAATTTACCAACAGTAGGCAGATGTTTGCGCTACTGGGTGGGCTCAATCTGTGCACCTCGGTATGGTGACCAAGGGGCTAGAGTCACCTAAGTAACCAGACAACTAACTATACTAACTTAACTAAATGAGAACAAGATAACAAACTTTAGTTTGCGATAAATAAAACAAAAAGAAACTTTATTTACATACAAAAATAAATCAATAATAAAAAATAATATATACACTAACACTACAATTGAACTCAGCAACTAACTAAAACCCTCTAAATCTACACCACTACAAACACTAACAAACTAACCAAACCAACTATCTAACTAAATCACTACACTACTACCCTAGACTTAGATCGACAAACAAACTACAATAAACTAGTCTAGATCTACAATATCCTATTACTACAACCAACCCATAACTAAAACAAGAACATCTTAGCCTTAGGTTCAGTACCTTACTATTCACTAAGAACAGAACTGAGAAACAGACTATAAATATAACTAAGCAACTAATAAAGCAACACTACAGAAACAAAATAACACTAGCTTCCCTAGAATTAGATCTAGAATTAGAATAGATCTACAGAAACAATAACAAAGCTATCAATAGCAGAAACAAAATAACACTAGATTACCTAGAATTAGAATAGACTTCAATAGATCTACAGAAACAACAAAACTATCAATAGCAGAAACAAAATAACACTAGATTCTAGATCTAGATTCCCTAGAATTAGAATAGATCTACAACAGCAATTATAAGCAGCAATATTAGATACAGCAGCATGTATTTCAGCAGTAACACAGCAGCTAAAAGCAGTAACAATAGCAGGCCGTCCCAGGTACAGGAAGGAATAAAAATATAATTAGACGACAGACCACAAAGATCTTCAGCTGTCACCCAGACAGATATGGTACTGACCACTGGTCAACTGTACACTGAACTGTTTTAAAACAGCGTGGCATCACTTTTTATACACAAAAAGCGGAAGTACAAATAATAAGTTTGGCACTAGCCTATAAAAATAAAATATATAAAAATATTGCTCTGGGGAGCTCAAGCTCACACTTAATTGAAATATTGTTAAGCGCTACCGGGGTGTCAAGTACTTGAAATAGAAATCCAAATTGAGGTAACACCAAACTTAATGCTGGCACAGATAACACCGACGAAAGGCCAACAATCGATCAAGGGAGACGACGCTGGTGTGAATATATATATATAATAATATTTAATATAATATAATTTAATATAATAATATTTAAATATATTTAATATTCAAGAAGGGAACTGTCGAATGTCATCTATTATTATCCGTCTAAAAAAATCCCTATTTCTACTGCGATAAGAAAAGCGTCTTGTTTTTAGCATCTCTTAGAGCGTTCTTATTATATCACGTCATCGTGGCTAAGTAAAAACTTGTCCCCTTATTCCCGAAACAAATAACTAGATCTACTTCCTAATCGTGTCATACAATAAATGTCTCTGAGAAAATAAGCGTCATTCTCCCTCCCCACCCCCCTTTCTCGATCAATTTTTATTTGTGTGTGTGTGTGTAAAGATCAGCTTTATCCCACGGATGTAGAAGTTCAAATTTCACTTTTGCTAAATGTGCTGATGCTTACAAGTTGGGTAAACCGGGATGAAATTGTCACTTACGCATGGTGGGGGGGGGGGGGGGGGGAGAAGGGTGTTTTTGTCAGGTGACATGGAGAGCAGACTACACCAGGAACAGGGCTAACAACATAAAGAGCAAAACGAAACTATCCTGAATACAATAACCTCGCCTTGCAGTTTTCTGATGTGTTTACTACATTAATTATAAACAACTAAAACAAGGTTATGTAGAAACTGTGGTCGCAGCACCCGATGTGTATAATAAGAAACACTATTTATTATTTGTTATTGTAAATAATATTCGACTTAAATGCATGCTAAATAGATTTTTTCTCTTTTTAAAACAAAATTTTGTTTAAGTAATAATTATCAAGAAAACATAAAAAAACTGGAACAGACAAAATAGAGCAGTGAGATTCATAACAAACGAATATTCACATTTGACTAGAGTAACACCTTAGTAAAATCACTAAATTTAGAAATTTTACATAAAACACTGAACCATAATCTTCAAATACAAAAACAAAGACTAATAAAAAACTCAGAAAGACACAAAGATAAAGGTAGCCTACATTCCTCGTTCCATATGCTAGGACAAATATGCATAAATGCTCCTTCTTCCCTAGTGATATTAGAGCATGGAATGGGTTGCCTGAGCTAGCCAGGAAAACCAGTAACTTAGCAGAATTTAGGTCATTGGTTAATATGCATGACTAAATGCATGACGCGTATGACGTAGTCATCTTCTTTTTTTAAGTAACGTCTGTATTATATAAGATAAGATAAGTAGTTAGTATGACAGAAAGTACTTAAGTTATACAAGTTTTTTAAAAACATTGTTTTTTTGACAAAGTCTAAAAACCTTGGCATACATGTGTTGAAAGTATAATATCACCCTTACTAAATAGTCTCCTGTGAATAGTTGTAAAATGGTGTATTTTTATGAAAAAACTGAATATATTGTTGCATCAGAGCTTTGAAACACCTACAATATTACGATATCGGATATTGTACATCTTTTCTAGTTTTTTTTTAGATCTAAACTGGACGGACGGACATACCGGCTGACCACACAAAACTAATAGCGGCTATTTCCCATTCGGGGGCCTCTAAAGCGACTTTTGTTTAAAGCTTAAATAACGCATTTAGGGAGTTAACGCTAAATTTCCAGGCTCTATACTCGTCCTAGGGAAAGCTTTTCTACAAAACTTATATCAACTCATTCTGTCTGTCTGTCTGTCTGGTCAGAACTTTGTACAAGTTATTTCTTCCAATTAAAGATCAAGTTGAAATTTTGCTCTCTTATTTTTTTGTTTTACCTGACAAAACAAGAAGCAATTAAAAAAAAGTAACCAATTAGCTAATTAACTATTGTTAATTAATTATTTTGTTTGGAATCGAATAAGGGAATGAAATTGTACTTGACTGGTGTGGTGGTATAAGTTACATTAGTACAGTGGTTAGCATATTAGCTTGAGGAGGCTTAATGCGACAAGAGGCCTCAAATTCAAATCAGGTAGTTCAACTTTTTAATTATTTTTTTTTTAAATAAATACATTGAAAAAAAAGTGATTACGGTAATAGTCACACAGATAGCCCTTTCTTTCTCCCCTCCCCCCCCCCCCTTATTCCCAACTGGTTTAGATCTCACAGCGCAGTGAGAAAACTAAAAAGCATGAAGTTGCACTGTATGATGGCAGTTGGTAAATATATTTGTAATTACACTGACTTATTGTTGTTAGCCTAAATTCTAGATTCTAGATCAAGGTCTAGATCTATTACTCCTCTAATCTCCTGACTGATCCAAACTAAACTTAATCTCAGCTTTGTGTTTTCTTTTTGTGTTTTTTTTTTTAGCTTTTTTTTTTCAATTTAAAGTAGTAAGCAAACATTTTCTTTCTTTTCCTTTGTAAAAACCAAAGTTTGTATCTTTTTTTTTTCTAAACATTTTAATCACTAATATTGGAAAGGTTCATAAGCATTATTAGCTCAACGCGAAACAACAAGCAGGGTTTCAAAACGGTTTGTGAGAACCTTTACTGTGATTGATTGGTAATAAATACATTTGAGTTACATAGAAATAGGTTTCTACATTTTCTATATACCGAGGTGTGGTGGCTGCCCATTGATCAGCTTGGAGATCATTTTTTTTGGATAAGATCGAATGCCAGTCGATTACAAAATTTAAGGATGGAGCTGGAGCATGAGCTGTATGCATGTGTATGTGTGTGTGTGTCAATGTGTGTGTGTGTGGGAGTAGATTTCGTTGTCCTTCTCACACAACATCATTGTCAACAACAGTTCACCGAAACGAAGGAAGAGGAATTTGGGAGTGGGAGGTCTTTTTCACCTGCCTTGTGGTCGTTGAGGTCAGGAAGAGTAGGCTACTTGACATTTTGAAGAAACGTTTGACCGGAAGTCACGTATGTTGTTTCCGGTACTTCCAACCATTTGTTCTGAAAATTAGAATCTAAGCTTTCGATAAATACAAGTGTGATGTCACGTGATTTCTGCTGACATTCTGGATGTTCCCGGATGTGAACACGTCACTTCTCACTTGGTTCACAGATTAGTTCCGAGTTAGTCTACATGACAACTGTTTAAGTTTAAACTGTAAAACTTTAGCAGTCAAGTCTTTAATGAATCGAACAAAACACGTGGCACACCATACAGGCAGTACACTATACAGACAGTGCACCATACAGGCAGTACACTATACAGGTAATACACTATACAGGCAGTACACTATACAGGTAATACACTATACAGGCAGTACACCATACAGGCAGTACACTATACAGGTAATACACTATACAGGCAGTGCACTATAAAGGTAATACACTATACAGGCAGTGCACTATACAGGTAATACACTATACAGGCAGTACACTATACAGGTAATACACTATACAGGCAGTACACTATACAGGTAATACACTATATAGGCAGTGCACTATACAGGTAATACACTATACAGGCAGTACACCATACAGGCAGTACACTATACAGGTAATACACTATACAGGCAGTGCACTACACGGAACTGCACTATACAGACAGTGCACTATACAGGCAGTACACTAAACAGGAACTGCATGATATGGAGTGTGTGTTTGTGTTTATATGGTGATATTTATTTTGAGGTGATGCGGATCGCGACACACACATACACATAAGCCCCAAAATTCTTTACCTCTGTCGTGGATGAATATCAATGACTTGAGGCTTAAGTAAGATATTGATAGACCGGTTTTATGAAAGTTGAAAACGAGAAAATAGAATAACATTTAAATAATTGGGTGACAGTTATGTACTAGATTTAGTTCAGATTGTAGGGCGACACCCGTGCACTAGATTTAGTTTAGATTTTAAGGTAACAGTTATATACTAAATTTAGTTCAGATTGTAGGGCGACACCCGTGCACTAGATTTAGTTCAGATTGTAGGGTGACAGTTATGTACTAGAATCAGTTCAGATTGTAGGGTGACAGTTATGTACTAAATTTAGTTCAGATTGTAGGGCGACACCCGTGCACTAGATTTAGTTTAGATTTTAAGGTAACAGTTATATACTAAATTTAGTTCAGATTGTAGGGCGACACCCGTGCACTAGATTTAGTTCAGATTGTAGGGTGACAGTTATGTACTAGAATCAGTTCAGATTGTAGGGTGACAGTTATGTACTAAATTTAGTTCAGATTGTAGGGCGACACCCGTGCACTAGATTTAGTTTAGATTGTAGGGTAACAGTTATGTACTAGATTTAGTTCAAATAACAGGGTGACACTTGTGTACAAGGCTCAGTTCAGAATGTAGGGTAACAGTTATGTACTAGATTTAGTTCAGATTGTAGGGTAACAGTTATGTACTAGATTTAGTTCAGATTGTAGGGTGACAGTTATGTACTAAATTTAGTTCAGATTGTAGGGTGACAGTTATGTACTAGAATCAGTTCAGATTGTAGGGTGACAGTTATGTACTAAATTTAGTTCAGATTGTAGGGCGACACCCGTGCACTAGATTTAGTTTAGATTGTAGGGTAACAGTTATGTACTAGATTTAGTTCAAATAACAGGGTGACACTTGTGTACAAGGCTCAGTTCAGAATGTAGGGTAACAGTTATGTACTAGATTTAGTTCAGATTGTAGGGTGACAGTTATGTACTAAATTTAGTTCAGATTGTAGGGCGACACCCGTGCACTAGATTTAGTTCAGAATGTAGGGTAACAGTTATGTACTAGATTTAGTTCAGATTGTAGGGTGACAGTTATGTACTAGAATCAGTTCAGATTGTAGGGTAACAGTTATGTACTAAATTTAGTTCAGATTGTAGGGCGACACCCGTGCACTAGATTCAGTTCAGATTGTAGGGTAACAGTTATGTACTAGATTTAGTTAAAATAACAGGGTGACACTTGTGTACTAGATTCAGTTCAGAATGTAGGATGACACTTGTGTGGCCTACTAGATTCAATTCAGATAGTGAGGTGACAGTTATGTATTAGATTCAGTTCAGAATAGTTCAGTTTGCAGGGTGACAGTTATGTAGGCCTACTAGATTCAATTCAGATAGTGAGGTGACAGTTATGTATTAGATTCAGTTCAGAATAGTTCAGTTTGCAGGGTGACAGTTATGTAGGCCTACTAGATTCAATTTAGATAGTGAGGTGACAGTTATGTATTAGATTCAGTTCAGAATAGTTCAGTTTGTAGGGTGACAGTTATGTAGGCCTACTAGATTCAGCTCAGATTGCAAGGTGACAGCTGTCTACTAGATTTATTTCAGATTGTCAGGAAAACCAAGTAACTGACATAATTGAAAATAGTAGGCCCCCTATAGCTTAATACTATTTTTCTTTCTTAGTTCAAGACTACAAAATATTGTTTTGCTTTGTGAAAAACGAATTCATTACTTAGAAACTAGTGTTTCATAGAGACTTATATCATACTAGAATTACCCACCGGCTACGCCCGTTGTTTTATTCCCCAATTTATTACAATACACTCTTGTTTGAATCCTTAAGTCCCAAAACCAATTCTATGAAGATTTAAACACGAGCTCATCAAGCCCTGCTCAAAGGTGTAGGGACAAAGTTTTGGCTTCATTCAAATCTAGTTTCTAACACTTCCCAATGTATGGCCTTGGCCCATGAATTTTAGTTTTCCTGGGACTAGTGCTTCGCTGTTTTGAATTAATTGATTTGCTGTACATTGTCTATTTTGGCAGAGCCGCTCACATATTTTATTTTGGCACTACCATTGGAACGGCCCACATCATAAAGCTACCCCGCATTTTCTTTTGCCCTTAGTATTAATCTAGTATCCCTTAAATTTGAACTATGTAATTGGCTCAGTTCACCTTTTCCGTAAAACTGTAGGCCTACTAACTTCTCATTAGGCAGCGTGAATTCAATTGTTTGTTTTTCTAATACATAGTGATCCAAACGAATCTTCCAGTCCATCAATCCATCATCTATAATGTGCAAACGTTCAAAAAAAGACAATTATTCTATTTTTCCTTTTCATGATTTTCTTAACTGGGTTATTTTTTCCTACGCTTATTAAACTTTTAATCTATTTAATAAGAATAAATTACCCAATGGATTTTATTATTCTTATGAATCCAAATGTAAATGAGAACTTGATTGGATAAGACAGGAAAAGGTCAGGAACAAACTTGTCCATACGATGTCAATAGCTGAAGCAACGAGCGCTGGGATCCCGCGTCTAAGAATACCTTACAATCTGAATTAATTCCATTGCAAAAGTGAGTGGTGTTAAGACCAAACAAGTGACAACAAATGTGGTGTTACAATTCATTGACATCTTTATTGACATTGTAAAATAAACAATTAAAAAAATTATTAAAAACAAAAAGTCAACAAAATTAGATTAATGAAACAGCAAAGAAAACTTTTTATAACTAAAAACAAAACTAAAAACTCTTCAGAAACAAATGCTCTTCAACGGATGAACGCAAGCTTATGCCTTGCAGCAGGGTTGCCAATGTTTCAAAATGACAAAGAAACAACAAAGCCAGATAAGCTGATCTCTGAGAGAATCATATTATTTGTATACAAACGAAAAAATGTAACACAATACTATGACAAAAAAAAATTATTCGAAACAAGAAAACTGAAGAGAAAGAAGCAGTCTGGCTGTTGCAGTGGGCAGCTGTTCGAACCCCAGAATCAACTTGACAAGCCTTGAAAATAAAACAAATGGAAGCATTATAAAGATACAAACATAATCAGAGGTGGAGATAAATGCAATGTGATAAGTACTTGCTCATTTGTTTTTATTTACATTCATTTTTATTCATTTGTAAGTACACAAAATATAGTTTTGATTTGATAGTTCAGACTAAGGAACTCAAAGGAGAACAAAATTGTGTGGTTGAGGTTGACTTAGGAAACACGTTTTATGAAAATCCTTGGTAGAATATATTTTCTTTTCAGCTATTGATGACCACTGACCACTTGAAAAAAAATGAGCTAATAATTTTTTAAAATCTAATATTCAGACCTGTAGTTAATAGTCTTGTCTATCTTCAATCAACAAAATTCCACTAATGATAGATATACTAAATACATTCTAGCTGACAAATAGACATAAAAAGAATGGCTGTATCTTATTGTGACCAGGGCAGGCTAAAAGACATAGTCGTCTAAACACAAAAAGAAAATAATTGAAGATTAAATACACATGAGAACAATTAGATGGACACTGGACAAAGTGGATTCATTTCATGTCTCACACAAGAGTTTGGCAGGAACACATTTGTTCAGTGGGGACAGTTCTAACACAGCACATTTCATTTGGTCAAACAAACTAGATGTAGCCTACGGTATCTCAAAAATATAAGAGGGAGAATTAGTGATACAACGTTTTTGCAAAGTAAATCTGAAATAATTTGAAATAGCAGTTCTAAATTGGTGTAGATAGTTCACATATCACTCAAAGGCTGTAGCCCAGGGGTTCTCAACCTGTGGGTAGCGACCCCCTTTGGGAGGTCGAATGATAATTTTGTAGGGGTCGCCTAAGATCAAAAGAAATATGGATTTTTTAAAAAGTGTAAAACTTGAAATTATTACCTAATGTTGTTCAAGGCTAGGTTCCATAGCTGTTGTAGAGAAATGAATCTGAACGATTTTTTACTTTGTATTGTCATAGAATAAATATTGTAACAGTTTCAATCAGAGATAGTATTCCTATGGTGAAGTTCGCGCAAGTTGTGAGCTATTTGAAAAGCATTTTCGTTTATATTTAACTGTTTGGCCATTTTCTAATAGTACATGTTATTGAAGGTAATATTTTCATTTCGGAACAACTCATAAAAAGGAATCTCAAACAAACCTTTAAGAATTTAATTATAGGCAGGAATAAGTTTTAGTTAAAATAAAATGCCCTATTATTTCGTAATTAAACATAAAACAGGTGCAATGGTTATCAGATATAACATTATCCAAAGCGCAGTTACTTTAGAATAATATTTTATGGTTGGGGAACAGTAAAAAGTGTCGCAGAGCTAAAAAGGTTGAAAACCACTGCTGTAGCATAACAGGCACATAGCTCTTAACGGCTCTGAAGCAAAGTTTAAATGAAAAATATCTCTTCACTCCAAAGCTTACACTAAAAGTAAACATGAAAATAAAAATTAAAAAAATGGTATGGGTGGGGGGGGGAGGGATGGATCCAGCAAGAACATGTTTGAAAACCTGATGTTCCCCCAATGATAGTTATTTGAACTAAGAATTGAAACCCTTTATACTAGGGTATTTTCCAGGTTGTATTTTATTTAACTTTTTATTTGGACTTTCAAAAACATATGCTGCTGAAAATATTTTTTTTTTCCAATGAGATCAGTGTTTCCCACTAACTACAGCACGTGAATTCATCTCTCTAAAAAATAAACAGTGTTTCAGTAACTACTCAGAATGTGCAAAGTGTTTCAGTAACTACTCAGAATGTGCAAAGTGTTTCAGTAACTACTCAGAATGTGCAAAGTGTTCCAGTAACTTCTCAGAATGTGCAAAGTGTTTCAGTAACTACCCAGAATGTGCAAAGTGTTTCAATAACTACTCAGAATGTGCAAAGTGTTTCAGTAACTACTCAGAATGTGCAAAGTGTTCCAGTAACTACTCAGAATGTGCAAAGTGTTCCAGTAACTACTCAGAATGTGCAAAATGTTCTAATAACTACTCAGAATGTACAGTGTTTCAGTAACTACTCAGAATGTGCAAAGTGTTCCAGTAACTACTCAGAATGTGCAAAGTGTTCCAGTAACTTCTCAGAATGTGCAAAGTGTTTCAGTAACTACCCAGAATGTGCAAAGTGTTTCAATAACTACTCAGAATGTGCAAAGTGTTTCAGTAACTACTCAGAATGTGCAAAGTGTTCCAGTAACTACTCAGAATGTGCAAAGTGTTTCAGTAACTACTCAGAATGTGCCAAGTGTTCCAGTAACTACTCAGAATGTGCCAAGTGTTCCAGTAACTACTCAGAATGTGCAAAATGTTCTAATAACTACTCAGAATGTGCAAAGTGTTTCAGTAACTACTCAGAATGTGCAAAATGTTCTAATAACTACTCAGAATGTGCAAAGTGTTCCAGTAAATCCTCAGAATGTGCAAAGTGTTCCAGTAAATCCTCAGAATGTGCAAGTGTTCCAGTAAATCCTCAGAATGTGCAAAGTGTTCCAGTAAATACTCAGAATGTGCAAGTGTTCCAGTAACTACTCAGAATGTGCAAAGTGTTCCGTTAAGGAAACTGTTTGGGAAACACTGGCCTATCAAACTTCAAACTAATTGTGTTCAGTTTTTTTTATTTTTGTCTGATTAAAAAATTATTTTACCAAAATTGTCAGAATTCCTTAACTAAGTTAGGGAATTAGAGAACTGCTAAATTTGCATAGAAGAAAAAGGAGCTTTATTGAATAGACTAGTGTTTCAAGGAATAATGGTGTCTTCATAATCTGTATTAATAAAAGCCTTAAATAGGTTGCTTTTTTTTTTTTTGGGTGGGGGGGGGGGTGTACTTGATATGTAGTTGACCAATGCAGTTAGAGGTGCTTGTAAACTTCATGACAAATGCATGATTTAGGTATAAGTACAACAAAAATAAAATATATCGAATTTATAAATGAAAAAAGAATTTAAAGCCGTGGAAAGTGTTTTCCATTGAGGCTCTCCAATACTGATTGAAGAACTCAAGAAAATACTCCTAAGAGAGACTACAAACATGTTCTATCATTGTCATAATACTTCTAGCCAGACAAATCAGATTTCAGCAGTCAATGAGGCATGCAAGAAAACCAAACATTGAGGTCTTCATTGGCTTTCAGCATAGAGAATGAAAAGAAGATAATCTGCAAGACATTTCTTGTTCACTCCATGTACTATTTAAGTGTGGATACATGTGGGCTACTTCAGAATGTTGCAACAGGTAACACAGTGGAACTCTACATTCTGATTTGATCATTCAGGCCTTGTATTCTTTAACAAAATTAGAATGGACTGTGGTCACTTATACATTCTGACCTTACATCTATTCTACAAAATTATTATTAACCATAAGCTCCTAAAAGTTATCAAGATACTTTTAAACATGTCTTCAATAGATTGAGTTTTCAAGAAGACGTTAGTTAAAACAAAAGGTTTGTTTACAATTATTCACTGTGAAAGTTAAGATAAACCTAATCAGCTACAACTGAATACAACATTGTTGTGTGTATAGATCTAGGAATCAGAAACAAATAAATACAACATTGTTGTGTGTATAGATCTAGGAATCAGAAACAAATAAATACAACATTGTTGTGTGTATAGATCTAGGAATCAGAAACAAATAAATACAACATTGTTGTGTGTATAGATCTAGGAATCAGAAACAAATAAATACAACACATGATACCTTAATAAACTAAACAAATACAACACATGAGAACTCAATAAGCTAAAGGCAAAAAGCAGTGGACACTAAAACTCTGATTCAACATTGAAACCAGACCAAAAAGTGTATTGCACAGAACCCAAGAAATTGATTTAATCCCCAATGTTATATTTAACTGACTTGAGAACATAATGATTTAATCAATTTTATATTTCACACTGACTTAAAAACATAACGATTTAATTAATCAATTTTATATTTCACTGACTTAAAAACATAATGATTTAACTTATTAACATAATAAATCTTTACATTTCATGTTTCATACAGATTACTTCCTTTTTTTCTTTTTTGCTTCTAAAGATACATTTCTAAAATGACCCACCTCTTTCAAACCTAGCACCCAATGTTCTGGAGTATGTTACCCATAAAAGCCTGTCAAGTGAAATCGTTTGTTAAAACCAAAGTGAGATAACTCTATTTTTAAAATGTACAGTTCAGAATGTTTTTTTTTTTAGTTCTAGCATTCATTTAAAAATTAATAGTAAAAACAAATAGAAAGGGGACTTTCAACTTATCACTTAGGAAATGTTTCCAGGTAAACTTGGTCATTGCACAAGAAACTGAGTTCTTCAAATAATGATACACACAAGTCTATAAGACATTCAAACTTGGGTGCAGAGATAAACAAAGAAATCAAACAATTATAAAAGCAATGTTGCCAACTAAATAGCCAGTGAATGGGCTCTTTTATTTTCTAGTCAAGTTTTTTAAAATTTTCACAGTTACCAAGATGTAACCAGAAAAGATAAAACCATAATGTGTCAGAACCATTCACTCAGCCCTGGGATAGAACCAAAGTTGGAAGTGGTCTTTAGCACATAGTTGCAAGCCTTTTAATTGTAACATTTGTTTTTATTTGAAATAATTAAGATAATTATTGGCTGTATTACAACTTTGTTCATGGGGGTCCAGCCAGATATATTTAGAATGATAGTCCATGTCATTCCTTTCTTTAATTAGTTACAACAAATGTGTCCCCCAGTGAATGGCCTTGTCCAATTCAATATTCATTTTACAGTTCTGTACACAGTGTACCAAATGTCAAGTGTTATTAGTACAGGTCGAGTACAAATAGTTCAACTTTTAAAAAGAAAAAATGTGTGCCTCTTGTTATTCAATCAACAGGCAATTTGGCGTGAAACTTTATTGTATTATAGAACTATAAATATATTTCTTTCAAGATTGGTAGCCTATCTATAGTTAAAAAGTTGTTTTTTTTTTGTGTTTACTTGTCTGCACTTATATGTTAATTAACAGAGGCAGTTAACTCTACATATCAAAGAGACCATTTACTGGCATTATTGGTTTGAAAAGATGCATGTTCTGTCACAATTTGAATTTAAAAAATGTTAAATACAAAATGCAGTTTTGTTGAAGAAAAGATTACCATTCAAAAGAAATGAATGAGATAAATTAGATGCATATATATCAAAACAAGTTAAAGAGGAAATGCAATTCAAATATCCAATAAACAAAGGAAAGTTTACACATAATCTTGTCACTAGCCTTCACCAGTAGTGGTGGGACATGCTCGATTTAGCATGAGTATTTTTTCAAAATAAAACAAATTTACAGATTAGATAATACAAATTACAATAGAAATTGTGTTCTTTACAATGTACTGTAACATAGATACAGCTATAAATATACATGGCTGTGCAAAGAAAACATGATCCCTATAAATATTCTCACAGGGAACTTAGGAGAAATATTGAGATTAGTAAATAGGACAAAAAATGTCTGCCCATCAACAAAGTAAAGTGTTTAAACTTCATTAAAAGACATGAAGCAGACACAATAAATAATAAGTAATGAATAAGTTTTAAAAACTTAATAACTGTAATTTCAAAATGTTATTAACGTTTGCTGTAACGTTTTTTTGTTTCTAACAATTATCAATTTTGAACATTCTGTGATTTACAGAAAATAAAAAGCTAAAACATACTCTGTAAAGACCACCACATATTTTTAGTCTACAGCACACAATGCTAAGGGCACCAACTACAGAAAGAGGAAAAACATTTGAAAAGAAAATCAACTAACTGAAATCTAAAAAAAAACATAAAACAAACAAAAAAACCCAGGATGAGAAACTAAAAAAAAAAAAAATCATAATAAAAAAACAAACTAAATGTTTTTCTTTCTGTAATTTTTTTCCGTGATGAAACTCTAAAAAGTAAAATTTTTTATTTTAATTTAAATGAAAATCTCACCAAATTTATTTCACATGGCGCAGCTGTAAATGTAAAAAGTAGCAGAAAATTGACTATGCAAGTAGAACCTGCTGAAAAATGTAACATTAACTATTATATAAGTTGCTATCCCCAAAATGTGTAAGATGCCTCAGATTTAGCATAAGCCAAAAAAAGGCTAACCCTTGGTGACACATTTCCAGTAGCATAAGTTGCTAGCCCCATGAAATACATGAATTGTAACAGGAGCTAGCCCAATGTTTTGACTCAGTAAGTTGTGATGAAATACTATCTGAATCAGCTAGTGTCAAGTTGTATTGAGAATCAATCAGACAGTTCAGCTCACACTTATAATAATGCACAAGTCTATTGAGTTTCCTTCAAATATAATCAAAATAGAAATGAGTTGTATAAAGAAAAGCAAGGCTCTAAACTATAATATAAACTTGATATTTGAGTCATTAAATGACCAGGCTTGACAAAGGTGGATAGAGTTAAATGATAAGATCAATATATATTTGAAAGAAATGTTTCAGACAAATGGCTGACCAAAGAACTAAATGTAAAAGTTTGTACAAATAATGTATTAAGAGAAATAGTTCAGATTTGATAAAAGTCAAAAGTTCCTTTTTTTATTATTTTTTTTTTTTTTGCAAATGTGTAGAAATATTGTTACTGTTCAAAAACAACAGATATACAGCTTTGTGTGATACAAAAATATTTTTTGTTTGAGTCATCATTTGGCAAACTTGGGGATTTTACCCGTTTCTGGTGGGATTTTGTTTTCCAATAACATAACTAACACATCAGCAAGCATGGATCATTCTTTGGCAGTGGGGATGATGTGGGTCCAAAAGATGATGACAATAGTTATGGGTCCAAAAAGGTTGCATCCAAACCAGTCATGTAGTTTGTGTGAGAATGTGCCCCTGGTTTCTCTTCATATAAGGGGAGTGAACTTCCAGAGACTGACAAGTTGTAGGCACTCTCTCCCTGTCAGATAGCATCAAGATGAGAATTGCAACTTGACAGGTAGACATTTCTGAGAAACGAAAGCCTCAGTATTAATACTGCATGACAAGCAAATGCTTTAAAATGACTCCCACTCTTTCATTGATGATGGCGTCTTGTCTTAGCCATTTTCTAATTGCCTTCATCATTACCTTATAGAAAAACATCCTTTGGTTACAACTTCTGTTTACTCACTGATAATCGAGTGAACAAATTTATTGTGTAGTTAATAAACATGAACAATATTGCATCATTGTTGAGAAGTGATGAAAGAACATTTGTTTTCTGTTGCAATGTATATTATGTATACTTCATCTCTTGGAGACAAATCCTTTATTTGTATTTCTTTTCTTACTTTACAAGCGTTGTAATCAAACGTAGACACATTGAAGGATTAGGTTGTGGTCCAGGTGATGAGGCCAGCACTATCTGCTGAAAAAAACTGGTTTGTGACTGATGTGCAGTATACTAGGACAGACTTCAGACTTGAGCCCAGTAGTCACATAATGTATTCAGCCTCGAGTTCTTGGGCTGCTTGAGAATTAATCTTTTTATTTATAATTTGAAGTAAAACTCAGCACTCAGTATCCTTCAGAGGAGGGACGCCACCAGGCAGGGGAGCAAACACTACGGTTTTAGTATCACGTCGTGGAGGGGGAATGCTCTCTGCAGAATTGTTACTGCTGCCCCCACCGCTTTTTGTTGAATGGCTGTCCTCTTGCTGCTGACCAGGTTTTAAACTCGTGTCAACCCGTTTCCAGACAGGTGATGATGCCCCAGCCCTGTCTCCTGAATTAATGGAGCTGGAAGAATAGTGAAGTGGGTCAGTGCTGGCGTACTGAAGCTTGGCAGAGCCTGTCTGGCTACCAGTTTGGCTTGAGCAGCTTAAGTTGGAGTTGGAGGAGCAGGAACTGTTTTCCTTATTGTTCTTATCTGGCACTGCTGGCTCTAGGGTGCCAGGGACAAATCCACCAGATTCATCCATCGTCGCTTCATTTAAGTCCCCTATAGTTTTACTCCTAGTCCTAAATGCACTGTCCAGATCCATTTCACTGACCTTGTTGTCCAAGTCCATGGAATGTCTCTCTGCATCGGATGACTTCATTCGTCGCTTAAACAGAGCCAGCTGTGGACTGGACAGGGGGTGAGGATGGGAGGAAGGGGAGGGGTAAGATGAAGAGATCCCCCCAGCACAGTCTGTGTCTGTGGTCAGGGCCATGTGTGTGGGAGAGGTAGAGTAAGGTCTGCTGCTGGTGAGAGGATGATGATGAGTGGAACTGGGAATGATCATCTTTCTTACACTTTCCCTGATAGTCTGCCGGATGACTTTCATGAAATCTGACTTGGCTTCACTGGTACTGAAAACACAAGTGTAGAAAAATAAATTGGTACACATTTAAAATATCTTTCTATTCTACCAATTTCTCATTAACTCTAGTAAATACATTATTTACACAGCATAGAATCTACATGAAAAGGACAAAGATTGTTAATTTATTGTTAATTTTTTCATATAATACTAAACCTATCTGTTCGACTTAACAATTATGTCTATTATTATAGGTAACTTGTACAATTTTCTATTCTATGAGAATAAGTTTTTATTTTTTTTGCAAGATAATTTAAGACTAATTTTTGAAAGTATTTGAACAAGACAAGGCACTAATGTGGAATGTTATACTTACCTATTACAAAACTGATACACTTTTTCTGGCCGACCTTCATGCTCTGATCTGGAGTGGACCAGATCCCACCAGTAATGTCGATCCATGTCACCAACTTTCCCTGTCCTGATCTGTACCTCCTGAGTTGGTATCAGAGTACGAAATCTTTCTGTGGTCTCTGACACTTCAATGAGAGAAGACCTTGTAGACAGGGACTGCAACAGACAAAGAGGTCAAAGGTGAATTCCACTCAGAGTCAAAATATGAATTTAGCCAGAACTGCTGAATCTTAAATAAAAGACCCAATTTTTGAAGAACTTCAACACTGTCCGAAATAAATTTAGCTAAAAAATATTTAGAAGACTTAAGGAAAACTCATTTTTGATATCCTAAAACTTTGTACTAGGTCAAATGAAATTTTATCTCATAAATTACAGATGTTTCTACAAAGAGAAGATAATGCTGTATCTAAAACTTAAGATTTATATTTTAAAAATTGATACTTTAAGAGTTTTCAATAATAATCAATGTTTATAGACCATTTATTTATTTTGTAAACAAGCTAGTATTAAAGTAAAACTCTTATTAAAAAGAAAAACATTACATGTGTTAGTTTAAGCTCTATTGTTGATAAACTGAGTTAAAAAATAGAAAAATTGTACAGAATGCACAAGTAACATTTCTAAATATTTCATATTCCTCATGTCCAGAGTGTCAATCGGAGAATACAAATATCAGAAATGTTAATTTACAATAGGCCTAAATTTACATTGATTAAAAACATTTGAAATAAAAAGACATTTAAATTTATTACTCCTTGACTTACAGAAAAGAAGCAGCCTTAATTAATTATTTATAAAATTTAATTACTCCTTGACTTATAGAAAAGAAACAGCCTTAATTAATTATCTTTAAAAGTTATGCAATAACTAGTCATTGCCTAGTAAGACTAAGATCCACATTGGTTTGTCTAATTGAGCTTAGCTTAGCAATGAAAATTGGTGGTTGATATAAGCTTTTGTCCTATACCAGCAAAAACCAAAAGGCAGATGACCCAAAGGCAGACCATGAATACAATCAGATGACGATGTGGAAGCAGATCTACAACAACTTAAAGAGTTCGGGCATGGAGATGTAAAGCTCAAGAGATATCTGAATGGAAAGATGTGCTGAACCAGGTCAGAGCCCTCCATGGGCTATAATGCTACTGGGAAGGATGGATAGAGTTTTTGTCCCTTGATAAAATGTACATTAAAACACATTTTATTTAATTTACTTTTTTAAAATTTGCTTTTGAATAAAACAGAGTTCAGATTTCTTATCTAAAAAAAAATCTTATCTAGACAAGAGTTTTCTTCTTTTATGTGTTGCTCTGATACAGGAAAGAAATAATGGAAAGAAATAATGGAAAGAAATAATGAAAGAAATAATGGAAAGAAATAATGGAAAGAAATAATGTCAGTAGCAAAGCTGTAAGTATCTCACTAGTTTAAAATGTCAAGAATCAAGAACAGACTTTGTACCTTGGCTCTTTTTCTCTTTAATCTCTCCCTGCATAAAAATGTGACACCAGCCTTGAAGACAAAGACAACATTTTCAAACTCTGCAGACTTCTTCACCTTACCCATATGGTCAGCTATGTTGACCCACTCCACTGTCCCATACATCTGTAGGTCACCAACATTTAGTTCAATTGGCTGTAATTGAAAGGTTTAACAGATTAATTTGATGGCCTACATTCCAGCACTACTAGGCTTTGTATCAACAAGTCAGGAACTAGAAATGGTTTAAAGTTTATTTATTTTGGTGGATAAGAAAAAAAAAAAGAAAATCTTGGTTGGTCCTTTGATAGGTTTCAGAGTTAAAAATTTCAGAAAATGCATGAGCATGATAATTATTATACCTTAGACAGTGTCCTATAAAGCTATTTACTAAATACACATTATTTGCTATCAATTTAATATGAACCAAATACAAAAATGGAAGGACCCTTAACAAAAATTAGTGTAGCGATTCTCTTATTTAGAATACAAAATCAATATGAATCTTACTGGTTTGTGAGGATTATTCTCCTTGTATGACTTGGACAGTTCATCAAATACAGATCCGTATTCATCATAGATTTTCTGCATTTCATTGATATGTTCTGCCACTGCTTCCATGCCCTTCAAGGCCTCTACAACATAACAAAATAGACTACATTGAAATAATTTTTTTCTCATTTAGAATCACAGTTAATGAGAGACTATATTGAATTCATTTTTTAAAGTTTAGAATCACTGTTATTATAAATCTATTTTAATTTTGTACAGCAGTAGTTAGCAGTTAAAATATTATGAGTCACCTGATAAATGGTGATGTTCATCTGTGTCTACATTGGTCATATTGCACAGCTGCTGCAAAAGAAGTGGATATTTCAGAATTCTCTGAATGGGTTTGATGAGATATGATTCTAATGTGGCGGAGTGCTGCTGTTTAGGGTTCCTGGCCCGCAGGAACTCACGCAGAGCTTCGTTGGCATCTGTAATATACAAAATTAAATTTTAACATTACTTTTAAGAAATAGAAATAGAGCTGATCTAAGAATTAAATACTCTTAATTCCATAACTGCATTTTTAGTACATAAGAATAGAATTTTAATTTAAAGAAGTAGAGTCACTCAATTTATAACTTTAACAAGGTCTGGTTAATTGAATTATTTTATACACAGAGATATTTACCTGGATTCAGTATTTTCTGAGACCTGGAGTGACTAGCACAAAAAGAACTGTACACTTTAAAATGGTTGGCGTAGTAGAGGAAAGAACCTCCTAAGGAAAACAGAACTCTCTGAAACGAAAGTTTACAATAAATTATAAAGACAACCAGTGGGCAAATAAAATTCTTTATCATCTAAAAAAAAATGGTTAGCTGACAGGTCATGTGGTATGCTCTTTGGACTATTGGCTTGATGGCTCAAACCCTACCCACTGCCATCCCTCACAGACTGCATGAGGTTTGGGATAGGATCTAATATTCCTCAATTCTAAATGAACATAGAAAACATGTAAAACAAAACAAAAATGCTGAAATTTGAAATTGAACAGAAGCCTGCCCTTATTCATAATTTGAACTGTAATCTAACTCAAGTTATTAGCTTCAGGGAGATCATTCATAATTTGAACTGTAATCTAACTCAAGTTATTAGCTTCAGGGAGATCATTCATAATTTGAACTGTAATCTAACTCAAGTTATTAGCTTCAGGGAGATCATTCATAATTTGAACTGTAATCTAACTCAAGTTATTAGCTTCAGGGAGATCATTCATAATTTGATCTGTAATCTCAGTTATTAGCTTCAGGGAGCTCATATAGAATTTCATGTATGACTACATTCACACTGTAAATTTGCTTGTAAAAGAAATTAAGTCTTCTTCCTCGTTCTCATTTTTATGTTGGAGCGCTCAGATGACTAGACCAATATATGAGATGAACTGCACAGTGGTTTCCAAATCAGGGAGCTCTCCATATAGTTTTCTTTCTATTGGGGTGTTTTGGGGTCAGTGTCCTGTATGGGCCTCATAGTAAAGAGAACAGTTTTGAAGGATATGGTCAGCCTTCTCTGGTGACATTCCACATGAGCAGATTTCACTGGTTCCAATTTTGAGCTTCAGGTACATGTGTTGTCGCATTCTGTTGTGTCCGGTCCTGAATCGAAAGATTAGACGATCTTGTCTGGATCATCTAATTGTAATCTACATGTAATTCATCTAATTCTCTTTGTAAAATATCTGTGTCTTGTGTTGTTTTTATTGTTCTATATATTATGCAATCGTCTGCAAATAATCTGACTTTTGTTCCTGAAGTAATGTAATTCATCTAATTCTCTTTGTAAAATATCTGTGTCTTGTGTTGTTTTTATTGTTCTATATATTATGCAATCGTCTGCAAATAATCTGACTTTTGTTCCTGAAGTAATGCAATTTGGTAAATCATTTATGTAAATTAAAAATAGTAGTGGACCCAAGACTGTTCCTTGAGGTACACCTGAGTTTACTGTTATCGGTGTTGATTTAGAGCCATTTATTATTACAGTTTGTTCTCTCCCTATCAGAAAATCTTTAATCCACTGATGCAGTGGACCATTAATGCCAAAATATTTAAATTTTTTAAGCAAACTATGGTGGTGAACTTTGTCAAAAGCCTTAGAAAAATCTAGTAAGATAGCATCTATTTGTTCATTATTATCTAAGCCCTTTGAAAAATCATCAATTAGTCCTATTAGTTGTGTTTCACATGATCTATATTTCCTAAAGCCATGTTGGTATGGTGTGAGGACATTATGTTTGTCTAAGTGGTTTATGATGTTGCTACATATTATGTGTTCTAGGATTTTACATATGATGCTGGTAAGTGATACTGGTCTGTAGTTTCCTGGGTCAGATTTTTCTCCTTTTTTAAATAGGGGGGTGACATTAGCTTCTTTCCAGTCCTTTGGTACTCTGCCCTGGTTAAGTGAAGCCTGAAAGAGTATTTTGAACACTGGGGCTATCTCATTGCTTAGTTCTTTGAGTAATCTAGCTGGAATACCATCAGGTCCAGACGCTTTATTTGGTTTGGTGTTGGCTAATAGTTTTTGAATTCCATTTTCTTGTACTACTATATCTTCTATGTTGTCTACTTGGTTCAAATTCAGTAATATGTCTTTGTCTCCTGGGGCTGAGAATGCTGATGCAAAGTATTTGTTTAGGATGTTTGCTTTAGTTTCATTATCATTATGTATTATGTTATGTTCATCTTTTAATGGTGCTATGCCTGTTGTTTCCATTTTCTTAGACTTAATGTATGACCATAGGTTTTTGTTGTTATCTTTAGATATTACATTGTTTATGTATTCACTCTGCAGCTGTCTGCTTACTTTTTGGGTTAAGTGTTTAATTTTTATATACTTTTTGTAAACTCTTTCTGCATTAGTTTCTTTAAATTTTCTATATAGGTTTTCCTTCTGTTTACAAAGCTTCTTTAGTCTGTTATTAAACCAGCATTTATTTATTTTGTTTGATGTGTATTTAGTTGCTATATGATTTTCTATAATGCTTTTAAGATGGTTTTTAATGAAATTCCAGAGGTCATCGACTGGTTGGTTAATGTCTTTTTCTAATAAGAATGTTTGTTGAAAGTTTAGTGCAGCTTGGTGTAGTTGTGTTAGATTACATTTATTCCAGAGTAAGATTTTTCTTTTGGGTTTTGTATTGGCTACTGCCTTTATCTGACTGTTTATTTTTATGATCTCATGGTCTGATAGACCAGGGATAATATCATAATCAACTACTAATCATTTATTTTATTTACTATTAGTTTCTTCATTTCTTCGGGATACAGTGCAATGTTTAATTGTAAGTTTGTTCTCCCACTCTTGGGGAGTGTGTCAGCCTTCTCATTTCCTTCTAGTTCTATATGTGCTGGTATCCATTGAATAACAGTTTTTTTTTGCTGTTGTTGTTGAGCTCTATTAGTGCTGTCCTGAGTCATTTTATATAGGAGAAATCAAAGTTTTCCAAGCTTTGGAGGATTGTTTTTGCATCGGTTAGAAAGACAATCTGACTGTGTGGTGTATTTGGGTGACTTGCTAGCTTGGTAGCAGCTAGTTCTAGTGCTTCCCTTTCTGCTCTGTGGCTGTCAGAGAGCTTTTCAGTTGCAATGGATTTTTCTAGTTTTTCTCCATCGGGCCATTCGATGAGTATTCCAGCTCCTCCATTAAGTCAACATTATAATTTTTTTGAGGCCTTACCAAATTTTAAACTTTGAATCAATAGGGTATTAGAATATATTTTCTGTAATTAAATCACAGAAAAAGGTAATTTGAAAATTGTATATTTCAAATATATGAGCAAAATAATGCATCAATCTATTTTATAATGACATAATGCATGATGACATTACATCTTACAAGATCAAGTATTGTTATAACTAGATATTGCATTAATTAACTTTAAAACAACATAATGCATGAACTTACTTTGAAATGAGAAGCATCATTTGTGGTAAAGAAATCTGAAAGTGATTCTACAGCTTCCTCTAAACTGTGAAGGAACCTTTGCTGAAAGGCCACAATCTCCTGAATGTTACCAAACAGCTGCTGAATCTCTCCAGATGTCAGGAAAGTTTCCTCCTTGAGAGGCTCCAGGTATCTCTCTGTCAAACATTTCAAGTCCTGTAATGAAACAAGACAAACATTAAAAATATATATTTTTAAAAAGACGATACCTCCTTTACGTAACTTGTTGAGCGATTGTTTTTGTCTTAAAAATGAATGCATGTTAGATTTAAAAACATTTTTTTACCCTGCCCCTTCCCCTTCTCCCCGAGAAAGACTCCTGGCCCTAACTCTAGATCTAGTACACCCTTTAATATTCCAATGATAAGCATTTAGATTTAGACTTAGAAGACAATGCACAAAATTTTCCTGAACATTAATTTATTTAACAATTGAATCAATAAAGCCTTACAGTTGGAAATTCCCGAACGTGATAGTCCTTTCAAAACCGATGTTGGATCTAGACCTATATTTAGTCTCTAGCCAAATTTACATTTATATTTTTTTTACTTTGAAAAATTATAACAATCAAACTAAAGTTTTCTCCATGTGGCCAATGACCAAGTAATTCTTTTCTCAGTGATCAACTGTTAAATTTTGTAAGAAAATCATTAGAGCAAATTTTGAGATCAGCTGTTCACCCACCCTCCATGAAGGAGTGACGAATAGAGGTATTGTAAAAAGGCTTAGTAATCAAATTTATATTTAGTTGTTTTTTTTAAAGTTTGTTCAAGTTTTTCAATTAAAATATAATACCCCTACATCAGTTGTACTAGCTATCTGGTGCTACAATCCAACAACTGATCATCAGCATTAATACTAAATGCCAGAAACGCATCATGATTTGTTGATAAATGCGAGTTGTATGTAACGTATTGAGAAAAATACAAGGACATAGTAATGCTAATACAATGACTTGACTAAAAGTAATAAAAATGCTGATTGGATTAAGAGCTAAGCTAGTATTGAAAAACCAACTTTAAATGTTTACACTCAGCAAAGGCAATTTTTAAAAATACATAAATAACTTTAAATTAAGTGAGGAAAAATATTTGTTTTGTTAAATGTTTGTAAACAAAAAAAAAGATTTTACTTTGACATAAGCCCGCTCAGTTTCCACCAGTTCCATTATAGCTTTTCTCATTCTTTGTGCATCAGAAAGAGGTTTAGATACTACAGTGCCATCCTCATTGGTTATTGTCAGAGTTTCCTCTTTCCTACATATGGCTGTCACTTCTTCCGCCTTCTGTAAACATTATTATAATGAACTTAGTAAAGCCAGGTTTTTATTTCTGAAAAGTGTGAATATGATGTCAAATGTCTCACCAAAACTTAAATAAGCCTTCTTAATTTTTATGTTTAAAACAGGTTTTAAAAAAATATGGATGCACTTTTGTAATAATTTTCTATGCACAAACTAAAAAAGAAATTAAAAATGAAAATGAACTCTGACCTCTAGGAGTGTATCAATTTGTGCTGGGGACACACTTCGAGATATTCTGTCTTTAGCCACTGACAAAACTGGAACTTCTAGAGAAATAAGCAGTATTAAAAATTAGATACATGATAGTCAGCCTAAGGAGAATAACAAAACAAAACATATTTACAATCGCAATTCAATTGTAATATATTATTTTCTTTATAAATGTCATACAAAAATATTTTTACATTTATAATCCTGACATTAGTCAATAAACATAATCACAAGTATTTGAAAGAGAAAAACAAACAAACATCTTTTGTTTTGAAGATATGCATTACAATCAGTTACAAATAAATAACCTTATTTCACTATCACTCTGTAAGCAATGACACTCTCACAAGAATGCAGAATAAAGAGGTACTACCTTTAGTACTTTTATCTGCTGATGGAGCTGGTACTATTAAGTTCCCCAATGACCTGTCAGACAATCTGGACTGTGCAGGAGGGGGAGGCACCACCATGTTGTTGATGTAGGCATCTGTGTGCTTCTGGATGAAGTCTGTGCGTGGAGGCTGTGTCCTCATGCTGCGTACAGTCAGGAAGAGACTGCGGGACTCATGGAGTAAAGTCTCAATGTAGACCATGTCCAGCTCTGAGACAATTTTACTGTTGATGACCAGAATCTCGTCCCCAACAATAAGACCTGATGATGTACATTAAGACATAACATAAGGGAAAAAACTAAAGCTGAATTATGTCCCATTAGTCAGAAAAACTGGATGGCAGCAGATAATTTTTCAAGCCTAAAAGTGAATTAATTTTTTATCTATATAAAAGGGTCTATTAGTCATATTTATTATCTTAAACCTAAAGATGTTTTTCAAAAGAGAAGACAATTATGCCCTATGTGTCCATAAGTTAATCTAGTGGTGCATGTAAGACTCTTCAACTCTACTAAGAAATTGGTTTGCCTGGCTGATTTAGGCAACCTGTTCTATTCTCTCATGGCACTAGGAAAGAAGCAATACTTGTCCTAGCTGTTGTAATGTAATGTGTTTAAGCAGTTGTAATGTAATGTGTTTAACAGTTGTAATGTAATGTGTTTAAGCAGTTGTAATGTAATGTGTTTAAGCAGTTGTAATGTAATGTGTTTAAGCAGTTGTAATGTAATGTGTTTAAGCAGTTGAAATGTAATTATAACATAAAATTGCTGGGCGAAAACCTGAAGAGAATATTTTTAATAAAATCAAATGTTTAACAGATATATTTTTAGCTCGACAATGAGAAAAAGAATAATGAAAATATTCTGAACCAAATTAATTCAATAAAATTTTCTGTCACAAAAAGTTTCTCAAGTGAATGCTCAGTTATCATACTTCTTAATATACTATGCTACCTCTAGTTGAACAGAAATAATCAAAGCTAGCCTCTTCTAGTGTTGTATTAATGTTATAGGTGGAGACTGGCAAGAATACAATGTTATGATATTCCTGACACACATAGCGTGGATCTACCATTACATTAGCCACAAGAAATGTGTAGGCAGTGCAATTGTGTCAGATGACTTTTTTTCATTCAGAAAACTTCTTTCTAGAACTAATAATATGTACGATAGCAAATATTTTTACCTAATATTTTTAAACTGCAAGGGTTTAAATTTTTGTAATTTCTCTTAAATGTTTTGGTGTTGAATTATTCATTACAGTTAATCACCTCTTCTGTCAGCCACTCCATCTTTGGTGACATCACAGACATAGACCCTCAGCTCATCATCTCTGTCCTGATCATCAGCTAGCTCAGCCTCAACAGCAAAGCCAAACAGTCCATCCTTGGTGGGTTTGGTTAGCTCCATCTGGAATATGCACTTCTGGCAGACTTCTATTGCATCATATCGCTGGTGAATGGAAACCAATGAAAACAGTTAAAGCAATGTAAGTGTGGTAATGAAACTGTATAATGGTTAGCTGCAAGTCCAAAGAGAACTCTAAAGGATGGCTGCCTGCTTTTGTGGTATGCACACTTCAGACTGTTGTCATTGATGGTTCTGAATCTGAACCCTACCCACCTGTATCCTCTGCCATCCTGCAGGAGTTTCCTTATTACTAAACCAATTGTTAATCAGAACTATTTTGTCATTCTTTGCATTTTCCATATGATTTAGGATACTGAGTAATATCTCTGACTGTCTAGTTAATCCTTTTGATCTACCTCTTGAGTAAGGGAGGTAATCTGATTCCCCCCCCCCCCCCCCCCTCTTTTGCAACAGGTTAGAGTAAAATAAAACTTGATGTCAACTAAACATTTCACTCAGTTCTATTATGAGCTCACCAATTTTTTGATATTCTCGTGCTTGTCTGGAATGAGGAATGTGTTATCTGTGGAGCCTAAAGGCTTGATCCTGACATAATGATCTCTGGGATTTAACTGCCTTTTACTGCATGTGATCTCCAGCAGGTCTTGAACACTTGTCCCTCTGTCTACCCCGATCAGCATGGTCTGAAAGTTGTAACACTGAAATGCACAAAGATGAGATTTTTGGGTACACTACAGGGGTCCATCACCAGATTTGGAATGAGTGGCAGGCAACAAACTTTTTCATTTGGGATAAAAAAACATGGACAAGGTAGGAAGTGAGGAGGATTGGAAATAAAAATAGAATTTTAAAATGAAGGTGAGTGGTTGGAACACATAAATAATGTACTTTTTCCACATACAGATCTTAACTTTAAAGTCTAGATGTTTTGAATAGCAGAGGATGGGATGCTGTGTATCCACCATATATAATTTGACTGATACTTGCTGTATTATTAAAAAATTAGAAATGGTACAACATATTCATTACAATGTCTAATCAACAGTGTATACATCAGGATCAAAATATTATGAAGTTGTGTTCAATGTTTAATAAACTTAATTCTCAGCATTAATAAGATTAATAAATAGTAGCAAAAAATAATAAATAAAACAATGCTTATATTACAGTTGACTAAAAACTTCTAAACAAATTAAATTAAATTAAATTAAATAAGTTTTAGTGAAATTTACATCCAATTTTGTTTTATTTTTTAGTGCATTAAAACATTTTTGTTTACTATTTATTATTTTAGCCTCTTAAGTGCTAGACTAGCCTTTCCAGTCTTTGATATAATCTTTACATCAACATATAGTCTTTGTGTATTCTTTACATTACCATTTAATTTTTTTATTTTACTCTAGCTATCTTTCAATTCTAATCCCCTAATTCTCTACTCAAAGCTTATCTTAGCTTAGTACATTTTCTAAATAAACATTTTTTAAAAATTACAACTAATTGATTAACAATTAGTGGATTTTTAAAATTGTTTTCATGGAACATGAGCTTGTATGTAAGTTTAATGAAGATCAGATAAGTATAAGTGGTTGAAAAATCTGTTGCAAAAAATGAAACAACATACAAGAAAACTATAAAGTGAGTTAATATAAGCACAAAAAGATGTTATTAGCTAGCTGCATCTGAATTTTTTCAATCAAATATTTAGTAATATTACTCAAAAGAAGTTTTTGATTACTTAAAAGTCTGAATGTGATAATGAATAAAAAAATATAGCAAAATGAAAAGAATAACTACAAATTCAGCTACTATAGGATAAAATGGCTTTCGATGCGCAAAAAATAAAGAATAAATGAAACTAAAATATAGATCAAAAGGAAAAAAACTGCTAGTGAATCTTACCTGATTATTGGGCAATGTTACTTTCGACAAACTCTCTTGTCCAGGATAATTATCATGTCCAGATTTTTCAAACAGATTATCTAAAGAGTCCGAGTGTGTTTGTTGTGTTTTAAACAAAGCTCTGCAGAAAAAATGGATAAAAAAACATATAAACAATTGCAGAAAGAAATGAATTCAGCATTACAAATTACAAGCCAAGATGAACCCGTAATGTTTTTGAAATATTTTTTTTTGAGCTTAAAAGATTAGCTTAAGAAGAAAATCAAAGTTACAACAAAAACTTACTCTGAACTAGCACTTGAGCTAACAAGAGCAGTGGGTGTCCTTGACCTTGGCTTCTGTACCACCTCTGATCTTGGGGAGAGCATGCCTCCTTTTTGGCTAGTTTTCCCATAGATGTTGGGCAGGACCAGAGGTTTGCGAGCACTAACCAAAGCATGAAAGGAAGTAACAGTGAAGATACCCAGTCTACCCAGAGTTGTCTTGGATGCTTTCGAAGCACAGGCCAAGAGAACCTGGAACATTACACAGAAATTGGATTGATGATGAGATTTTTAAATATTTGATAAACTAATTGAAAGAAACAAGAAGTGAACAAAGTAAAATTCAGTACAATGAATACTGGCACCTTTGGATTTGGCAATTCTGATCCTTGCAGTGATGCTGAGTAACACCGGAACCTATACTGGTCAATGTACAGCTTCTCCAGGTTCTCTTCCCACTGAGCAATCTGCTTCACAATGGCCTGCCTGCTCTTTGGATCTGTCACCACAGTCATCTGAAGCTCGGCCATCTTACGCATTTTAACATCCTAAGAAATAGTTATATATATACAATATACATACATATAAACAATTTAAATTTAACATATTTAAAAATAAAGAAAACAAAACACTATAATGGATATACTGTTGTGATGATTACAAAGATTTAAGACTAGCAAATCTTTGGAGCCTAAGAATACATAGTCATAATAAGATAATAATATTATACACTTAAAAAGTTTCTCAAGAGTAGCTAGTTAAGGTTCTTTAAAAATATAGACATGAATTATATTTTCAAATAGTTTTGAAGAAAATTGTAGAACATTTTATCTATTTCTTTTCACAATTTAATGAAAACTAGTAAAAAAAAATGCTTGAAGACAATGAAAAGAAAAATAAAGCTTCTGTTTAAAAAAATAGGATGTAAATTGGATTGTATTTTTCTCACCAGATCAATGCTAGCATCCAGCTTGGCCAACTCTGTACACAGCAGTTTGAGAGTGTTGTCTTTGCCATGCTGTCTGGCATAGGATGAAGCACAAGCTGAATGAATGGCTCTGATCCAGTTCTCAAGATCTATCTGGGATGAGGCCTGTATATCAAGATAAGGTGGGCAGATAACTTAGTTATTATTTAATAACATTTCTTTTTTTTGAACTTTGGTACTAAAAATATGGTACACAATTTTTTTAATAAAACACTCAAACTTTGTCTTGTTAATGGTATGCATACATCAGCACTAACAGGTGATGGCAAAAGAATGAGAAGGTTGACATGATTCGAGAAACATCGAAGATCAAGTAGCCAGATTTCAAAGTTGAGATTAAACAGTGTGATGTGAAACATTGTGGGGAGTAAAATATCTGTGACATTTTATGTCTCGACAGACAATCTTTTCCCATTGCAACTTCTTGTGTGACTAGAGGGCCAATCCTTGATACACAGCTGTCATCACAGGTTGGGCATATGTAATCACCAGGCGCCAATGCATTTCACCCTTCTTTCTACTACTGCTGTGTATGGCATCTGCAATCCGGGAACCTTTCCTTATGCTCTCTCTCCATGTGGATCTATCCAGTGCCACTTTTTCCCAGCTGCTAGAGTTGATTTTGAAGAGCTTCATGTGCCTCCTGGCACTCTGCTCTTTGCAGCACTACCTCATTGGTTATTTTATCACCAATATATCACATCAAAATCAATGTGAACAAACGAGTTAAACTTTGAAAAAGAAAATCTTTAAAATTGTATGGAACCAACATTCGTGATCAATTAGAAGGTTTTATTGCAAGCAGCAAATATTTATTTCATTGCTAATCACTTCTTTTTCTTAACCAAGATGTGGTTTACCAAGATGGGGGTTTTCATTTGAATAAATGATCACAAAAAATCACCATCTGGCACCCCCTGCCTTTAGTATGTTAAGATCAACACTGGCATTAAATATGAGTGTTTCTCCAGTACTGGTGACAAATAGGTGCTGGTATCGGTTCACTAAAAACTCTATAACTCGATAAATTCTAATTAAAATGACAAATAGGTATTGGTTCATTAAAAACTCTATAACTCGAAAAATTCTAATTAAAATGTCACAATTTTTATTTAAACTTATACGTGTTTCAGTCAACAATAGCTTTGAAACAGAACATGCCATACATGTTTGATAAGCACGTCAGACACGCTAAAAAATGTTTGTAAAATGTTTTACATGTTTCGGAAGTTCCTTCAGAGTTGAAGATAATTACTTCCTAGTCCAAACCTCCCGCAGGACGACGGGGGATGGGAGCGTGCAGGGTTTGAACCCGGGACCATCGATAAATCTGAACGACAGTCCAGCGTGCAAACCGCACGACCAGGCAGCTAATGAGTTTGTTGTAAGGTAAGAGCCATATAATATTGTTTGTTAAAGTATTATATATAAGTCTCTAGATAATCTGAGACTATCCTATCAGTGTTACTAAAGAGCACATGAAAACAACACTGGCATTACCTGAAACAAATAAGCATCTCCACATGCAGAGCTCAAAGAAAAAATGTAATCTCTCTTTGGGTGCTCAGGAACAGCTTGGGCAATGCCTCCTTCAATCACTAAAGGACACAAATGTTAAAATGTTACATTTTGAATTCCAAAATAAGTTTCTACTTCAATACAATTATAAATAAAAATCTTTAAAAGTTTAGGACATTGTAAAGAAAAACAAAGCTTATGAAAGAAAATTTCTTTAAATTTCTATTTGCTGCAGTCTTTGATAGCTAATAATGCAGAAGCCTTAATTTTTAAAATGACAAGTTATCTAAATTCAAAGACATTTAAAATTCTAACATGTACAGACAACTCTTGTGTCCCTCCAGAGAAAGGAAACATAATGGAGGAGAATTTTAAATATATTTTAAAAATAAATAAATATAAAGTGTCAAGGGTCTGCTGTAATTTGTCAGAGAACCACTGCAGGTGCATTTAAGTGGCTTGGAGCATGCCAAGAGAAAAAAAAATGTTTGTTATAATTCAATTAGTTTAATCAACTTTAATGGCTTCTTTAATAGCCAGTGGTAATTAAATTGTGGAAAAACAAAGTTGATTTCTTAATTGTATTTAATGATTTCATTAGATTAAAAAAAAAACTTGATTTTTTTTTTAAAAACATTCTGTCCAGAGAAAAAATGTATGTAGAAGTTTGTGGCCAATAGCAGAGTTCAACAATTGACCAGGGAAAGGTTAACAAATGACCAGGGAGAGTTCAACAATTGACCAGGGAATGTTCAACAATTGACCAGGGAAAGTTTAACAATTGACCAGGGAGAGTTCAACAATTGACCAGGCAGAGTTCAACAATTGACCAGGGAGAATTCAACAATTGACCAGGGAGAGTTCAACAATTGACCAGGGAAAGTTTAACAATTGACCAGGGAGAGTTCAACAATTGACCAGGGAGAGTTTAAAAATTGACCAGGGAAAGTTCAACAATTGACCAGGGAGAGTTTAACAATTGACCAGGGAAAGTTTAACAATTGACCAGGCAGAGTTCAACAATTGACCAGCGTGAGTTGTGGGTGTGACAGTTACATGGTTATAACTCCATGCATGCTTTAGAGTGCATTGTAAAATAAAAAACTGCAGAAAATATATTTTACCTATATTTCTTTATTATCTTAAATGAAGTAAAGTGGCACACTGAAGATGCCAGGGGGGTGTCCAGGGCAGCATGATCTAACTACAAAGTCCCAATAGAGTACTTTCATATTGCACAAGAACAGTCACAAGTAACAATACAAAACTTAGAGGTAATTTATACGAAGTTAACAACTATAGTGACAGAAATATATGACATTTTATGCAATGTTTTGATACCCATTTTGTTTGTTACAGCCAGCTGCCCCACCTGCCCACCCTCTGTATGCCACTGAATAAGTAGCAGAGGCCAAAAACTTACGGAGCTAGATTCAATCAGAATTTGTTGTCACAGCATGGCCAGAGTTGACGTGACCTAATACTTCTAATAATTAGTTGATGAACTCTCTACTTTTTATTTATTATTTTGAAGAAGAAATCATAAAGCTCTTTTAATCCCGTATATAGTTAAATCTACAATCTATGCAATAGAAATGTATTTCACCATTACAATGTCTTTATATAGTTTATATATAATCTTTAGAGTTCCTGTATGTTTTCTAAAGTTATTAGTTTTTTCCAGATGTTTTTTTCTCCATTCTGATAGACTGGTGGCTAAGTGGTAAAATGCTTGGTTTCCAAACCGAGGGGTCCTGGAGTGGGACTGGAGTCAAATCTCTGAAGACTAGGATTTTTAGTTTTGAGATTTTTAGGATGCCCCTAAGAAACCAAATCCAACTCTGATGGGTACCTGACAATAGAATGGAGAAAGTAAAGGTGATTGGTCATTGTGCTGGTCACATGCCATCATCATTAACAATTGACCTTTAAATCATCATGTGGCCAGCAAGACAAGCACTTTAACACTCAGCCACCGCGCCTCACCCCTTTTGGTACAGTATAGAATAATTTTTAGTGTGGCTATTATTGTAAACTTTCTAATGAGTTTAAAAGCTTGTTGTAAAATATTAAATCAGTAACAAGAGAACCCTACCCAAAATATGCCTTGGTATGATGTTCTCTGTCACAGCGCTCTCTTCATCACAGTCAAAGAACAAGAGTGTTGTCCCCTTGAGACACACCCAATATCTCTTCCAGGTTCGTCTGGGAGCCAGCTCGATCTTCTTCTTCTTGTGAAGCAACCAGTTCTTTACCACCAGCCAACTAAAATGTGACCCCCAGACATTAGTTTTTAGACGGGAAAGACACAAAACAAATATATCAAGATAAGTATAAAACAACAACCTAGGAACGATTCAAAACATTACTTTCTTTTAGATCTATTTTTCTTACATGCAGATGTTTAGGCCTATAGACTTACCCTGTCTAGGCCTATAGTCTTACCCTGTCTAGGCCTATAGTCTTACCCTGTCTATGCCTTTAGTCTTACCCTGTCTAGGCCTATAGTCATACCCTGTCTAGGCCTATAGTCATACCCTGTCTAGGCCTATAGTCTTACCCTGCCTTCCGAATGGCTCCCACCTGGCGAGCATACGACATCTGGGACTCTGTCTCTGTCATGGTGTCTATGCTGTCGTCGCTTCCATCACCTTCATCATCAGACAACTGAAAATGAAATACACAAATCTAGATTCACAAACTTTTAATCTTAGTATAGTTATAATCTTAGTAGAAATGAAGTCACGTGTAGTGCAAATAGGGTCTGTCAAGACAAGTAAATTCTAATAAGAATATAAATCTAGATCTAGTTTATAAAGAACATCTTTAATTGAATATAGCTGTGTATAATGCTTACTTAATTATGTTTACACATATGATTAATGAACCACATGGCACACTAAATCTATCACTAAAGGGAATTCCCGGGGGACATTTCAGAAGTTGTGCATGCTTGTTTCTGTCAATTATGAAAAGCGCGCAACCTGTGACTTCCGCTGGACAAACACGTTTTTTGAGACAGAGATATTTAGTCTCATAGATTAAGGGAACGGTAAGTTATAACCATCAGGACTTTTTATACCAAATTTTCATGAAAACGACAGAGTAGGTATCAGCAGCAACGACAGAGCGTTGAATATAACTGACAACAAATGTTTATGGGAAATGGGAGGAAAGTTTAAAAAAAAAAATGACAAAGAACATGACCTCAAAATGAGTGTCAATACTGAACTGACTATTAGTTCGGGGTGACGACACACAACATAATAGGCCCACCAACTTACATCCGGAGCCAGGTACTGGCGTATCTCAGAGCCTTCGCCCAACTGACGGATTATATCACTCTGTTCACTGGCTCGGCTTTCACTGCTGGCTCCACCAGAACCGGCCTTGGGCTCATGGCTCACATGTTTACCTGCAAAAAAAAAAATAATAATAACAGAAAATCAAAAAGCCTGGTCAATCAATGTCCAACAGGTATAGCTGAAGAGATGAATCAGTCACCACTGAGCTGCATGTCGTGCAGGTTAAAATGTCCATTTATTGCCAGAGAGCTGACAGGCACCACAGACAAAGTCCACTCATCTTATTCATGGTAAACCAGTAACACAGACTAAAAACGCAAAATACCTAGGTGTTATAATAAATGAAAAACCGTCATGGAATCCCCATATTGATGAAACTATTTTAAAAAATCAAACAAGGCATTAGGGTTTATTAAAAGAAATTTCTATAAATCAAATAAGAACATACAACTAAAATGCTATTTAACCTTGGTTAGGCCAAATATAGAATATGCATCCTCCGTTTGGGACCCGTCAACTCAAGAAAACATTAAGAAACTGGAACAGACACAAAACAGAGCAGTGAGATTCATAACAAACGAATTATCAAATTTGACTTGAGTAACACCTTTAGTAAAATCACTAAATTTAGAAAGCCTTCAGGATAGAAGACTCAAAAGTAAAGTATACCTAAAACACTCAACCGTAATCTTCAAATACAAAAACAAATCCTAATAAAATACTCAGAAAGACACAATATGTAATAGATCTAGATTTTAGACCAACAACAATAAATCGATTAGAAATATTTTTACCTTTTTTTTTTTATTTAGTGCAATTTCCTGCTTGTAACTTTCTCACTACGTTACGATCCTATCGCTTGTCTGGACCAGTTGGGAAAGTGGTGGGGGGGAGAAAGAAGGCGTATCTTGGGAATGATACCGTGATCGCTTTTTAAAAGTATTGACCACTGTACCGGAGAGTGCTTACTAAAATAAAAGGTTTTATAGTTCTATAGTGTTAGTTTCACATTTTAAAGTAAAGTATAAAGGGGACTAATTCTACTTATACCGCCACAAGTACAATTTCTTTCCCTTGCTCGAGATACTAAACAAAGCAATTACTTACCAATAGTTCATTAACTAGTTGTTTTGTTTTTTTTATTCTTGTGTTGTCAGGTAAAAAAAATAAGTGTGCACAATTTTAGCTTGATCCGAGATTGGATGTGGGAGAAATAACGTGAACAAACTTTTTTACAAGACAGAGTGAATTGATATAAGCTTTGTCAAAAGAAACCACCTATTTTTAAACTGGACTCAGTCCTATTGGTGAATATTATTATTTTTGGTACTAAACATTTCAATGTGTTTCTTTAGTGCACTGAACAAGTTAACTTCTCTCACTAGTTAGAAGTTCACAATTATTTTAGAAAGGGTCTTGAAATATAAACCAGCAAACCTTCGACAAGGTCAACTGTCAAAACTGGAGACCACTCGGTATATTGATTTAGCATGGATATCATTACAGATACTATATAGTAGGTATTAGTCCCAACCCATTTTTTATGGTTTAATCCATAGTAATGAAACATGGAAAGCCTGAAAGTGAACGCGTGACAGTAACTGAGCACTAATTGGTGTGGTCTGACATCAATATGGTCTACTCTCTCTCTCTACTCAATCGCCTCCCATCACTGTCTTTCCCTCTGAGAGCATCATCTTCATCCTCTTTCTCTCACAATACAAACACATGCACAGACCACGTACCATTGTAAAACCGGCACTAACCTCATCCTATGATATTGTTAACACCGTGCTCAGGGCTCTATGCCGAGAACATCGGCGGCCTGCTCTTCCACAGAGATTGCAAAGTTAGAAATCCTAGGCTGGTTTGACTACTAACCACTTTGCCAACATTGCATTGCAGCCACATACTTAAGACGTGAGGTGTAACTTTTTTTAAACCGAAATTTGCGTTTCGACACCTATTTTGCCTTCCATATAGACTTTGAGGTAACACCCCCGCCCCCTTTTTAGCGACTCTGTGGACATTCCTAAATTCAACCCTGACACATATTTTCTCTTTCTCACACACTCAAAGGTCAATTTCTTGATAGGTACTTTTTTTTGCAGTGTCAAGATGACCGAAGCAGAAACCAATGGCCCATGTCAATAGCAGGTATAAACAGACAGTACAGCTTGTGGACAAAAACAAAGCGACGTTCAATCAAAGCAACAATCAATAGACTTCTTAGCGATAACCAACAGACTTAAATAGACTGATCAAATCCAGACTTCTTAATAAAGTTTGGAGAAAATATTGACATTCTAAATATTGACACACTTACACAGTTCCCCCCCCCCAAAAAAAAAAAAAAATCTGGAAGATGATTAAGTGATTTTTGCCCACAGAACAAAAAGACAGCAATGTCATATCAGTCGTAGACCTACTTAGATGTAAAGTTACATACATAGGTACATGTGTATGTGCATACAATATGCAGAGATTTAAAAAAAACAGAGAATACTAGCGTTTGAAAGACCATTCTAAGTAGCTGTTGTACATACGAGCTCATAGTGTCTAATTACGTTCATGCTGTGATGACAAAATAGTTGATGAAGTCTTTCAGATCTTGTTAGAAAATGTATTGGGGGGTGGGGGAAACGTCGGCTTAGTTCACTTGAAAAATAAAAGGCCTTGTTCACAGGACTATTCGAGCAAGATACAGGCAATGGCGAAATGAGAAAAATATGCATTTCAGTCCACCACTCTTAGGTTCCAAAATCTCTAAAAGTAAAGTTTAACAGGGCTAAACCAAAGGAGATGTTTTCCAACCAAAAAAAACAAAAAAAAAAAAAAGGGGGGGGGGTGGCGCTTAAAAAAAAAACAACAAACGAAGCCCAGTCGAAAATATCCAGATCTAATGAGAAAAACCCAGCGACCGATGTTTTCACGCAGTCGATAAGCTACTTCTCTTTCCCGTTTAAATAATCGATGTTCACGGAGTTAACAAACGAGAAAATCAATTTCTTGATATTGAAAGATTGTGAGAGTAAGCAAGAGTAAGAGAGAAAGGAGAGAGAGAGAGTGAGAGGGGGAGAGGGAGAGAAAGAGAGTACACAACTAAATGACAACTATCTCAGTGTCATGTCCTTGGAGTTGGACTAACACTCTAAAAGTCTTAATGAATGCCAAACTTTTGTTGTATGAGACCAGAGGTTCAGGGGACCTACAGAGTCAGGACTCAAAAAGTTTCGATGTTTCTACATTGCCATTTATGTCCTAGGTCTTGAACTACATTTGCACTACAGACTGTTTATTTAATGACGTCTGATGTTGCCTGTCAGACAACTCGAGTAGTCTCTTTAATAGTATCGCTATGTATTAAGGCGTCTTCTGGAAGTCCCACCCAGTTCACCCTAACCAGGTCAGATGTCTCGGACTGACTGATTGAATTATGTCTATGTACTCTGTCATGTACTTTGGAAGCTACAAACATTGGGACTATCGACACTAGCTCTAGTTGAGCATCACCGCCCACCATGTCCTTCCCCACCATGTCCTTCCCCACCATGTCCTTCATACTTTTTCAAGAGGCCTGAACAAGACTCTGGCCACAAAACCCGCCTATAAAGAAAGACTACAAAGTGCATGTTGCCTTTTCTGGAAACCACTGCGCGGTTCATCTAGCATATAGGATTAC
Source organism: Biomphalaria glabrata (assembly GCF_947242115.1). NCBI lineage: Eukaryota > Metazoa > Mollusca > Gastropoda > Planorbidae > Biomphalaria > Biomphalaria glabrata. The sequence continues at coordinate 27,591,066 of NC_074716.1, forward strand.
TGAAAAGTTAGAAACAAAGTCAACGAAACAATATTTTTCTTCTCGTTTTGATAATAAAAATGTAATTACTCTGTTTACATACATCTCAAGGACAAGTACTGTCCTCGAGATGCAACAAAAGGTAGGCTATCCATTGAAACATCTCTCACACTTGACAGTCGCTTCCGTCACAGTTTGAGTTGAGAATAAGGACTAGAAACTGTTGCAAGTAGATTTAGTCTAACGTGAGACAATCAAGGATCGACCAAGCAAAGAAAAAAAGAATACTTTTTAAAACCAAAGATTATCTAAGGGGAAATAACCGCTAATTACTGCCATTTCTGTAAAAATTATAGGGTTTAGCTTCCTTTTGGTTATATTAAACAAAATTAATTTATTAGTACTTAATGATTACCTGGTTAGTTTTTGGACTGATTTGTGCATTGTTATCGACTATGAATAATTGTGCAAAATTTCAACTTGATCCGAGAAAGTGGGAGAAAAAAATGTCGAAATGTAATAAAGGAATTAAATCCATAATTATATGTATATATATATATATATATATATATATATATATATATATATATATATATATATATATATATATATATATATATATATATCATTAAGTAGCATTTATTCCCCTTGTTTCGAAATAAAACAAAATAATTAATCACCAACAATTAAAAGAATTTTTTTTTCTGATTGATTCATGTCTTGTCAGGTTCAATGAATAATTGTGCACAGTGTCAACTTGATCTGATAATTGGAAATGGGAGGGAAAACAACATGTCCAAACTTTTTACCATAGAGACAGAGTGAGTTGATATAAGCTTTGTAAAAAGAAAAGGGCTCACAGTGCTTGAGAAAGCCTAACTTGTCTTAATAGAACAAATGGTCAACATCCCATTTAATTTCTAACGAATCATTGGATCAATTGTTTAAATCAAATTTTGTTAAAACAAATAGATCTACCATTATACTCTATTCTAGAATGCACCATTTAGATTATAGAATTTTCAAAACTTATTAGGCTAGGGAAGGTTGGAAGCTTGAATACTAAGACTGGCACAGCGGAAGTAGCCAGGCCCCACTCCACCAACTGTATTGACATTAGCTGAGTGGGCGACATCGTTACGACCATAGCTGATGCCCAGGCATTCATCTCATTTGATTTCTTTGATATGATACATAGTCGATTGACTGAAGGATGCCATAGACGGACAAACGAAGTCTGGACAGAAAAAATAGACATGTACAATGACATAGATCTGGAGCTTAATACATTATGGAGAAGAGAAGAAATGATTTGAACAGATGATTGCAGTGAAAACTTCGCCTATAATCATATTAAAATCTGCAAATGGCTTCCGGTTAAATTGCAAATGGCTTAATAATTCATTCCAGTTAATGCAATGAAAATAATCGCTTTAATGGTTAAACGATTAGTTTTGCATTCAGACGCTAATTAGCAGAAACATTTTTTTTTTTTATGTTTCAATGAATTCCACATGAAATTCATTTCCTCCTACAGGTGGAGACAATTGAACTGGACAAACATTTCGCTTACCTTTCTTTCTATGTATACGTTTCTGTTCGTCCCTTAAACTTGTTGAAGTATTACTAGATACGCCTTTTTTTTTTTAATAGATCTAGACTTCTAGACCAATCGGTGCGATTTGAAATGTTTAACGCTATTTCATGCTTTTAGCTTTCTCAATACGCTATGATCCTATCACTATCATCTAGACCAATCGGAAATATCGTATGGAGGGGGTTGGGAGGGAAGAAAGGGATATATGGGTGAATTTTGCCGTAATCGCTTTTTAGAAGCATTTATTTAAAAAAAAAAGGGGGGGGGGGACAGCTGAATTCGAACTCATGGCTCAAGCCTTCTTTAGCCGACATTCTAACCACTCTGCTAGTAAAGGCCTTATGAAAATACAAGAGTGTACATTTATCTATTGTTTGTTTCAAACTTACTTTAAAGCGGCTACCTATATAGGGAACTAATTCAACTGGTACCACCCCTTCAGTTAAGTACAAGCTTTATCCCTTGTTCGAGATATCAAACACAATAATTAATTACCAATAGTTAATTAACTAAATTGTAATTTATTTATTTTTTGTACATATTCTAGTGTTGTCTGGTAATAGAAATAATTGTGTAAAATAACAGCTCAGGATGCAAGGAAACGCCTGGCGTCCACACTCACATTCATACATAGAGGTATATATAGGGTTTTGGACAACTTTGGCCTCACCCCAAGGTTCTAGATCGAACAGTGACCTCCACTAAAAGGACATTATTATATCTGGCTCTCAACATCCTCGTACGTTCCAATCTGACCAACAGACACACAACTCGGAATTGTCAGCCTTTTTTTTTTCTTTGGGTGTATTTTCCATGTACCTGGAACTTTTGCCCCCCCCCCCTCCCCGTCTCTCACTTTTTGTTTTAACTCCCCACCCTCCCTTTTGCAAATGACTTGTGACCGTGAACGCTCTCACTGAACTGTGATGTGAAGGTGTTGCGAGGCTGTTAGTGTCAAGTTTCATTGCTGGAACAGCTACTGCTAATGAGGTGAGCATGACAAGATGTTTAGGTGAGTCGGGGAGAAGTACAGGAGGGAGGGGGGTGGGCTACAAGAGGAAGTCAAATAAATGGGGGGGGGGGGGAACACATTAAAAAGAAAGCGGACCCGTTTCAAGGTATTCGCAGCAGGGGCATCGATCAAGGATATTTATTAGTTTGTGTTTCCTAGATCAATTGAGTAGACTTTCTTACAAATTTCACGTCATCTGTAGAAAATAACTACAAATAGCAAGCTAGTTCGGTGTTTCTGGTTTACACAATAGAAGAAGTATTGACAAGCTAGGTATTTTAACAAGAGAGGATACTTTCTGAGCACTTTTCAACACGGTAAAAAAATAAAATGTAAAAAAAAATATTTTTTTATATCTAGTTGGCAAAAGTGATTTTTCAACCTAGCCCCTTTTACATTTCTTTGTATATCTATCTCTTTCAAATCTTCCTTTTTTTATTTTCTTACATATTTCTTTAGATTATGCTATATTGCCACCACACATTTCTTTATATTGTGTTCTCTTCTTTTTCTATATCACTGTATTCTATAGCTTAACGAGAATAGGTTCTTCCTGTAGTTAGTGGAAAAATTGTTGACTCCCAGCCATTACTAGCAATGGGGTCTGGGGGAGCGCCAGGAGCACTATTTCTGGTATTGAATGCCAACAAAATACATATTCTGAGGTATCTACAGTGCATTTTCCTGCTATTAAAAAGTCTTATTTCAAAAACCTAGTGTGCTTTTCTTACTGAATTAGACCCTCCCGCGCCGTTCGGTGCATTTGCGGTCAAGCTGTTTCCACAAAAATCTGTCACTGGTAATGGCTGAAGCCTCTTCCCACCTGCTCTGAGAACCTCCATGAATGTGTGGCGACAAGTTGTACTAGGATGTCATCCCATTTGTTATTATGCGTCATTCATTTTGTCGGAGAACATGTCCCGCAAACCTCATGCGATGCTCTGTCACAATCTTACTAAGGCGTCGACTCCCAGTTCAGCATAGGATTTCCTTGATTTAGACCCGATCTCAATAACTGACTCCTAAAATCTGTCTTAGCCATCTTTGTTGAGCCACATTTAGTGTTTTTCAATTTCGGCAAATGACTATCCACTGCACTTTATTAATGGAGCCCCGCCACTTGTAGAAATGTGTAACCTCTCGTGAATACGCTCTTGCAATTAGGTGACTGTAGTTTGCTTTAGATTTTATATCGAAAAGGGAAGTTTTATCGTCAAAATCATCAGTTTAGGGTTTTAAACTAAAACATCTCAGGACTTTGTTGTGTTTTTTTTACTTCAAAACCCCATTTAGCTTCGATCATAGAATTTGGTAACTGTAGTTTGCTTTAGAATAATATTGAAGATAGAGGTTTTCCACCTCAAAACGCACTGTAGGGGGATTTTAAACTCAAAACCATCTGGAGGAGAGGAGTTTAAACTCAAAATCCCCAATTGGCTTGGCTACGCTGAAATAATTTTAGTGTATAATTTGCTTTTTTTTTTTTTATATTGAAGAGGTATTTTTTAGCATCAAACCTTTCTGAAAGGGGATTTAAACTCAAAACCCCTTTTGGCAAAGCTCATAGCATTTTGAGTGCGTAATTTGCTTTTTTTTTTACATTGAAGATGTATTTTTTAGCTTCAAATCCCGCTGGCGGGGGTTTAATCTCAAAAACCCTTTGGTTACGCTCATAGATTTTAGATTTAGGTTTTTTTTTATTGTAGATGCATTTTTTAGCTTCAAACTCCACTGGAGGGGAGTTTAAGCTTAAAACTGAGTCAAAACCCATTTAGCTACGCTCATAACATTTTGAGTGCATAATTTGCTTTGTTTTTTCATATTGAAGAGGGGGTTTATCCTAAATTTTGGAGGTGGTTTTAAAATCAAAATCTTCCTTAACTGTGCTCTTGGAATTTGGGGATAGTCGTTTGCAATTTCTTTTTGTTTTGTTTTATAGAAGAGGGGGATTTAACTGCAAAAACCCCTCGTAGGGGGTTTTAAACTCAAACCCCCCCGGTAGGGGTTTTAAACTCAAAACCCCCTGGTAGGGGTTTTAAACTCAAAACCCCCTGGTAGGGGTTTTAAAATCAAAAACCCCTGGTAGGGGTTTTAAAATCAAAACCCCCTTGGCTGCGCTGGTGCAAGTGATGGTTTAGTATTAAAATCACACCTAAAATAAACAAAATCAAAGCAAAAAATCAGTCACAACAGTTCGTCTCCCCCCCCCCCCCGGGAGATTTCATTTTGGGGGGGGGGGGGGGTCTGGCTACGCCCACGATAGATATATAAAAAAGTGAAGTATGTGTGGCTGTGAACAGAAAAACGGAACAACCACAACCTATATTAGTTATTCCGCCACAGGCACAGGAAATAGTATCAGCTCAACGGAACAGCGTCTTCATGTCTTTCAAGCCAGAAACAAGAACATCATCTCACTGATAAGACTTTCTTTGGTTGCAGGACAATGACAATACTCCAGACAGAATCAATGAAACAAAAGAAAGGCTCCAACCAGATATAGAGTTCATTCAACATCTAGAATAACGCGCAGACTTTCGACCCGTTCTCAAAGAGGAAGAGCATTGAATTAAAGAGCGTTGAATTAAAGAGCATTGAATTAAAGAGCGTTGAATTAAAGAGCGTTGAATTAAAGAGCGTTGAATTAAAGGGTGTTGAATTATTTCTTAAATATTAAGACAGGAGAGATAACTTGTTCAATAAAATTAAAGAAAAGAAAATATTTGAAGAAAAAAAAAAGTTTTTTTTTTACATCAAACAATGGAGTGTGTGGGGGTGAGGTGGAGGTGTGTGGGGGGTGAGGAGGAGGTGTGTGGGGGGTAAGGTGGAGGTGTGTGGGGGGTGAGGTGGAGGTGTGTGGGTATATCAACAGATTAACTACATCCTTTCAATTTCCATTATGTTGTAGAAGCGAGATCATTTATTAGTTATAATTTTAAAGATAACTGACCTAATGAAAGCAGAAGGTGTCATGATCAAGGCTGATACGTTTAACCAGGAAAATTGAGTTCATTCGTTCGACAGGGGGGGGGGGGGGGCGGTATTGCCTGGAAATTTTAGTCCATTCATTTGAAAAGTATGATTAGAAGAGTTCAGACTGTTAACAATGTTAAGTATTAGGCCTAAGACTATTGCTATGTTGAATTGAAGAATTCATGTTAAAGTCCACACGTTACTTCAATCTGTGACGTGACACTTTTCCTTGCACGTGACACTTAATGCTCTTCTGCGTCAGCTGATCAAAAACAATAGCGTAACGCTGAAAGTCGGGGAAAGAAGATATCTAGTCATTCCTCCCGTCATTAGCTGGTTAAAATTTGTTTAAAAATATTCAGCTGCCTTCACGTCTGCGTAGAATTTGTTATTAAATGTCTAGAGAGGTCAAGGTCGTCATAAAGTCCATTTTTTTTTAACGGCAAGAGTCCGAAAGCAAATGGCTCAAACGGTTCTGGAATGTCCACCGAGCCGTCCATCAGTGAGGCTAACAGTGGTCACTCAAGGGGAAGTATATTCCGATTATTTACCTATTCCTCCCGCCCCCCCCCCCCAGGCTGTGTTTACAGTAGACTTAACCAGTTGTTGCGGTTTGTCCCGAGAGGTCGTACGCACACACAGACCTCCTGGTATTCAAACAGTGCTTCTCGAAATATTTTGGTAGCGCCGACACACACTGAATTGGCATCGTTGCTGGGGGGGCGGGGGTTCAAACTGACCTTTTATAATTATTTAATCCCTATCCCCCCCCCCCCCACAGTAAACACAGATAATCTTCACTCCAATATCTTTGAACTCAGTCCGTTTTCTTCACCTTTATGGAAACTCTCTGTCCAGACTATCACTCTCTCCTCTTTTTGTTTCAGAAACTAGTGGATACGCCTATGTGTTCAATATTAGTTTGTAAAGAACCAATGCTGAGGATAACATGTTAGCGTCTTGCTCAAGACCAATCATTGTTGCAGGGGAAAGGGGGGGGGGGGGAGTCCTTGAACCAAACAAAAAAACAAAATAGCCAGGAGAAAAACTGAACTTTGCAATGCTGTTGTTGCTCTTTAAAAAAAAATTGTTATGGGAAAATGGACGTGACGTTGCCTGACTTAACGTGGGGGTGAAATAACCAAGAGAGGGGTTGAAGGGGAGGAGAGGCAACTAAAAATAAAGAAGGAGCGCTAGAGAAATGGAAGGGCGAGATAGTTCTACGAGTGATAACATTTCCATCGCTGTGTTAGGAAATCCTTCCATCGCTGTGTTAGGAAATCCTTCCATCGCTGTGTTAGGAAATCCTTCCATCGCTGTGTTAGGAAATCCTTCCATCGCTGTGTTAGGAAATCCTTCCATCGCTGTGTTAGGAAATCCTTCCATCGCTGTGTTAGGAAATCCTTCCATCGCTGTGTTAGGAAATCCTTCCATCGCTGTGTTAGGAAATCCTTCCATCCCAGAGGCAGCCCATGGAGAGCTATGACCTGCTTTAACACATTTATTTGGGTTAGAAATATACTAAATGAAATCTATGGTGAAGTCAACGAAAAAAAAAGACCGAATATAGATCTGGATTTCTTGCATTTTAATTCAACGAAAATTACAATACATGCACAAAAAGACTTTGATTTGGTGTGTGTCTGCAAGGTTCACGGGGAAAAATGGAAAAGGGGGCTGAGTCTCAATTCAGCAGTGACCAAACTCAACCCAGACAGAGGTGAGTCTCAATCAAACCTATGGTCAGTAATGGGTAACGACTATCTCTAAAACATTATGTTAAATTTCAGCGGTTCTCAACCTTTTATGCTCGGCGACCCTTTTTTACAATCCCCCACTCTGCCGCGACCCCCCCCCACACACACACATACATCAATAGAGGAATAGACAATAACAATCCATATTTTCAATGGTCTTAGGCGACCCCTGGCAAATCGTCAATCGACCCCCAAGGGGGTCGCGACCCACAGGTTGAGAACCCCTGAGTTAAATAGTTAAATATTGATATCAGTTGATATTAACAATTAGGATATTACTTAAAACTAAAGTTAAATCGTTATTCTGTCCATTTACAAACCAAAACTAGTAACCTTGACCTACGGTTAACACCCATACTGACCCCAGAAGAAGAAGAAGAGAGAGAGAGAGAGAGGCGTGTTTGACCATATCTTAATACCCCCACAATTTTCAAGTTTATCCCTTGTACGTGTTCTGTGACCTCTTGGTACGTGATGTCTCCGAGTCTGTTTGTGAACTTACTGGCCAAACGGGCGCCGTCTACCCCTATTCTCTATCCAATGTCTGTGTACTTGACTAGTGTACATACAGCACCACTGGTCACTATAATAATTTACCAATGTAAACTCTCAACAACTATAGAGACATTTTTTCAATAGCTTTGGTCAACTTCAGGACACCGAGAATAGTACGAGTTAATTGGGACTATAAAAGAAAATCAATAAAATAAGCAGGAAGATTGAGTTCTAAGTCTAGACTAGAGAAAAACTACGAAAGAAAGAAAGAAACAAACCACGAAAGACTAGTGAGAAGAGCTCCTGGAATACAGGACACACTTACATCTACTGACTGAGAGCGGAAATAACCAACAGTCAAGTGACAGAAGGAAACGGGATGTTCTTCAAATCTTCTTCAGACGGGCGAAATTTGAGGAAGTCATTTCAGTCAATTCTGCAATCAATTACCAGTCATTTTGTGCTTTTTTGTCATTTAGTATGTGTGTTCGTATGTCATTAGCAGAAGAAAACAAGAGCCAATAAGAGAAGTATGAAAGGAAAAACGTGAGAGACGGAAAAGAGAGAGAGAGAAAGAGAAAGAGAGAGAGAGAGAGAGAGAAAGAGAGAGAGAAAGAGAGAGAGAGAGAGAGAAAGAGGGAGAGAAAGAGAGAGAGAAAGAGAGAGAGAAAGAGAGAGAGAGAGAGAGAAAGAGGGAGAGAAAGAGAGAGAGAAAGAGAGAGAGAAAGAGAAAGAGAGAGAGAGAGAGAGAGAAAGAGAGAGAGAAAGAGAGAGAGAAAGAGGGAGAGAAAGAGAGAGAGAAAGAGAGAGAGAAAGAGAGAGAGAGGTGGAGAGGGGGATTTCTAGAAAACGAAAGACCTCAAGATACGTGAATCTGACGATCGCTGAAAATAAAAAAGACGCGAGTTGGCAACATTCGAAGGTCAGGACGTTAGACTTTTGCCATGTTGATAAACAATGAAAGTTATTTTAGATTAAATTCTTTTACCATCCTCACCTTACCAAAGGCTTAAAATAAACTCCCAGTTGGCAACATGATCTCTTGTTCAATATTACTCCAAGCTTTTCACACATGAGAAAACACTGCTGGTGAACATGTACCCCACTTAACAGTTCTGTTGTGCATGGCAGCGTTCTTCTATAAGACCTCAAGTACTTAATGGGAACTCATGTAAAGCTTACCAGTGTCATTGACCACCGGTTTAGGAGTGCGTAGAATGGCTAGCCCAATGACAAACAGAATTAACTGTACAAACAATGGGTCTAAGACCCCAGCAGAACTGGCCAAGTACGGAAAGTTTTACAAATACAGAAGAGTAGGCTCATAGGTTGGAAACCAGACCACTTGGTTCAGCAGTGCAGCATTCTGCTACTTGGCCATCACGTTACATCAGTCAAACTGAGCAGCAAACTTGAAAGCGCTAACACGTGAAAGATATGGGTGGGGAATTACTGTGCGGAAAAAAAAGGAAAACATAATTTACAGCTACGTATAGTGAACATAATTTACAGCTACGTAAAGTGAACATAATTTACAGCTACGTAGAGTGAACATAATTTACAGCCACGTAAAGTGAACATAATTTACAGCTACGTAAAGTGAACATAATTGACAGCTACGTAGAGTGAAGTGACAACATTGTTTTCTTGTAAAAAAACAAAATGCCCGTCAATTCTAGTTGGGAGATGTTCACGATCAACTCAACAATGTCAAGGACGCTCAATTGAACTTCCTTGTTGCCAACTAAAGAACAAATAACTGGCTCTAATGAAACAATATGTCAGTGCTTGGCAGTTTATCTTCATATCAAAGCTCCTTTATTGGCGCTAGTTGGTTGTCCGTTTGTTTTAAATAAGTTTTTTTTTAAAGTCATAATGCGTTCTCCATATTGAAATTTGTCTGTGCAACAAATTCTTCAGTTCTAAAATCTATACACACATTATCCTACACCTTTGAATAAGTCTAACAGATCAACATCTCCTTGAGTTTGTACAACGAGAACATCAAAGGTTGATAATTATAGCTTTCCTGCCATCAAGGAAACCTCCGATAAATGATCAGATCTTTATTTTAATAAGGAAGTAAGAACAGGGGTGGACATTTTGTTTTATATAAATCTTGAAATGTTGCTACATTCCAAAACTTAACAAAGCTTTGTTGTTGCTTTTTTAAAATAAATATTTTTGTATTTTACTTGTTATGTTATACACACTTGAACCATGTTTTTATGACTAGTGTGCTGTATCTCTCTTCTTAGATCACCTGAATGGACACAGTTTGAAACAAAGGGAAATAACATCGAAAAACAAAATCCTCGTTTATTTACAGACATCAAAAAGATTCAAAGCCTAGTCGACAAGTTAGACATTGCCAGGTTTTTTTGTTTCTGACAGTGTTGTTACGTCAAAACACTCAAGATGGGCGCTAATGACAGACTCAAGGACAGGACCAAGTGAAACAAATTAATGAGTCCTGGACTGACACACGTGTTATGTTGTCTTGAAATAGTCAGGAAGTGAAGTTGGTGGTACACAGCTCCCCCCCCCACCTCTTTGTTTCAGTCTTGACATGCGTTAAAGCCTTTTTTTAAAAAAATCCTCCTAACCCTGCTGTCAATTAATGCATCATGTAAAATCTAAATGATTCGGTTGACAGATATTGCCTTTATTATTGTTTTGCTTTTGCAAAGTGTCCATTACTTCATGATCTGAAAAACTGAGCGACCTTAACATTAACCATTACTCAAGCATCCCATACTTTTGAAGTCAAGCTCAAATAATCAAACTGAATATCTCATAGAAGTACAAATTAAAACTCTAAGCCTGATAGGCAAGAAATGTTAGGGACCTGGTGGCTATAAAACAAAAGAAACTGCGACTTGAATGTAATGAAAAGGAAACGTGAAAGTGACCACAAGTGCTGACATAAGCTTCTCAAGTGCTAATAGTGTGGAGCCAGCTTTTTTGAATGAGTTATAGCCCTTATCTCGGGCTGCTTATACCAAATTTAGAGGAAGATTGAAATCCAAAATACACGTTTTTTCAACTATGTTTTTCAGGTACAAGTCTGCCCATTTTTGGCTAGAAACAGATTAGCAAAATATTTTTACATAAATCTTTTTAAATTATTGCTATTGGGCGGTCGTTGGCTTGTACCTCCAAACATCTAGTACAACTAAACCAATGTAGGCGTTTTATATTTTAGTGAAACAAACTTCAAATAACTTGAACATATTTTGTTTGTGAACAAAAACTCAATATAACTTTTATTACAAAATACACAGGGTCAACTTGAGACGAGATATACATCTAGTAGTAATAGTATTAAATGATATTTCAAAGAAAATCGAACTGACTAAAAAACACGTCTTTACTCTTTCAAATCTATGGGTCGTATCACGGTTTCATCTCACCCACGTGACCACTACACATAAATTATGACAGAAAATCTCATGGTTTCATCATTCCACACAATCCAAAAACCAACACTTCCTCTGTTATAGTGTGTCTCTGTGTGTTTCCAAGGTGATGATATAGAAAGGAAGAAGTAATTGTTAGTTGTAGAAAGAGAGAGAGATGGAGAGCATTAATTTAATGTTAATCTTGTAGAATGATGCAAGATAAGTGGGACTGTGGTACACCAGAAGACTCCAGATTGCCAGAGTGTAAAGACGTGTCTTTATCGTGAGTTAGATTTGTTTATATATCAGTTCAAATTGTCTATATTGTAATAGAAGTTATATTTAGTTGTTGTTTTTTTTCACAGAAAGTTATTTAAGTTATTTCAAGCTTTATAAGTTGACTAGTCTACCAGCATTTTGATGCTGTCAGTCAACGACCGTCAAAAACATCCTCTCCCCAGCGTAACCTGGGAAACATACACTCATACACTTTATAAGAAAGATACAATCTTAAATATGAAGAGAGATAAAAGTTCCAAACTTTTTGGGATCTTGTAAAATGTACCATCTAAAAGATAACGACAACCGTATGCCAGCACATTCTGTCATCCATTCTGTCATTGACCAAGGAACACTCCCCGTAGGACGTGATCATCTCCTGCCTTGAAGTAACGTATTGTATTACAGAGCATCAGAAACACATGAGGCAACTGCGCAACCCTATTGACAGAGTTTTAGTAAGGCCACAGGAAATTATAAGTTGAGAAAACAGTCCCTGATCAAACAGTTTGAGAAGCTTAAGCTTATACAACCATTTAGGTTCGTTTTCAATTCTTTTCTGTCCTGAAAGTGATGTCAAATGTTTACTTTTCACGCTGAAGAGAGCACCCTCTCACACCTGACCTTTGTTTAAAAGTCAAGTGTGTCTGAAGGTGAACCACCTGCATGGGGTTGTAGCGTCGTGGCCCCTTGTTGACAAACATAGCCTACAAACAAACCAGCTGGTGGAAGCATGCAACACGCCATTTCTAGCTGGAACTAAATATACATTGGCCATGTTGACATACAGTGGCCATACTGGTATACAACACATTGGCCATGTTGACATACAGTGTCCATACTGGTATACAACACATTGGCCATGTTGACATACAGTGTGTCCTGTCTTGGAGTGTGTGTGTTGTCTAACACTACTTCACTCAGTCTAATGCGAGTCCGAACACATCCAAGGGACATAACAATTAACTATAATATACTTGAAAAAACTTATGAAGACTTCAACTGATGTTTATTTACAGATGGGGATGATCGTCTTGTCTATCTATCAGTCGTTCAATTAGCCGTCTGTTCAATATCCATCTTTCTACAAGCCAGTCATATTCTTCTATCATGTAGGCCTACCCGTATTCTGCTACGTCATTCGTCTGTCTAACTACGTCACTACTTTTCCCAACGCTAAAAACAATGCACAATATATTTATTTGCAAAACTAACACAATCTCTAAACTAAACTAGGTCACTACAACAGGACAATGGCCAGGGTGACAAACATAAACTGACCATGATGACAGAATATAATGGTCCTATTGGCCTTCACGTAGTGCACCGGCTAGGCCAGTATTGAGCAAAGGATCACGCTGGCACACAAAAGTACATTGGCCATATGTAGTACTGAGTGCACAGGCCAGGCTGTTATACAGTATATTGACAAAGGTAACTTACTGTACAATGGCCATGTATTAGGCAGACAGGCCCCGCTAGCATACAATACATTGGCCATGCAGGCATACATAAAATGCAATGGCCATGCTGATAGAATCAACATCGACATTTCCAAATTCTTTCTTTTAGTCTCTGTCTCTCTCTTTTTCTCTTCCCCTGGTACATTTTAAAATCAATACTCTCCCCTTTTGAATGCTGACCGTGCAAAGCCGACAATTTTTATTTCCATTGATGACATTATTATAACCATCGATTTCTTTTTTTGTGTTGTTTGACGTCCTTCTAAAAAAAAAAAAAAAGCAACGCAAAGAACTACATTATATAAATCATAACAAGTAGATTAAAATCATTGAAATACTCAGTCAGTCCAGCAAATGCAAACCAACCAATAAAAAAAAAGAGGTCATATTTGCCTGTATATCAGATACAATGCAACTACTAAGTGTATAATTAAAATGAGTCTACATTATTCAACACTATATTAATGAGAGTTAAAGAGAGAGAGAGAGAGAGGAAATAAAGAACGCGGGTGGGGGAAGGAAAAAGAGAAAGAAAGACAGAAAGAGTGAATTCGAGATAGAAAAAAAACAAAGAACTAATCCAATGAGAAGGGGAGGGTGAGCTCTAGAGAGGAGATAACGAAAGAGTTTAAAAAAAATGACCTTGAAGTGACGTGACATAAATACGGTACCAGCGACGGCCATATTGCAGTCCCATAGAGCAAGAAACATTCTCAGCGGATGTTAACCTCGAGGACTACATAAAAATTGGTTTTCCTTTAAGGAATCTCATTAAACAAAAAAGTGACAGAGAATGACTAGTAAATGTTTGTAAAATGTTTTCATGTTTCGGATGTTCCTTCAGATTTGAAGATAATTACTTCCTAGTCCAAACCTCCCACAGGACGACGGGGGATGGGAGCGGGCAGGGTTTGAACCCTGGACCATCGATAAATCTGAACGACAGTCCAGCGCGCAAACCGCAAGACCAGGCAACCATCCAGGCATCCATAGTAGCTCTCGATTGGTTATATTAATAGTTTGGACTACTGCCCAAGTTCCCAGCATTCAAAGGTATGATGAAACGTGGCATGTAACAAGTTTATTCATAAGTAGTTTTAGCACTCAAAGCTTCAAACTCCATTCCTAAGTAGCTTACAATGTAGGCTGGACATTTCAACGTAATTCTGAATCTTATCGTGTGGTTAGAACCAAAAGAAGATTCACATATTAATCTTAAAAAAATATTTAATGGATGTTATTGACATTATTGAGGTATATCAAGGCTTTTGTCAGGAATCAATAAACCAATAGAAAGCCTTAACTACTACTCTAGATTGGTAGTGACATGACCTCCATAAGTTACGGCCAGGTTCTAAACATGACACGCCCACTCTGTTAAGGCCATGGCATTGAGAAACTCCAGTTCTTGTTTTGGACAGACTTGATTGAAAGTGGATTAGAAGTGTTCATTTAGCTCACAGGTTTCATCAAACAACACACACACACACTGACGTGCTGAGTCGAAGGACAAAAAAAGGGGTGGGGGGACGAGCTGTTAGCACACCACTTCAAAACGTAACACTTTCTTTGTGTGTGTGTGTGTGTGTGTGTGTGTGCTCGTTCAAACAACAAAGCAGAGAAGTTGTTGTTTTTAATTCCACTTCTCGGTTGACCGCCAAGGCAGACCAGGCCCCACAACAAACAAATCCTGCTGAATCCCGCCCATCGTGAACTGTTCAATGTAGGATTGTTACACAAACTTGACTTGTTGACACTGTGTGTGTGTTTTATTTCTTAAGCACAAATGGCTTCACAGACACAAATTATGAGTGCTAAGTCTACAATACAGGAAGGCAATGTAGGTCGCATACAATACAGGAAGGCAATGTAGGCGTGACCTTCGTGACCGTATCGAAGGCGCCGATGTAGGTCACATACAATACATGAAGGCAATGTAGGTCACATACAATACATGAAGGCAATGTAGGTCACATACAATACATGAAGACAATGTAGGTCACATACAATACATGAACTCAATGTAGGTCACTAACTTTAACCTGTTCATACATTGTGCCTCCATTTCGTTCTTATAATCATGAGTGGATGCTGCTGCTGGGCTTAAAGACATTTGGAAATAATTATTCCATATGCAAGGACAAAGTCGTACAAGGGCTCCTTCCTTCCTAGTGCCATTAGAGCATAGAATGTGTTGCCTCAATCAGCCAGTAAAACAAATGACTTAGCAGAGTTTAAGTCTCTAATTAACATATTTGATTAACATATGGATATCTTCTCTTATAGGTAACATCTGTGATTGATACGTCCAGACATTATAAGCGCCCTAATCTCTCTCTTCTAATGTTTCTAAAGGGGAGCGAAGAGTGGCTTTATTTTTACGAGGTCTATTTTCTAGTGTCTAGTTTCCATAAATGGTGTACCTCTACAAATACACCCCTGACATTTATACAAATTCAAGATTTCATGAACAAGTTTTTTTTTCCTGAAAGGCTTTCTGGATAAAAGAAATCAGTAAATGACTCTTCAAAAGGTTGCAAAAGATCAATATTTGCGTCAAATCAATTTCAATGCTTGTTAAGCAATGTGCGTTAAGCTTGTCTAGATGAACCTGTAAACTCTTAGCAAACAGGTTTTTATTTTGTCTATTTTAACTTTTAACTTATTTGTTTAAACCGTGGATAAAAAAAAGAACATAACCATACGCTGATTTCATTAGGTGGTATATAGACCGGGATTTAATCTACATCTCCAGCTGTTCATATCAGCACTGCTCTAGACAAGACAGGAAACCGATGGAGGTCGTAATTTTATTAGCGGCCTCTTGGAGGCCAGCGTCTCAAGTCTCGTGCAGACGTCAGCAGTGCGCATGTCATCGGCGTGTCGTCATGACGGTTGGCGAGTGTCTACACAGAAACGTCATCGATTCTAGAGCTCATGTCAGCTTGACTTCCCAAAGAGCGATAACCGTGACATGAACAGGACAGTAGCAGTGTGATGGAAGCAGATGCGCAACTCTATGTACACTCTTGAATAGATGCATATCTGTTGCTTAAACCATTTCATTAAGTTCGTACAAGTTATGCAACGTTGCACCTTCTGTCTAATCCTACACCCTCGAGATAATCGATAGCAGTTCCTGGTTCACTGCATTGCAGGGAGATTATGTCACGCTTCAACATCACTCACATCTCCAGTATCCATATTCTCAACATATGTCGTCTGGAAGCGTCTATTTCACTCTCAGTATCTATACCAAGAAAAAAAAAACACCAACATATTTATTTCAAGACTTTAAAAAATCTGAAAGTAAAATGTTGACCACAATGATCGATAGGCTGAGAAAGGAGAGCTCCACCTTAACTCGTCTTTGATGGATAGGCTGAGAAAGGAGCTCCACCTTAACTCGTCTTTGATGGATAGGCTGAGAAAGGAGAGCTCCACCTTAACTCGTCTTTGATGGATAGGCTGAGAAAGGAGAGCTCCACCTTAACTCGTCTTTGATGGATAGGCTGAGAGAGGAGCTCCACCTTAACTCGTCTATGATCGATAGGCTGAGAAAGGAGAGCTCCACCTTAACTCGTCTTTGATGGATAGGCTGAGAAAGGAGAGCTCCACCTTAACTCGTCTTTGATCACGAAACACTCGAATGTAGAACTACTGTATGTGCCAATACATTTTTTTTTCCTATTAATTTCCTCCCTTGAAAGTACATTCTTATGTTTAAAAATAGGTTAGACATATGTGCATGCTTAACTGTACGTAATTAATTAAAAACAAAGAAACAAATCAGTGAATGAAAATTTTTTCCAGCACGAAGACGTCAGTGGCGCTTCTCTTTCTCGAGATATGAACGTAAATAAGACGAACACACGCCTACTCCCACTAAGGGGACGCCAACTCCTGACATATATTCGTTGGCGATTAAAAAGTCAAGGAAATGTCTAACAGCATGGTTAAATTTACACAAAACTTGGAGGGGGTGGGGTAGGGTGCGTCTCATTCACACACACACAAAGAATCTATAATTTTTTGAATGTCAAAATGCGCCAAGGTGTCTAGTGTCTGAGATGAACTTGAGATTACAAACTCTCTTAGAGACTTGTGATAAGGCAGGTTCATTGAAGGTTGTTTTTTTTTTTAAATTTTTTCTTGAAAAGCTCTTCGCGCCTCTAGCAAGCCAAACAATGCCCAACTCCACTGGGGTAAATGGATACGTCAGAAAACTGTATCCCTGACCTCATTAAATGCTGACAGGTTGACGTGGCCCAGATTACAGTTGATGCCACCAACAAGAGAGACAACCCGTTCTATAAGAGAACGCTCTAGATCTATAATCTTGTACTAAGTCCCCAGATGCCGGAGGCCAAAGGGATAGAGAATTTTCTTTTAAACAAGAGAAGACAACTCTTTTTTTCTTGCGCAAAGAACTCATTTAAAGTTTTTGACCAATGATGTCTATGTCCTCAATTGTTAATTAAAATGGCTACCTCGGCTTAGAGTCGGCTAGGAATTTTATTTTCTGGATATAGATTTTCCATTTTTGAGTGGGTCACAAGTGATGACAAGTACAACAGCAAGGTGAAACACGAATAGTGTCTTCTTACAAATCAATGGGTTTTTTTTTATAATCTCTCACACTACGCAAATAGGCAAGCGAAAAATATTAAACAGAGAAAATTGGGGGGGGGGGGGGTCCATTGGGGAAAGAAAGAATAAACTATGGAAAGAAAAAGGATGACTACTTCTGGATTAACTTATGCTGGGTGTAGGGGAAAATTAATCCATATCAATCTAGTACTTTTTTTTTTTTACTTAAGTAAATAAATGAATAAGCATTATAAAGGGCTCAAAAATTGTATCTCATTTCAACCAATTAATCCACGCCTTTCATTGTCCACTGTTATAATATAGTTAAATTCACTTCACCCATAGTTCCATGACAATGCCCGCTGCCGGACAGTGCACATCAAACAAAGTATTGTGACGGATATCACTGACGACAGTGAAGACAGACGACTCTGGCATAAATCAAATCCTGTTGACTGAACCAAATGTAGGACATGGTGACTAGAAATGATTGCTCACACTTCTCATAGAGATCACTAACGCCCAGAGATTAGTTTCTCTTTGAACTTAGATTAGTAGAGAAGATTTGAAAATGATTTTATAGACGCAGCCAATATTAGCGTTAAAAGACACAAAAATCAATCCAAAGTAGGTCTTTGAGTTTTGTATTGAAAAGAAAAAAAGGTAATACTTGAAGTTCGACAACAAATCTTGGAACAATTTTTTTGTAAAGTTTCTCTCCTCCTGCCCAATTCATTTCATTTCAATGTTTTTGACGCACATTAACAAATAAATGAACATTTTACGAGTTTTTAAATGTTTTTACATTTCTACAAAAAAATATTCCTTGAAAAACAAAGTAGCAGTTTCAAGTTTCAAACATCAACTGTCGCTAATCATCACTACAGTGTAGAGTAGTGCGTGAATCATCGAGTCCCAAGTGTCAATAAATATAAGATCTAATTAATTATTTGTTCTCTTAAGCCTTAAAGTACTTCAATAAGTAATTCATTCACAATGAGTCCATTGCCCCCCCCCCCCCATTCCTTTCCCTCTTTCTTTCGTTCTGTTTCTTGAGGTTGTCCGCTCCTCCAGACTCCTGATAACATCGCTCCTGAGGATGTGATGCCGTCAGACGTAAGTGGCGCCCTGAGTATTCAACGCAAGTTACTCTACCATCGCTTTCATTTCTCAGGCAAGTAACGCTATTAAAAACACAAGCGTTTTACCCGCCCCCCCAACACTTTTTGTTTTTTTTGGTTTATTTTACAAGATCAAATAAAGGATGTTAGACGCAATTAACGCCCGCTGAAGCAAAATCCCGACCTAATGTAAGTGATTTTGACATGGAAACTAAATACTTTGCATAAGCTCAATCATCGCTAAATACCCAATACAAGTAAAACAAAAGAGTTTTTGCTAATGTTCATTGGAGGCGCGGTGGCTGAGCGGTAAGGCGCTTGGCTTCCCAACCGTGGGTCCCGGGTTCGAATCCTGGTCAAGACTAGGATTTTTAATTTCGGGATCTTTTGGCGCCTCTGAGTCCACCCAGCTCTAATGGCTACTTTACATTAGATGGGGACAGTAAAGGCTTTAAGTCGTTGTGCTGGCCAAATGACACCCTCATTAACCGTAGGCCACAGAAACAGATGACCTTTGCATCATCTGCCCTATAGACCACAAGGTCTGAAAGGGGAACTTTACTAATGTTCCTTACTGTACAAGGGCAATATGTCGAGAGAGTAGACTGACATTATAAATGTACTATAGAACAGATGTTATGGTATGTGACTTGCGATTTGTTTAGTTTTTTGTTTTATGTATAATTAATCTTACTTTATGAAAATGTTTTTCTTATAACTTTGGTTAATTTAAAGAAAAGGATTTATAAAAATTATTCGAGCTTTCTGTAATGAATTCATACTATTAATGGTAAATCAAAGAAATGCGGTAAAGAACAAAAAATGTCTACGTGGAAGCCTCCTCTTTGATTAGAACACACCATAAAAAGATTGGTCAAGTTGAGCAAGCATTCCTTTGATCTTGAGATCAAGATCTTAGAAAATGATTTTCTTTTAATGCTTAAATCTTTTACATTTATTAGTTTGAGCCAATGAAGTGCCTTTTGATTTTACACAAATTTTACATTAAAATATATTTTCAAAAGCAATGTTTGATCAAATACATAAAGTTGACCAAGTGTATTTTAAATTGTTTTATTTCATGGTTAACGTCACAGATTTAAAACAACAGAATTAATGTAGGACAGAATACACATACAGGCCAGGAAGGGCCCTAGATACACAGGTCTGGTAGGACAGAATACACATACAGGCCAGGAAGGGCCCTAGATACACAGGTCTGGTAGGACAGAATACACATACAGTTTTATTGTTCGGGTGTATTCAGTGTAGTTGATCAACAATACAGAATAAACAAGACATCGGTTTTAACAAGTAAAGAGATGTAGTAAACGCTGATGAACAATTTATCCTATGTTTATTCTAAGAAAAAGGCCACGGTAAAAGTCTCTGTCAACTAAACACGTCGTTACCCTAGAGGATTCTATCACTAACTGATTTTCCGGTCTCTAACCCAACATATCCCAAACGTCACTAGTCCCGTTCAATATGCGTCTTCTATGGTGCGTCGCTAAATAACTAAACTATAAATAAGATGTCTAACAGACAACAGAGACATAATGTCATATATGGCACAGATACTTACATATCAGGCAGGACGACATACAAGATCTAGTATAACACTATAGATAGAGAAATGAAAAAGGTTGGGTTTGGGGGCGCTGAGTTTTTTCGACAGATGATTATGACAAACAAAAACAACAACAAAACATCCTCCATTTCCCCAGGCTCTTCATAAATCAACTTCACAGTTTTATAAATACAATGGGGATAAAACAATATTTCAAATACACCTGGTGTAAAAATAAAAAGGGCCAAGGTCAGGCCAAGGCCAAGAATTTATTAGGTAATTTTGTCTTCCAATACACTGTATAGTTGTTTTTTTTTTTTAAAGGGGCAGTTTATTTTAAAAAAAAATAGATTTGAACTTTCTTACAACTTGACAGAATGTAACATTGAACTCAACATTGTAACATTTCTTGAAACAAAAGTACAAAGAGAGAGGGACAGACAGACAGACAGACACAGAGAGAGAGAGAGAGAGAGAGAGAGGGGGGGGGTATTAGAAATAGAGAAATTGAGGAAAGGGAGAGATGAAATGGGGGAAAGAGGTTAAAACATAAATGTACGAGAGAGAGAGGGGGGGGGGTCGAAAGAAAGGTTTCAGAGAAAAATAAAATGTTAGACAAAGAAAGAGAAGTAGGTGACCTTGAAATTTAAAAAAAATGGGCTGGGGGGGAGGGGTGATTCCGGGGAAAGTAGTGCTTAGCGAAAGCAAAGATCACTGATTTAAAAAGGGGGAGAGATTTGTTTAAAGTGAAAAAAAAAAAGGGTGGAGAGGGGTCTCTTTGGTATTTCGATCACACACTCACACACACACAGACACACAACAGCTACTGCTTGCATAAGAAAAACTAATCGGAGTGAGGATGGAACAAGGTCTACACCAGCTTCCATGTCACACGGTGTAGAACCAATTAGAAAACTTCTTTCAACTAAATGGTTCAGCTTCGCTCCTTCCCAGAGGTGCTACAGCGAAGGAGGAGGAGCGTTGGCCTATTTCAATACTTTTTTCAATGAGAATAACCAAATTTGTACCAAGTTTATATCGACTCTGTCTGTCTGTCTGGTACCACACGTTCTTTTTCCCACTTCCCATTCTAGAATCATGCTGAAACGTTGTGACAGTATTCATTGTTCCCTTTAAATAAAAACATAAATATTTTTTAAAAACCAATTTGTGGTAATAAATTAATTTTCTTTGATATCGAAAAGAGGAAAAAATCTACAGTATTGAGATATATGATTGTAAATGTGGAATTATTCCCATTAGCGAGCTCCCCCCCCCCCCCCCCAAAAAAAAAAATGCTTGTTTTCTCTTGTCTGACGCTCGAACTAGTCTGCAAGCTGCTGCTGATCTGACTCTCCAACATGGACCCGTCCAATTCATGGTATGTTCCAGGTCCTCATTGGTCAATCATGCTCTTTAATGTCCTCGCTATCAATATCTCAGTTGGATTGACTCCTCATCGCACGTGTCTTCCATGCGGTGACATCATAGATACATGGTGCCTGGTCGCGTCTTCTCCATGGTTACGGGTGCAAGCTCTGTACGCCGACATTCCCCGTCGTCCTGATGGAGGTTTGGATCTGAACGAATGTGTGAAACTCGCAAAACAAAACTTACTGAAGACGTCACTTTCCTATATATTTACCATTATTTCGGCAGTTTAGTCAGTGTCAAGGTCAAAAGTTGGTTAATCCTATCATGTATGATTTAATTACTATTACAATTTGTCTCTTTACTCTAGTTGTAAGATAAAAAACAAAATAATACAAAACTTATAGAACAGTTCTTTGAAGAAAGAAAAACAAAAATGTGTATAGTTGACTTGCTAGACCTTTCTTTCTTATTTTGTTTCGCTTAACGACGTTTTGTGAAGCCGTTTCGACAAAGCGCCAAAACAGCAGCAGTAAAAACAGCGGCGCCAAAACGTCTTTGTGGCATTTTAGCCAAAACGTCCTGCTTAGGTATCAGTTATGTTTGGACTATCTCCACATAAAAACAACGACCCCCAAAACATATTTAATTTACAACTTTCGGATGAGAAGCCACAACAAAACGTATCCTCACATTTTGGAACAAAAAGCTATCAGGCCTATTTCCATTCTGTATTTAAATTGCTACAAGCAAAATATAAAAATACTTTAAAAAAAAAGCGTATCTCTCAATAATGTAGAATTTGTTTCTCCTTTTCGATATCAAACGAAATAATTAATTACCAATAATTAATTGAATAACTGGTTAATTTTTAAATTGTTTCATATTTAGTTAGGTACAATATATAATTTTGTAAAGATTCAATTGATTCAAGAATGGGTGTAGGTCTAAACTGCCCATAAGTTGTGACGTTGCAGGTCAGTGTTCAGGTCTTCTATAACTATTGCTATCGTAGATTTCCCCCTCATTTTAAACATAAACAACAAGCTGCTAAATGACGAATGCACAGACTCTGGGTGTCACGTGACTTGAACTACATTTCAACATTTTTTTTCTTTTCAATCTAAATAACGAGTATCTTTATGGCTAATTTAAAGTAAAAGCCATAAATAATTAGAGCATCTGCTGCTTGACAAGGGCACTATGTTCAAGACAAGGTAATGAGGTCGATGACCCCCCCCCCCCCGACTCTCCTTACTATCAAGACCAGCCAAGGCTCCCCCACCCCTCAATTCCTAAACTCTATCAATGTCACTCATTCATTATCAGCTTTCTCTCCATGTCTGGCACGCCAAATGTAGCCCGCACGCACACGCACACACGCAGAAAGGCGATCTAGGAATAACGACCAGTTTAGAGCGACACAAAGGTGCATCCTCGAGTCAGTGTGTGTGTGTGTTCGCCTGTGTTTGAACGTTGAATGGCACAGAGCGTGGTACAAGACGAGACGACAGACCACACAACGACCTTACTAGCTCAGAAACAAAATTGTGGATAATGTTTTAACATTCAGAATCAATTTATAAGAAAAATAATAAGGAAAGACGAACTCGTAGCCGGCCCTTGGGGCCTGGTGAAGCTCAAGACATTGCGTTACACACATGCGCGTGCTAATAACACGAACTACCTTCTATTTGTTTTAGCTCGAAAAAAAATAAATAAAACAAAACATAGAGAACAAGGCAGCATGATTAATGTATGTATTGTATGTAAACAACTGCATTATTATATTACATTCTATTATACAATAAAAACATGTTTTATACAAAGTGTCTGTATTAAACCATTTGCTAATTTTTTTAAAAAGGCTTCCCTATTTTTCGAGCACGATGTAAGTGATGATGGTAAAATATATTTTTTCAACAATCTTTTTTTTTTTTTTTTTTTTTTTTTTTTTTTTAGAGATTTAAACTTGACAGACAGACGACAGACAAAGCACAAATCCAATAACGTTTTTCCTATGTGAAAAAAAAAAACGGCGTACAAGAGGAACTATTGCAGGAACACATTAAAAAAAAAATGAATCGATGATAAAGCCCAACAAGATAAAGAGACGTCTGAAGACCAATTTCTCCCAACGTGTGTGGAAGGTGTTGAAGTGTCTGGCGCTTTAATTGACGACACACGACGTCGGTGGCCGCTTACAACATCTCAACATCAGCAGCTAGGTTTTATCTCGAGCGGCAGTGAAAGACTTCCGGTGACCTGGACGAGAGAGTGAGAGAGTTCTCCCAAAATATCCGTCAGACCGATCAATCTCAGGATTGACTTTGAGGGATAATTGGCAGTGTACCTCAACCCCCCATCGCGCCCTTTCCCGCTTTATTTTTCACTCTTTCCATCGTGTGGACTTCTAAGATACACATAGAAAATGATAAGCAAAGAGAATGATAATTTAGAACAAGATACGAGTAGAACAAGATAATGCAGAACAAGATACGCGTAGAGCACGATCCACATATATCAATAATGTACAATAACATAGGGGCGCGGTGGTTAAGCGCTTGCCTTCTGAACCTGGGATCCTGGGTTCGAATCTCGGTGAGTCAGTGCTTTTGAACTTCGGAATTTTTAGGGCGTCCTTGAGTCCACCCAACTCTAATGGGTACCTTACAATAGTTGGAGAATCGTAAAGGCGATTGGTCGTTGTGCTGGCCACATGACACCCTTGTTTACCGTTGGCCAAAGAATTAGATGACTTTAACATCATTTGACCTATAGACCACAAGGTCTGAAAGGGGAACTTTTACGAAAAGATAAACATGATAATATAGAACAAGATATGCCTGCAGCATGATGCACAGAAAATGATACGCCAAGATCATAAATTGTTCTACATAATAATGCAGAACAAGATACGCGTAGATGATACACCTGTCATTCCCATCTTTATATGATTAAAAAAATATTAGGTTTCATTCATATTTTTTTTTTAATTAATATTTTATTCATTATTTGGGATCCCTTAATGTAATAGCCCACCAGTTCCCTTTATGTAATAGCCCACCAGTTCCCTTTATGTAATAGCCCACCAGTTCCCTTTATGGAACAGCCCACCAGTTCTCTCTATGTAACAGCCCACCAGTTCTCTTTATGTAATAGCCCACCAATTCCCTCTATGTAACAGCCCACCAGTTCCCTTTATGGATTAGCCCACCAGTTCTCTCTATGTAACAGCCCACCAGTTCCCTCTATGTAACAGCCCACCAGTTCCCTTTATGGAACAGCCCACCAGTTCTCTCTATGTAACAGCCCACCAGTTCTCTTTATGTAATAGCCCACCAATTCCCTCTATGTAACAGCCCACCAGTTCCCTTTATGGAATAGCCCACCAGTTCTCTCTATGTAATAGCCCACCAGTTCCCTTTATGTAACAGCCCACCAGTTCCCTTTATGGAATAGCCCACCAGTTCTCTCTATGTAATAGCCCACCAGTTCTCTCTATGTAATAGCCCACCAGTTCTCTCTATGTAATAGCCCACCATTTCTCTCTATGTAATAGCCCACCAGTTCCCTTTATGGAATAGCCCACCAGTTCTCTCTATGTAATAGCCCACCAGTTCTCTCTATATAATAGCCCACCAGTTCTCTCTATGTAATAGCCCACCAGTTCTCTCTATGTAATAGCCCACCAGTTCTCTCTATGTAATAGCCCACCAGTTCTCTCTATGTAATAGCCCACCAGTTCTCTCTATGTAATAGCCCACCAGTTCTCTCTATGTAATAGCCCACCAGTTCTCTCTATGTAATAGCCCACCAGTTCTCTCTATGTAATAGCCCACCAGTTCTCTCTATGTAATAGCCCACCAGTTCTCTCTATGTAATAGCCCACCAGTTCTCTCTATGTAATAGCCCACCAGTTCCCTTTATGTAATAGCCCACCAGTTCTCTCTATGTAATAGCCCACCAGTCCTCTCTATGTAATAGCCCACCAGTTCTCTCTATGTAATAGCCCACCAGTTCTCTCTATGTAATAGCCCACCAGTTCTCTCTATGTAATAGCCCACCAGTCCTCTCTATGTAATAGCCCACCAGTTCTCTCTATGTAATAGCCCACCAGTTCTCTCTATGTAATAGCCCACCAGTTCTCTCTATGTAATAGCCCACCAGTTCTCTCTATGTAATAGCCCACCAGTTCTCTCTATGTAATAGCCCACCAGTTCCCTTTATGTAATAGCCCACCAGTTCTCTCTATGTAATAGCCCACCAGTCCTCTCTATGTAATAGCCCACCAGTTCTCTCTATGTAACAGCCCACCAGTTCCCTTTATGGAATAGCCCACCAGTTCTCTTTATGTAATAGCCCACCAGTTCTCTCTATGTAATAGCCCACCAGTTCTCTCTATGTAATAGCCCACCAGTTCTCTCTATATAATAGCCCACCAGTCCGCTGTTTGAGACACGCTTTTTAAAAACATCGGCGGATTTCTTTTTAAATTATTTGCGTCGAAGACTGATGCCAATGGAGTAACTAGTCAAGAATGGTCAGCCCCTCGATGTACTGCCCCATAATGTTGTGTTTCAAGATGATTCAAACAATAACAAAACCAAGCAGAAAAAAAATTTTTTAGTTCCCGCCCAAATAATGCATCCCATGATTCATTGACAAGAAAGAAACGGAAATATCAAGCCGCCTCCCCAAGTCATGCAGAAACAATGTCAGCATACCAGAGCGTTAATTTAGAATGACCTGTCAGGTGTTGATGTACACACATTCATGCTGTAATTTAAAACCACGCAACTGTCCGTGATACATCGAGATCATGAAAAGTGTGATACATCGATATCAAAAAATGTGATACATCGATATCATAAAAAGTGTGATAAACGTATGTCTAATAAAACATCTGCGATGACAAGCTCTTAATGTCAAACGCTCTCAAACTGGCACGAATGAAGAACGGCGGGATTTCTCCCACTTTTGGGAGTCTGACATCGCAAACAATCACGTGACTTTCAGCTGTCTTTTGATCATTTTCCTAAATCTCCTTGTGTTTGTGTGTATGAGCGTTAGTTTTAGTGTTTAATGTGTTGAAATGTGTTTAATGTGTTGAAATGTGTTTAATGTGTTGAAATGTGTTTAACATATTCTAATAGATGGACAGATCTTTAGTTTCCTACCTACTTTATAATGAGATGGATCAATGGTGGAACGCTTTGGTTTCAGAATTAAAGGTCGCTGAGCGCGAATCTTGACTGTCTCTTATAATGGATCTGTGTCCAATCATCTCCAATAATAATTAAAATTAATTATTAACATGTCGTACAAACAAGTCGTTTTCATGCTCTATTTGGGAAGCCACTATTCTCCAAACTCTGTCAGACCGCTCAGAATTTTTTTTATTTCAGTGCATTGACGGAGAGTCCTGAAGCTGTTTGTTTGTGTTTTTTTTTTTTCCCATTCAAAATGGCTGGATCTTTTTTCAATGCTGGGCACCAGACCCGAGGGATAAACCTCTGGCAGCCATCACAGCTACATCAGCCAGAAACCCTTCCCAATCTACACGACCATGATATTTTAAATAGATCAATAGTTTAGGTATTCGAAC
Organism: Biomphalaria glabrata; assembly: GCF_947242115.1. NCBI lineage: Eukaryota > Metazoa > Mollusca > Gastropoda > Planorbidae > Biomphalaria > Biomphalaria glabrata. Next base: position 27,618,282 of record NC_074716.1, read on the forward strand.
ACTTACACAACATAAAGGTAGAGACATAGATGTGATTTGTTTAAATAAGTCCTTAACCAATAAAACACAATTGATTCTAAACTAATACTTGTAATACTAACCTTAAATCCAATATCCAATGTACTTTTTCGTGAGCAAGTAATCCAGGACTTCGGATAAAAAAACAACAACGTATCCACATGTAAACAACTTAATCCAAGGAAAGAAACTGTTTCATTTCATTTTAATCCAACGTAAATATCCACTCAATGGATTCGTTGTTGTGAAGAGTACACAAATCCAAGATCTTATGAAAACTTAACACAAAATAGCATTCACATACTCTTGTTGGAAACTCGATGGATCATTAGAGTACACTTACACTTATCTATTGTACACAAGTATTTTCAAGTCTGTAGCTATTCATATCGTGACCAAATCAACTGGTGAGGATGATGAGTCGGTTTTCTACACGGGAGTAATAGCAAGACATTTATATTTATGCTTAATCACTGGTGGATACGGGGTGTGTGTGTGTGAATGTCCTTAAATCCGGTTGTTTCAATATTTAGATATTTCAACTATTTGTATTGTTAACTTAAGTGGCTCCTTCTAGGACGTTACAAATATAGGTTAACACTAGCAATATATTTGGGTTAGGGTTAGGCTTTCGAACCTGGGTTCCTGGGTTCGAATCTAGAGTGTCCCTCTAATGGGTACCAGTTGGCCAAAGAATCAGATGACCTTTAACATCATCTGCCTATATCATTTATCATTTCAAATAACTAAGCCTGCTTATGTCATTCAATAGTTTAATAGCTGCGAAGTTACAAAAGGGCAAGCGAAGAGTAGAGCTGTACATCCAGACATTGGCGAGGGGTAGGTGTACATCAGGGAATCACCTTTATTTTCAACATTATTGATTCCTTGACAGTTCAAGATCTTTTAAATAATCACTTGTCAGCTTCTAGTGGCAATTCTTTGTAAGATAAAAACAGTGCTAGTTGTAGATGTATGTCTTGCCCTGTGACAGACATGAATACAATGTGTTCAATACCACATTCGGGAAACGGACATGAAACCAAATGAGATTGTTAAAATTCGGGGTAGGGTGTGAATTCGGTTTGTGAAGACACACCTGTAAGGACACATTCACGACACGACACGGATGGCCTACTCCCGATTCCGTTAACAGTTGTTAAGTCTTCAAGTTCCCAACAAGCGAGGTAGAAGAAACGGGTGCGACAGTCGTCCGGCCTAAACTTTACACAAACACTTTAAATAGGTCAGACCGTGGCAGACAACATGGGACACGAAGGTCAAGTGTGGCAGACAACATGGGACACGAAGGTAAAGTGTGGCAGACAACATGGGACACGAAGGTAAAGTGTGGCAGACAACATGGGACACGAAGGTCAAGTGTGGCAGACAACATGGGACACGAAGGTAAAGTGTGGCAGACAACATGGGACACGAAGGTAAAGTGTGGCAGACAACATGGGACACGAAGGTAAAGTGTGGCAGACAACATGGGACACGAAGGTAAAGTGTGGCAGACAACATGGGACACGAAGGTCAAGTGTGGCAGACAACATGGGACACGAAGGTAAAGTGTGGCAGACAACATGGGACACGAAGGTCAAGTGTGGCAGACAACATGGGACACGAAGGTCAAGTGTGGCAGACAACATGGGACACGAAGGTCAAGTGTGGCAGACAACATGGGACACGAAGGTCAAGTGTGGCAGACAACATGGGACACGAAGGTCAAGTTAATAAATTCTTAGCTACGCCTACCCCAAGTGAATACAAAGAACTAAAGAATTCATTTTTATTTCCAGACATAACTTTGCATTTTTAAAGGGAATCAGAAGCAGCAATCTCTAGATCCTGAGATGCAAATTGGCATAAATAACAATTATATTACCCCTTACTGACCTTAGGCAACACTAGATCTATATTAAATATGAGATAAATGTCAAACGGTCTTAGTGTGTGACTTAAATACAAGGACCGCATCACAAACGAAAAAGATCAGAGATAGGATTAGTACAGCGACTGGACCCTACGATGACCTGCTAACTACTGTCAAAAAACGCAAACTAAAACTATCTGACCATATTACAAGGTCTTCATGGCTCTCAAAGACCTTCCTTCTGGGAAAAGTATCAGGAAAAAGAAGAAGAGGCAGACAGAGAAAGCAATGAGAAGACATCAAAGAATGGACGGGCCTGCCATTGGAAGAGATTCTATCCAAGGTAAAAGGAAGGAATGGAGAAAGACAGTCAACAGATCTTGTGTGGTGCCCCAACGCACTAAGGGATAGGTGGCAGTGGTAAAATGTCAAACAACCAAAACATAAGTTTGTAACATTGACATTATGATCGACTGGACAAGTGAAGTCCAAACTACGGCCAGTAACACACCGCTATCCGGTCACTGTCCCCAGCACAGGGGGTCAAGTTCCATTTGACTCGACCTGCTGTGATGTGGCCAGTGACACGCGTGTCGGAAATTTGTATGGCTCTGAGGCTAAAAAGGTTTGGCACCACCGGTCTGGACAATCAGCATTTTTACTCTCTACCTCTCTCGCCTCTGTCGAAGGTCAGCTTAAATACAGTCTAGAAATTATAGGCCTATCTATAGCAATCAAAAGCTATATTTGTAGATCAATTTACTGAATATAGTCCAATATATGTACATCTATCTGTATTTGTTAAACAAAAAAAAATTAAAACATACTTTTGAAAAAAAGGTTCTTTTAATACTTTTAATACATGTCAAGTAAGATTTATTTCCCTTGTTCAAGATACCAAACAAAATAATTACCAATGGTTAATTAACTAATTGTGTTGTTTTTTTTATATTGGTTCTTGTGTTGTCAGATAAAAGAAATAATTGTGCAAAATTTAAGCTTAATCCGAGATTGGGTGTGGGAGAAATAACATGTACAAACTTTTTACCAGGCGGAAGACAGAGTGAGTTGATATAAGCTATGTTAAAATAGACATATAGACATAAAACTCGACATTAAAAAGGGAATCTAAATTTAGATCTAGAATCTAGATTATTCTAGGTCAATCTAACTAGGTAATTGATCTAAATAGCAGATCTAGATCGAAATCTACCCTAAATATATCTAATTCTACTAAAGGTCTTAAATCTAGATCTATATATTAATTATGGTAGCTCAAATCCTAGTGGTTCTGGCTAGATATATAGATCTAGGCATATATAGATCTATTCTAGATCTGGAATCTAAATCAGGAGTCTAGATTTTAGTTTTATTCTGACACTTTAGACTAGATCACTAGATCTATTCTAGTTCTAGGAGGTCTAGATCTATTTGAATTTTATACGCACGTAAAATCACTTACCGAATAAATTTATTAATCTAGAGTTGTATAGGACTAATTATAATATCTAGACTAGATCTAGAAACTCTTAAAATTAATAGATCTAATATAGATGAAATTCAATATTCATGAAATTCAAATCCAAAGAATGAATGAAATAAAACACTCACAGACACACAAGAAATCCCTAGCTGTTATTTTTGCTGACTTGCTATTTGAAATGATCTACGTAAGACTGTTAACGTCTTGTAGCCGGCGAAGTATCGATAAGGAAAATAAGTCGCTCGTTTTGTTTTGTTTTTTTAAATCTCCTCTCGGCCTGTCCTCGAATCGTTTCGAGTCGGTACACAGGCGCGCGCAAGACTCAAAAGGACGGTAGAGGGCGAGGAGTGTGACGTATACACACACATATACACCGCCGCGAGAACGTTCATTCATTTGTTTCAACAACAAGGGAGAAAAATGTTTTTCTTTCCCCTTTGCACGATTGCCCACAGAGTTTCCTCCCTTTCACCCCCCCCCCTCCTTTTTTTTGTTATTTGTTCCCTGCCTAGAAATCACAACCAAAACAGCGCGTAGTTCTTCCACATACACACTTAGCCAGCACAGTTCTCGTCCCTTGATTAGCTTGGCCCGTCTCGACTCTCTAAAGGGGGGATGGGGGGGGGCATTTTTTTACTGGAAACATTGAGACTAGGAGGGAGGGGGGGGGGGAGACATTTTTAGTCTTCAGACACCGAGAAACTTGAGGTGGAAGAATGTCTAGGAAATGGGAAAGGAAAACATTATGATTTGAAAAGCACAGAGCGCTTGGACGTAAGAGAAGGGTTCATAGGTCAACTCATGCTTCATTGATTTCGTAGGCGTGTAAGAAACTAGAGCGTGGGAGGAAAGCAATAGTGTTCACCCCCCCCACCCCTTTCTCTTACGGTTGACGTCAGGTCAATGAAAAATTGCAATCACTAACGGGCGACTTCGCGAGCTTGCGATCAACGCCGGTTTGACCATCAGACAAAACTGGGATACAGCTGTACAGATGCAATAAATTAATTTAAAATAAAAAGTTAATTTAAAAATCCTTAATCTATCCCTTTAACGGATGGTTGGGGCACCACTTATGATCTATATTCATCTCTGTCTTTTGCCTTAACTCAAGTCTTTGAGGTTGTCTTCCCATCGCTTTCCTTGCAAAAAATGTTTTTTCCCGAGTCCTGATGACCTTGTGATATGGCCATACAGTTTTAGTTTGCATTTTTATTTTTTTTTGTCAATGGTCAGCGGGTCATCGTTTCGTATTTCCTCATTTGTCACGCGGTCTTTGGTAGGTGATCCTTCTATAACATCTCGAATCTGTGCCTAGGATCTTCCTCTCTAATTCTGCAGTTAGTGTCCAAGATTCGCAAGCATACAAGAATGTCGCAGTGACCAAGATTGCAAATATAAGCAGATCGGGAGATAAAATCAATAATGGCTGTCTAGTCATGTAGTACGTCATCACGGTGGTCCCGAAGGTCACACGAGCCTGTGTCAAATACGTGCAGTGAGGACAAAATAAAGTAAAATTGTGACAAGCATCAATTCACCAATTTCAGAGGCGCTACAGCCCAAGAAGGGCTCTGGCCTGCCTCTATACAACCCTCCATTCAGATCTCTTTTCAGCTTTTTGTCTCCACGCCCGAACCCCAAGCTGTTGTAGATCTCCTTCGTATTTGTGGTCTGCCTTTGGGTCGCATACCTTTTTTTTTTTTATTCAATATTGCTTCAATGTGACCTGCCCAACGTAGTCTGTTTTTTTTTTTTAAATTTCCATCAGTTGTGGAAAGTAACTGATTTATATTTGTAAAAGTGTAGTTCCTTTTCTAAAAACTAAAAAGACACAGCCCGAAGGCCAAGGTTGAGTACAGGTTGGCTGCCTGGTCATGGCGTTTGCTTTGGACTGACGTTCAGTTGAGTCGATAATCTTGAATTCGAATACTCTCCGCTGCCACGTCCCGTCATCCTGCGGGAATTTGGGCTAGGATGTAGATTATCTTCAGAATCTGTAGGGACATGCGAAACATGTAAAATACTTTACAAACAATAAATAGTTCCCCTATCAAGGCGTACACAGCTCCAGTCAGCTCTGTCTCCAGCTTTAGCTCTAGCCCCAGCATCAAGTAAGAATGGCTTTCTTCTTAACTCACCCATGACTTGATTTCATAACTTTCATAACTCCTTATTAAATGCACACGTAATGACAAAATTGTCGTGATTGAAGGAAACATTCGTCCATGTTTGACAGCATTTCGATTCAGTGCCGATTAAAAGAACTGCCTGAGCCTCATCTTGTAAAGTCTCTGGACACATAGCACTCGAAACTAAATTTATAAACACATCATCTGGCGAATCCATTAACCTTGAGAAAGCTTTGCAATAAAACAACCATCGACATCGTCTTTTCCCATTCTGGCAGCGCCTTGCATCTCTTTCTCTACTCACACTTCTCCTCTACCAGCTCCGCCGCACAATCTCGCTCCACACCAGCCCCCCCCCCCCCCCTTTCTAACGAAAACTTTTTTTTTAAAACATATTCAGGAATTGTAACTCTTAACACTAGTACATAAATCGATGAAGATACCCCACCCCCCCCCCATGTCGCTAAGCAGAGAATAACAGAGGAATGAGGTGTAGGGGGCGGACTCAATAGGGTGACATAATGTTTCCTTGTTTTATTTCAATGCCATGTCATAATCTACAAGAAATGTTCTGGACACGCTGAAATTAAATAGAAATAATTTCATTTAGGAGAATTATTTTTTTTTACGTTGAAAATTTTTAATCAATAAATCCATACAGTGGGATTGAGGATGTTTACCAGTGGACAATTACAATTGGATAGTTCTAGAAGTGTAGAAAATCTCGCTGTTATCAACATAAAACTAATTTAAAAAAAAATTAAAATATTTTAAACAGTTTACTGCACTATCTTGTTTTTTTTATATAAGACTAGCCATATGTTACCCGCGGCCCGCGGGTTATAATTTGCGTATCACTTTCGATATAGTCATCACGAGTGCTTTGTAAACAATTAAACGAATTAATATTATAAGTAAAGCGAATGCGGAATACGTGAATGTAAAAATAGTATGAATGGAGCTATCAAAATAGCTAATCGACATAAATTCATTTTTCAAATAAAAACATTTGTTTGTAGGCCTACATATATTTGATTGAAAATTTAAATGAATAGACTTAATTTTGTATGTTCATGTGTTAAAGTATAAAGTAGATATTGAGTTAGACATAGATCTAGATCTAGACTAATCTTAGATAGAGTTCATTCTGCGCGTGCGTGAAGGCTTCGCTCTGCGCATGCGTGACATTTTTTATTAGATTACGCGATTCATGAATGAAACTATTTAAATATATCTCAACACGGCTTCGCAGCTTTAGCGAACGACTGTATGAAAAATGCTTTAGAAAAACACATTTGAATGTTAATTTGATTAAAATATGAAATGAATGGACTATAATTAGTATGTTCATGTGTTAAAGTATTAAACTATCTTTGCGAAAAGATGTTCTATCATCTTAGAGTTGAATTAGAGTTTTAGACCTAGGAGTAGAGAGATGTGTAACCTTTCGGGTAATGTCTAATGAAAGAATGCAAGTCAGGAATTCTAAATTCGCAGATATAAGGAACGAATTTATGTAAAAATGCTTTTGAAACACAAATCTGAAGCTTAATTTGATTAAATAATGAAATCAATATACTATAATTTGTAATTTTCATGTGTAAAAGTAAAAAAACTATCTGTGCAAAGTGTAGTTCTTAAAATTAGATCTAGATCTAAATCCTTTCTATCTTTTCTCATGTCTACATGGTAAACATGGCCTAGATCGATGAAGTTATAATGCTTTCAGAGAGTTGGTCAACTTTTTTTTTGAGGGTCTTAAGTTTGTTTTAGGGCTACAATACAAACACTAAGGTCTAAGTTGGTACCCAAGGAAAATTTATGCCAAGTTTTATCAAGATTGGTCAAACGGTTTTGATTTCTATTCGGCACATACATACATCCATACGCCTTAAAATTCTACTTTATAGTATAGATAGTCGACCGGCGGCCTAGCAATGCAACCTATACGACCGCAGTGGGCCCCGCACTTTCATTGGACCCACGCTAATTCTTGGTGTATAAATTGTTAAATTAAACCATTTTATAACTTATAACAGATTTACGCGATTTACCAGGAGCTCCTGGAAATCTCCTGGAATTGCAAAATATACAAAAAGTCCTGGAAATATCCGGAAATTATTAAAATCTTTTGAAAACTCATACAAAGCTTTTGAAATATATAGACAAAAATTGTCATTTTTGGGTGTCATTCAATAAGAAAACGCCAATCCTAGTCGCGATAAAAAAAAAAAAAACAGCATTAAGAAATACCCGTAATAGTGGAATCTAGTGAAAGAAGCTTCCGCGCCTCAAACTAATGAAGAATTACTTGAGGTCAACAGTTATCGTAGATAGATTAAAACATTTGGTAATTTTTGCTATTGAGCGTGATCTATGTAGGAAACAGAATTATTATGATATACTGTATGACTTCGCTACACCAAGGCTCGTGGTAGTAATTCTGTGCGTAGTAAAGAATGAATAAAATGCAAAGATTTTCTATTACAAACTCTTAATTTTCACTAATTATCCGTATACCTACCCAAACCTGGCCCCGCGAAATCCGTTTCGCATAGAGCCACACAACGGTTGAGTCCGGCCCTGCTATTTAGTGACGGGTGAATATAGAGTAGATTACTTATTCTCCCCCCCCCCCTCTTTTTTAAATCTACGTGGGGTAGAAATACAAAAAAAAAAAAAAAAAGTGATCTTTCCATGATTTCTTGGTCACAACGGTTATTTTGTGACGGGTAAATACTACTTGTTCTCCCCCCCCCCTTTTTTTTTCGTAGGGTAACTCTAGTCCGATTAGCAGAAATAAAAGAGTGATCTTTCCTTTACTTCTTGTCCAAACTTTTGAGCCATGAAGAGAATTATATACATAGATTGTAATCATAGAATTTGTTACATTTCCATCATGATTTAGAAACTTTTGTCATTATTTTGACAGCCCCCCCCCCCCCCCACAGACACACATACCAACCAAAAACAACAACAACATTAAATAATTAAAAGCTTTATTTTCACTGAGAAAGATGCGAATTGGTTAGAATCTGCGGGAGTAATATATATCAATACATTTAATATGATCAATGACCTAATTAAATGGGCCTACCTGGTTATGATCTATATGTACTACAATACAGACAGAAAGACACACAGACAAACAGATAGATAGATAGATAGATAGATAGATAGATAGATAGATAGATAGATAGATAGATAGATAGATAGATGGATGGACGGATGGATAGAAAGAACTGTATACATCCAGAATGTATCATTGCTAGTTGTCCAAAACTCACAGCAATGCACATTTTTACGATTCTCGAGCAAAAACAAAAAAGATTTGCTTGACAACTCACACCGCTACATCCCTGGAATCTGTTCATCTTATCAAATAGTTTTTTTAACTCCAGCAAGTCTAACGACACCACGGGGCAACTTCTAAAATAAGACTCGGCTCCTTGGAATGTCTGGGGAGAGAAATAAGGATGGGGGAGGGGGGGGGGGGACGGAGGGGTCACTTTGGGTCTACAAGTCTTCTTAAGTCCACGGCGTTCTTCTTTCTATCTAACATCTTTGTGAGCAGTGAACAGGAAAACTATATGGTGTTGGAAAGAGAGACAAAGAGCAAGAGAGGGAAAGAGGAAAAGAGTGAGAGAAAGAGAGAGAGAGAGAGAGAGAGAGAGAGAGAGAGAGAGGAAAAGACATAGAAAGAGAAAAAGAAAGGTATAGGGAAATAGAATAACAGAGAAAAGAAAAGAGAGAGTGAGCGAAAAGAAAAAAAGAGAAAGAGGAAAAGAGACAGAGAGAGACAAAATGGAAAAGAGAGAAAAAGAAAGAGAAAGGAAAAAGAGAGAGAGAGAGGAAGTGGAAAAAAGTGGAAAAGAGAGAGAGAGAGAGAAAGAGAGTGGAAAAGAGAGATAGAAGGTGAAAGACAGAAAGGAGAAACAGGAAACAGACGGAGGAGAAGAAGAAGAACGTAAAGAATGAAGATATTGGAGGACTGGAAGGAACTCATTGAAAGAAGAACACCACATGAGACGTGTTTGTGTGCGTGTGAGTCTGTGGGGGAGCATGTGAGATTTATTTGTGTGCGTGTTTTGTCTGTGGGGGAGTATATGTGAGACGTGTTTGTGTGCGTGTTTGTTTGTGGGGGAGTATATGTGAGACGTGTTTGTGTGCGTGTGAGTCTGTGGGGGAGTATATGTGAGATGTGTTTGTGTGCGTGTGAGTCTGTGGGGGAGTATATGTGAGACGTGTTTGTGTGCGTGTTTGTCTGTGGGGGAGCATGTGAGATTTAATTGTGTGCGTGTTTTGTCTGTGGGGGAGTATATGTGAGACGTGTTTGTGTGCGTGTGAGTCTGTGGGGGAGTATATGTGAGATGTGTTTGTGTGCGTGTGAGTCTGTGGGGGAGTATATGTGAGACGTGTTTGTGTGCGTGTGAGTCTGTGGGGGAGTATATGTGAGATGTGTTTGTGTGCGTGTGAGTCTGTGGGGGGAGTATATGTGAGACGTGTTTGTGTGCGTGTTTGTCTGTGGGGGAGTATATGTGAGACGTGTTTGTGTGCGTGTTTGTTTGTGGGGGAGTATATGTGAGACGTGTTTGTGTGCGTGTTTGTCTGTGGGGGAGTATATGTGAGACGTGTTTGTGTGCGTGTTTGTCTGTGGGGGAGTATATGTGAGACGTGTCTCTGTAAGCTTACTAGTGTGAGAACATTGACTTTCCTAAAGAACTGACAAGCCAGACCATTACATGTAAGATTTCAACACTGGACGGGGCTATTGTTCCTTGACCAAACAAAAATCTCCCTGTCCCATCCTTCTCCCCAATGTCAATTTTTGATGCCAAGCGGCGTACCGAGTAATGGGCGGGCGGGGCAGCTCTCCGGAGCAGAAGGGGCGCCAAAGTGGGTATCAAAACACTACTACAGTTTTCTGTGACTACGTTGGATATTGATGAATGAATATTGATTTTCAGCATTGATCTTACAACTCTAGTCAAGTAAGAAATCCGATCTTCTATAACATCTTTCTGCCTTGAGATCTTTCAGACCAGTTACAATGTTAAAAAATCCAGTTAACTTTTTATCTACACAACTCAGTCACAAGCAACTTGATAAAACTGGCCATTGAGATATTGACACAGGTAAAATGTTGAACTTATTATACCTTGTTAAATTTTGTTAAATTTTGTTGAATTCTGAACACAAGTTTTGTATGGCCTGAAGTAGAGGCGTATGGCACAGCCAGAGTAAGTCAGTGAAAGAAGTTAGCGATGTGAACCTTGCAAGAGGTCAATTAGTGAAGTTAGCAATATGAATCATGTAAAAAGTTAGTAACTGAAGTTAACGATGTGAACCAATCAGAAGTTAGTAAATAAAATTAGCGATGTGAATCATTAAGAAGTTAGTAAGTGAAGTTGGCGATATGAACCATAAAGAAATTAGCGATGTGAATCATTAAGAAGTTAGTAAGTGAAGTTAGCGATATGAACCATAAAGAAATTAGCGATGCGAATCATGTAAAAATTTAGTAAGTGAAGTTAGCGATATGAACCATAAAGAAATTAGCGATGCGAATCATGTAAAAATTTAGTAAGTGAAGTTAGCGATATGAACCATAAAGAAATTAGCGATGCGAATCATGTAAAAATTTAGTAAGTGAAGTTAGCAATGTGAACCATTAAGAAATTAGCGATGCGAATCATGTAAAAATTTAGTAAGTGAAGTTAGCGATATGAACCATAAAAAAATTAGCGATGCGAATCATGTAAAAATTTAGTAAGTGAAGTTAGCGATATGAACCATTAAGAAATTAGCGATGCGAATCATGTAAAAATTTAGTAAGTGAAGTTAGCAATGTGAACCATTAAAAAGTTAGTTAGAGAATGTATCGATGTGATAATTTAGCCAGAAAGTAAATAACCAGCCAGGTAGTAAATAACTATTATAGCCAGGAATGTGATCAATGTGTCTTTCAAGACAGTGTTATTTATATTTATTTGTCATGTTCATGGACATTAGATTTACATTGTACTATCCATCTAACTGTAGTTCAATGTCGTACTGTCAAGTAAATACATAAATTATCACGTCACATCTGCAAGCAGGTCCTGTGATGGTCGTTGTCCAGTCTACGGACTGTAACACTGCGTACAAATGCTATCCCTACATATAGGTCATGCTATAGCAAGATGTCGATGAATCATATTTAGTGACTTTTAAATAATCCTTTTACAGAGATATCCCTTGACATCCATACACATATTCTCTTTCCTCAACTTTCACTTGTATCAATGACATTTCTTCTTGAATGTAAATATATACATTTGAAATTTGTCGGAGACGGAACAAAGATCGTACTCAAATATTCCAGCTGTATTATCTCAATTATTGTCCATACATTTCAATCTATCTTTACCGAGGCATCGAAAGCTTAAAACTGCTTCTATCAATAATCTCACACATCTATGCATATTAATTCGAAACACACCTATCACTGTAGACGGTATTGGACCAATGGACTACAGTATCTCACTGAAATCCCCGCGTCGGCTTTCTTTAATCCCAGGCTGAAGGCGAGCCACACAGTTTTTTTTTAATCTTCCATCTCAAAGAGCTCCGAGTTTGCTTCTGTTTAGTAAGAAAATGTTTTGGCCCAGGTTTGAACGATGTGATCAATAACTTTGTTTACGTGTATTGATCTTTTCAGTAAACGCGCGCGCGCGCGCGTGTGTGTGTGTGTGTCTGGGGGTTTACAGAGGTTTTCTTGTCACATAATACAGACTACTTAAAACTATAAAAGTCTTTACCTAGATTCACCAGCTAATACTTGCTTAGCGCTTGGCTACAGAACTAAATCTTAATTAAGCAAATTGCACAGTAGAGAACTGAAATACGTCAACCAAAATACGTCATGCAAAAAAAAAAATTATATTTATATCTTTCTCTCTCTCTCTCTCTCTCTCTCTCTCTCTCTCTCTCTCTCTCTCTCTCTCTCTCTCTCTCTCTCTATATATATATATATATATATATATATATATATATATATATATATATATATATATATATATCATGGGCGTAGCCTGGATTTTGTTCGGGGGGGGGGGGGGGGGTTTGGGGGAGGGGGATTCCCCCCGCCCCCCCCCGGCGGAAAAAAAGTATATATATATGTATGTGTGTGTGTACATAATTAATCTTTATTACATTCTAACCCTTTCGGAAGACGTTTATTGTTTATTGTAGACTCCCCGACCTTGCAAGCAAGGGGGTCTTGGGGAGCACGCAGCGCTCTCCCAGCGCGGGGCGAAGCCCCGCCGCCGAGCACTATTTCTGGTATTGAAAGCCTACAAAATGTATATTCTGAGGTATCTACAGTGCATTATGTTGCTACTACAAAGTTTTATTTCAAAAACCTAATGTGCTAATCTTACTGACTTAGACCCTCTCGCGCCGTTCGGCGCATTTTCCGGCAAGCTGTTTCCGCAACTCTTATTTTGCGTAATTCATTTTGTCGGAGAACATGTCCCGCAAAACCTCATGCGACGCTCTGTCACAACCTTACTAAGGATTCGACTCACAGTTCGGCATATGATTTCTTTGATTTAGACCCGATCTCTATGACTGACTCCTAAAATCTGTCTTAGCCATCTTTGTTGAGCCACATTTAATGTTTTTCAATTTCGGCAGAAGACTACTCACACTTTAGGCCTATTAGATTTTATATCGAAAAGGAAAGTTTTTTCGTCAAATCATCTGTTGAGGGGTTTTAAACTAAAAAATCTCTGGAGTTTTTTTTTTTTTTTTTTTTAATTCAAAACCCCATTTAGCTACGATCATAGAATTTGGTGACTATAGTTTGTTTTAAAATAATATTGAAGAGAGAGGTTTTCAACTCTAAACGCTCTGTAGGGGAATTTTAAACTCAAAACCATCTGGAGGGGTTTTAAAGTTTAAAGAAAAAGCCATCAACTCAAAACCCCTTTGGCTACGCTCATAGATTTTATAGTGTGTAATTTGCTTTTTTTTTATATTGAAGAGGTACTTTTTAGCTTCAAACCCCAACTGGAGGGGGGGGGGGTTTAAAACGCAAAACCCCTTTGGCTACGCTCATAGAATTTGAATGTGTAATTTGCTTTTTTTATATTGAAGAGGGGGTTTATCGTAAATTTTGGAGGGGTTTTTAAAATCAAAATCTTCCTTAACTGTGCTGTTGGAATTTGGGGATTGTTGTTTGCATTTTTTTTTTGTTTCGTTTTATAGAAGAGGGGGATTTAACTGCAAAAACCTCCGATAGGGGGTTTAAAACTCAAAACCCCCTACTCAAAATTTATTTAACTAGAAAAATATTAGATTGAGTAAAGGTTAGAAAAAGGCGACTATGGAAAAATCGATTTGGGTTTAGAACTCATCTCAATCGTGACTCTTATACTGAAAAATTTCGTTTGAATTCTAACTTTTCGAATGCAGTCTTTCTTAAAATAATTATGATAAATTCATGTGAAATTATATAAACTCTGTCTGGAAATGGGAGGGGCAGTAGAGTGAAAACGATTTATCCTCGCTCCTTCAATAATTCCTGCTAATGATTGCATTTGGCATTAAAGAATAGGGGTGGGGCGATTCGATATAAGAATTCAATTTATAGTATATATAAATTATATTAGTGACAGATGTTTATGTTTTGTAATTTCTTAACTGTAATACAAAAAGAAAAAGTATTGGTTTGTCCGATGGGGGAATGGCGATTGCATGAATCGCCACTCCCACCTGGTACAACCCTTGTTCATTTAAATTTTACTAATGATACAATTTGAGATTAGAGTGTGGTACGACATAATATACAATGGGTTCACATATCAATACGTAGTTTATATTAAATAGATATTCAACTAATTTTGTTCCATAAAAATAGGACCGCCCCCCCCACTCAGAGTGCTAGAGTGGGGAGGGCAGTACATGCAATCGCCCCCCCCCCACCTCACCGAAACGGCCAAGATACCAAAAAGGCGAGCGACATAATAGAAATCTATATTCAACTCATTGTGTTCACAAACTAGGAGTTCTCCATTAAAGTAGGACCGCCCCCACCCCCTCAAAAGGTTTAGGTGGGAAGGGCAGTAGAGATAAATCGGCAAACAGGGTACGACATAATACAAAGATCGGTTAAAATATCAATAACAAGTTTTAATCACATAGATATTTAATTGATTCTGTTAGCAAGCTGTGATTTCTACAAAGAAATTGGACCGCCCTCCCCACTCGAAAGTTTATGGGGGGGGGGGGACGGGATTGATACCATCGCCCCCTCCCAACCCCACCAAATCGGCCAACATACTAGAGGGGGGGGGCGAAATAATCTAAAAATAGGTTGAAATATAAATAATTAGTATATATTATTAACATCAGTAATAAAATCGTATACAAATTGTGTGAATTCTATACTAAAATTTGTCCGCCCCCCCCCCCCAAAAAAAAGGGGGGGGGGTCGGCCGAGTGGGGGGGGGCGATCGCCCCTACCGCCCCCCCCCCCTGGATCCGCCAGTGTATATATATATATATATATATATATATATATATATATAATAATAATAATAATAAAAGAATAATTTACATATAAAAACCACTCTCATATTAAGTGGATTGCATCAATTATTTTGAATCAATAAAGTAATTAATTTTTAATGACTCAAAATTTAACCAAATACATGTATTGCCATTCAGGTTGGTAGTACAAAAAGGTGTTAAACCTTTAATATATCAGTGGATCTTACTTTTTAGAGCAATCTTCTTGTTTGTCGGGGAGAGACTGTGCGTGATTTTTGTGACGAGTAGACCACCACCAACTTTGTAATTTTTTAATTGGTTATTGCTTTTCCTATTGATTCGTGTGTTTGCACTGACAACTAATAATTGTGCAGAGTTTCAGACTTGATCCGAGAATCAGAAGGGGAAAAACTAATATGTACAAGATTCTTACCAGAAGATATACAGACAGAGTGACTTGATATGAGCTCTATAAACAAGGAATTGTTACAAGTTTATAAAATAAATAAATACAACTCAATATAAGCCTATCATATAAGACCACAATAAAAAAAAACCTGTATATAAGCCTATTCAAGTTTCTCTAATTTTATGAAAATTAGTCATTTCATAAGCATACATAAACGAACAACTCTATACGTATTTGCTCTCAGCTCAATGAGCCTCAAGCTGGACTAAATAGGTAAAACTGAAAAAGGGCTCTTGTGTTAGTACTGTCTGTCTGTTAGTCTGTCTGTCCATCTCCTATCAGTTTTTTTCTCTGCAAAAAAACTAAACACCCTTTTGAAACATCCGATTGTACCACTAGCTGAAGTGTGAAGGCCTCTACTTAGGGCTTAATTAAAGCGTGCACTTTTAGTTCTAAAATAGTCGAGTCCAATGAAATATTATGCAGTGTGGCCAGAAGTTTTAAAAGTGCCGGAAATGGCCCGCAGTACGTGGCAAAACACACAAAAAAAATTAATCAGCTTCCGTTTTTATTTTCAAAATCGGAACCCTGAAAAATCAATCAATCAATGAATCAATGAATCAATCAATCAATCAATCAATCAATCAATCAATCTATCTATCTATCTATCTATCTATCTGTCTGTCTGTATGTCTGTCTGTCTGTCTTGTATATGTATCTAATCTCTGTCTTTCTCATTATTTATATATTACAAAGACACTCTCAAGAGCTCCTTCAATGAATGCAATATGACATTCACGGCTGGGAAGCAATTAGCTCTCGATCGCTCCTCATGGCGTGAAGCTGTGAGTCTCGGAGTCTCAAGATTTGAAGCAAGAAGAGTTGCCAGGGTGAAAGAGCACCGAACCAACAAGAAAGCTTGAGAGAAGAAGCAGGCCCATCTGCAAGTGACCTAACCCACCCATGCCATGTATGAGGCCGGCTTTTCAAAGCGAGGATTGGACTTTACAGTCATCTTCGAGTTCATAGAAAATGTGTTCATCTTCGACCACGAAGGAGGAGCTATAATATGAGTAACTTTATATGTGATAGCTAAATTAAGGATTTAAAAATAATGATGTAAATTCAGGTCAACTAGCATCATGTTTCTCTCAGTGTTATCATCAATGACAGCCGCCTTACCTGCCGTATGGACCGCACTGAGTTGGAAGTTTTTTTTTTTTTAAAAAAAAAGATCAAGGAGTACGTGGAGATGTACTTATCAAAAGTAAGGTGAGCGGCAGGAATGGAAGTTATTTATAGGCCTGCACCCACCTTCCATCTAAGTAGCAACCTGTTTGAAGGCCACAGGTGTAGTGGAAGCTAAATATGAATGGAACAAAGGGAGAAATGCGACATATATTTTCTAGTATTAGAATTTAAGTGAACAGAATGTCTGGGATCAGGGATGTAGGCCTAAGTGTAAGTGGTGAAACTGTGAGTGAGTATATGTTTGTATAAGCATATAAGTGTTTATGTGTAAGTATATGAGACTGTACACGTGTATGTAAGTGTAAGCCTCTATGATTCGCTTCTAGAACTCACAGAAAAGATCCTGGCTTATATTTAACTCACTTTTCTATTTTTAGTTCTACTGGAAAATTAATGTTTGTCGTGTTTATACAATTAAGGAAAAGTGACCTTGACATTATTACAACACACAAAACGCACACACACACGCACACACACCCACACATACACACATACATACATACATACATACATACATACATACATACATACATACATACATACATACATACATACATATATATATATCTTTGTGCATTGCTTGCAATGTGTTGGTCATTCGGTCATTTCATCTGTCTAATCCATCCATCCATGCATCCATCAATCCACCCATCTATCCAACAATACATTCTTCTGTCTATTGACAATCCGTTCAGTCTTCCAGTCTCTCAGTCCATATGTCTATTTGCTTGTCCAATGTTTGAGATTTCTGTCTAGGAGATGATTTCCGAACAAAATATTAAAAAAAAAATGTGTATCCTAATTAATTTGAGTGAAGGACCCTGAACTGAGAGATCTAAACTTGTGAGCCGAGGTACGTCATAGAGGGAACTAGTTTTTATCTTGAAATTGCAAGAAGAGATACTCGAGAAACTTTTGGGATCCACTGTTCTTTATGAATATTCAAATATATGGATCGATAGGAATAGCGATATCTGTGCGACTCCGAGATCTAGAATCGCTGGCGAGGAGTCAGTGACTCAACTGCACATGGCCACTAAACAGCGATTTGCATAATACTCTCGTAGGAGTTCTGTTAAAAAGGGAAGTAATTCTAAAATAATATAAAGGAGAAAAAAACAACCAAAAAAACAACAACTAAACAAAATAATCACAATATAACCATGAACAGTATAAGCGCAACATAAGACAATGATTCATGATGACAACTGTAAGCAATTAAATAAAATTGCAGAACTAGAAGAGGGATTAGGAGAGAAAAAATGTTGAAGAATGTCCAATAGAAGCAATTGATAGCGGCAGACTTAATAAACAATTTTCGGCAAATTTTAAATTGAAAGTCAAACCTTCTCCAAAAAACAACAACAAAAAAAAAAACACACACACACACAAAACTCTGGTATGGTATTTTTTGTTTCTAACTGACGTCCATGTTTTATATATACATCATTTCTACATCCGCGAAGCATCTGGCAAACCATGTTGTTACGTGACTACAAGCTACTACAAGCCCCATCATTCAAAGCCCTGCTCCTGGTCACCAAGCCCCATCATTCAAAGCCCCGCTCCTGATCATCAAGCCCCATCATTCAAAGCCCCGCTCCTGATCATCAAGCCCCATCATTCAAAGCCCCGCTCCTGATCATCAAGCCCCATGGGTCAACCCGCTGGAGAATTAAAAACTTGACCAGCCAAAGTAAACAGTGACACTAATGAAATAGGCATGTCAGCTTTCGATTGGGGGGGGGGGGGGGGGGCTATACTTAGTGGAAAGAGAGATCCGAGAGGGGAGGAGTGTGTGTGTGCGTGCGTGCGTGTGTGTGTGTGAGTTATCCTTCTATATCTTCTAAATCTCGTACAATTCACGAACGTTAACTCCGACCGAACAAGAGTTATTTCCCCAAATGTAAACAGAACAGAGACATTCCCTCATGTAACCCCGAGGCATCTTATTTTTCAACAGAGGAGTTTCTCAAACAGGTGGGCTGAGGGTCGTAGCGGTACACAATTCACAACGGATTGAGCTGATAGATAGATAGAAAGATGGATGGATGGATGGATGGATGGATTAACAATAATCTGTTCTTTCTGTACATTTTGACTGTTACATTCAAAAGACATAAAGCAAGAGAACTGTAGTGGCGCCATGGGCCCTAATATAACATTTAACGTAAGTTAACCTACAACGTAAGTAATGAAAAGATTAAGATTGTAAAATATTTTAAAAGGCAAAATAAACAATGTCATGAATATTGTTTGGAAAGACAACTGTCCCCCCCCCCTTTCCAAAAAAAACATAATTGCAACAATGTTTTTATTTACAAACTGCCCGTACCCATAATACATATGTAGGCCTATACAGTAATACCATCTTTTTTTAATATCACGATTCG
Organism: Biomphalaria glabrata; assembly: GCF_947242115.1. Lineage (NCBI taxonomy): Eukaryota > Metazoa > Mollusca > Gastropoda > Planorbidae > Biomphalaria > Biomphalaria glabrata. Next base: position 27,637,378 of record NC_074716.1, read on the forward strand.
TAAGGCTTTCATCCTACAATTCTTAAAAGTCCACACACTTAATTTTATACCTTTTAAAATACATAGTCCTACACAGTATTACATACGGTGACGCACATTTTTTCTTCCATTATGAACATCACCCATTCAAAGAAAAATAATCAATGTGCCAAGTTGATACATGACTCTAAGAATCGCTTCTACTACGAGAGGATCGTTATAGTTCGTTTACATCAGTATGAGCACTCAAGAACATTTTGTTGAGGAATGCAGACAGAGAGAGAGAGAGAGAGAGGCAGATACAGTGGGAGAGAGAAGAGAAGAGAGTGGTAACAAGGACTTGTGATGTTCAGGGACGATGAATGGAAAAATTTCGTGAGTAAATGGTAGTGTTAATATTAAGGTGAATATCTCAAACCCTCTCCACTATTTTTTGTTCTCTCCTGAAGGTCTACATAAATACAACACTTTGTATGTAACAAAGACACAACAGCAGTCCACCCACAGCCCCCCTTCTCATACAACATCCAGCTGGTATTGGATCTACGCGGACTAGTTTTCCTTGGGATTCATTTGATAACATTGCTTGTAAATCTCAAACAGAATTGCTGGGGAATCCGCAACGTTCTGGCTACAATCACGTGACCCTCTTTTCCTGTAACATTTTCTGGGGTTGTCTCCACTTTTTCACCTCATGTACAGTTGCGATGTAAAACTTTTGTCAATTTATATATATATATTTATATATATATACACAACATGTTACCCTGACCACACGGACTTCCTAAATTGTAGCAGGACAATTTATGAAAAGGTGATTCAACTGATTTAAATACAAAAAAAGTAAGGTATTACATTTTTTAAAGAAAATTTTCTTACATTTTATTAGCTTGTTAAAGTGTTTAGTTATTATGATTTCTGATGAGCTCCAAATCGTTCTATTAAAAACAAAATGAAGTAATCAACACACCTGTAAACAAGGCAAACATTTACTTACCTTTTTTTTTCTTTAAATCTGTAAGAATAGGTGTTATCTTTACAGACCTTCGTAGGATTTTTAATCTAATAGCCTCCCCTATGTTGTTTTTTTGATGTTCCTTTGGAAGATATTACATCTTAGCACAAACCTCACGCAGGACCGTTGTCCATTCGGTTCTTTAGGCCAGGCTATGCTCTTACGGGACCTCCGTTTCGGGGAGGAGGAACCACCCGTATTTCATATTCTTACCTACAATGAAGTCCAGTAGGGAATCGGCGCCTGCATGGGCGCCGTGATCCCGTTGATTGTTAGAAAGGCTTTTATCCAACAACCAGGCCTGGACATGGGGTTCCCCATTCCGTGTCCTGTCTGAGGGCTCCCAGTAGTAGCGGCCATAGTGGTGACTGGGCGGAAACCAGACCCTATAAACAAAGCCCCATCGAAACCATTCTGGCGCGGTGTGGGGTAATAAGGTTTCATTTGGTAGATTGACCTACTTACAATCGCCCCTATAAAAACGTTAACGGATCGGTGTGGGATTTTAGTTATTGGGCCGTTAACGTCTTTCCGCTTTCATGCCGGTGTGGGATTTCCCCAATCACGCCAGAACCAACATGATGAAATCTTTATTATAACATAAAAAACAATATTATGATGTTTTAAATTGTAGTATTAATCGTCTTAAAGCTAAATGTTGCTTTGAATCCTTTTTGTAAGTAATATTAAGATTAAAAAAAAAATTAATTAGGGTTCTATTGGGGAAATCCCTAACTGGAATAGTGAAGTTTTACCCGTATGGGCCCAATGCAGACTTTTCGTAATCAAATAGTGTGTGTGTGTGTGTGTCTGATTTTTTAATGTGCACACTAAAAAAATATATCTATATCTAGTAATATTTAATCACACATAGAATCTAAAGTTAAAGGAGAACATTTTTTTTTTTTTTTTTTTTTTTTTTTTTTTTAGATTTAGATTTTTAAAAAAAGTTTTATACATTTTAACATTTTTTTCCACCAATGAAAAAGAAGCATTTATTTCTTTTAAGCTCGCGATATTCGGCACAAACTGGATTATTCAGTCTTCACTCTAGAGCGTACACACGTGGATCAAATTAGAGCTAACTAGATCTAGATCTAAATCTGTTAAGTTATTAGTTATACTACAAGATATAGAGCTATAGTCACTCTAGTCTAGGTCTAGTCAATCTAGACTTTCATTAATATAATAGATCTATTATAAATAATTTTATGAGCTGTACTTCTTGATATCAATGCATATGTTCTTCAACTCATGGCAGCAGCCATGGAAATTCAATTGGAATGGTCGTAACTTATAAGTTAAAGTCTTAAGCCTATCACAAGTACAGATCATCATCATCAGATGATGAATCTCTAAGTACTCTAACACTACTAACAGATCTAATCTAGATAGTAGATTAGGTCTAGACTTAGAATAGATTTATAGATATATCTAGATAATCTAGAATGCTAAGAATCTAGATCTAGAGATTCTATAGATCTCTCTAGACTAGTTTTATTACAATATCTAATAGTAGTAATAGGCTACTAGATCTAGTACGATATAATATTATTAATATATATATTATATCTAGACTTGAGACCTATTAAATCTAGATCTAGACGACTTAGACTTAACTTAAGTGATTAACATTCATGCGTTATGACTAGATTTACTGATTTACTAATATTACTATTTAGAATAGATTCTAGATCTAGATTCTAGAATCTACCATGAAATGGCTAATGCATCTGCAGCATAGAATTAGATTTAGTTAAGGACTTAAAATTACTAGATCTTAAATCTAAATCTACTACCTTTTAACTTTTAGGGCAGAATATTAGATCTAGTCTATATGCCTATCTAGTCACGTAACTGTAAACTAATACTTAGACTTAGGACTTTGGACACTTTGGTATATTAATATAATAATTATTATACTCATAGTACTCATAGTACTTCTATTCTAATTCAAATATTTTGAGGTTAGAAAAAATTGACCTAGACTTATAAGATATACTAAGACTTAGTAAACTTAGATCTAGATCTAATAAAAGATAGTCTAGAATAGTCTAGATTCTAAAATCTAGTTGTTATTAGAAAATTTAGTAGATATAGAATAATATTTAATTAATATATTGTTAATACAGACTAATCTTTAATTTTTTCATACTATAGGCGATAGGTCATTTAGATTAAATAATTCTAGATCTAGTAACTAGTTATAGTTATAGTCATAGACCTATAGTATAGACTTATAATCTTATAATATAGATATTTACTTTGTAGAGACTAATGTACAATATTAGGCCTACACTCCAGATCTTGAAAATCTAGTCTAGAGTTTAGAATGTTTAAATTTATACAAATAAATAAAATCAAACGTTTATATTGGTTTTAAAATCAGATATTGAGATATGTCTAGAAAAATATGTATATATATAGTATATCTATATTAGGGGCCTATATATAATAGACTAACGCCACTAACGGCTAACCCTATAGCTGCTATAGACTATAGCCCTATATTGACATTGTTTTTTTTGTTGTTTTTTTTAAATGTTCTTTCAGAGTTGAAGATATCTACTTGGTAGTCTAAACCTCAAAGGAGCTTAGGGAAGTGATGGCAGTTGCAGGGTATGAACCAGACGACCATGCAGAGACCAACGAGGCGACCAAACAGTCCATCGTGCATACCACATAACCAGGTCCAGGTAGCCTTAGATCTTTATTCACCAATACTCAATATATGTTAGATTTTATTTTTCTAGGCTCTATGTAATAGAATTAAATAGATCTATACAGATCTAGAAATTCTAGATCTATAAACTAGACATAGATCTAGATTCTAGATTATATTTAGATCTAGCTAGAATATCTAGAGGTCTTAATACTAATTATTATATTATACATTTTTCTACAATTTGATCTAGGATTCATTCTATACTATAGGCTTAGCTAAGGCTTAGGCTTTTTTAAATTTCATTGTGTGGATACTGTTAAAGAAAAAATACAGAGTCTCATCATTAGGCTATAGCAACAGTTTTTCTTATACACCATACCATAAACATTTCAGGATTTGTCTTTATTGTAATTTTTTTTTTTTTTTAGAATGCCAGTTTTCTTTAAGGGCAGCTGACAATAAGAATTGTCTATGTATGCACTACAGATGCTGTTCAATATCTTTTCATGAGGAAGCCTGCTCAAAAAGGTACGAAGAATAAATTTTTCTTTAAGATTACTGATCAGTGACCCCCCCACCCCCCAAACCAAATGAAAATTTTAATGAGATCAAATCAATTAAATAAAAAAAATGTAAAATAAATGTTAATCTTGTGAAACAATGTTCGAGAGCAATATCTTCAGCTTTTTGTAATTTCACTGAGATTTAAGTTCATTATTAATTGACATAAAAAATTAGAATGAACATTTATACAATGAAAATAGGGCCTACATAGAATTGTTTTTGACCTAATGTCATTATATAGCAACAATCCTTCTTGTATACCTTACCTTAAACATTTTGTGTTTTGCCTCTATTGTAATATTATTTTTTTTTGCATTCTTTAAACATTTTTTATGTTTTTATTTATTTATTTATTTTTTTTATTTTTTTTTAACAGATCGCCACATTTTCTTTAGGGGAAGTTGACATTAATCTTTTAGGTTAATAATAACCTATGCATGCAGTACAGATGCTGTTCATCATCTTTTCCTAAGCAAGCCTGCTTAAGAAGGTAAGAATTAAATTTTGCTATTAGATTACTGATCAGCAATCTGAAAGTAAATTGTTAATGGGATGGAATTTAATAAATGTAAATAAAGAAATGCTATCCTAATTTTGAAATATGCTGGTTGTGGGTTTTTTTTTTTTTGTTATGTTTTTTTTAAGTTTCACTGTGATAATTGTTTATTTTAATTCTAGAATAACTTTTCAGCCAACTTATTTTTAAAATTACCATAGAACTCTAACAACAGAATATAGTTGTATTAGTAAGAGCCTGTGATAAAGTTAATATAAATAAATTGGACAAAATATAATATTGAATGAATTGAAGCCTAGCTCGATCTAGTCTGCCATTGCACTTTTAGCATAGTCAAATACCAGTGCCACATTTGCTGACACCAATTCATAACATTTAATTTAAGGAGAAGATTGAACTCCAAATTTTGAAATACCATTAATTTTTGTGTTGCTTAATAGGCTTTAGAAGCAGCCTAATTTTTGAGCACCGTTTATCATCAAGGGCTGGAAATATAACCATTAAATAGTATGTCCACATAGATAAATGTAAGGTCTTCTGATGTTTAATTGTTAGATTCTTTTTATTATTAATACAGCTTGAAGGTAGTTTTATTACATGACTATAATATTTATTTGTTCGTTTGTTTGTTCCAGCTGCTGCATGGAAGTCAAAATATGAATTATTGCCACCAGTCTTGAAGTCAGCTTGTAAAGAATGCTAAGAATTGAATGAAAATGCTGTCTTGATATCTTGTTTGTGCTGTTATATTTGTCTTTTGTGTTGGTTAATTATTCCATGAATAAAAAATAAAAAAAAGTTAATTGTGTAAGTTTGATTTAAGAATAAATGATCAGAGCATGCAAGTCTTATATAGTACGTTACCAAAAATTGTATTGTTTGATAGTGTTCAAACCCAAAAATGTAATTTAACTTGTCCATTACTTTATAAATATGTTGACATTATAGCTAGATGTATATAGAAATCATGCACTGATTCAATTATTATAATTCCCAAACAATTATGTCAAATAATTCTATTGCTAGATCTAAATCATCATTGTGAAAGTAGACCTATGTAAAAGGTTAAAAATCTCATACTAAACCATTGAGCTGCATTTGAACAAAAAGGGCATTATAAACAAAAAATCACTAATGAATTTGTTTTAAACTACAGTATTGAAAAACATTAAAGATTATTCCTAATTAAGCCATAATAAAATTTAATGACTGAACCATCGGAGACAGTATTTGCATGATAATACCTAATTGAGCCCTAATAAATATTTCAGTTACTAAACCATCAGGGCCAGCATCGGACCGATAATGGCACAATAAGGGTTATCCCTAATTGAACCCTAATTAATATTTCAATTACTAAACCATTAGGGCCAGCATTGGACCGATAATGGCACAATAAGGGATATCCCTAATTGAACCCTAATAAATATTTCAGTTACTAAACCATTCAGGCCAGCATCGGACCGATATTGGCACAATAAGGGTTATCCCTAATTGAACCCTAATTAATATTTCAATTACTAAACCATTAGGGCCAGCATTGGACCGATAATGGCACAATAAGGGTTATCCCTAATTAAACCCTAATAAATATTTCAGTTACTAAACCATTCAGGCCAGCATCGGACCGATATTGGCACAATAAGGGTTATCCCTAATTAAACCCCAATGAAAATCTCAGTTACTAAACCATTGGGGCTAGTATGGGCTTGATTAGGGCGCGATTCTGGAAATCCCCAATGAATCCGGAAGTGGGTTTACCCATTCTGGGCCGATATTGGCACGATTAGGGTAGCCCGTATTGGTCCCTTATGGGAACCTAATGACGCCAATGTGCAAACGGTATGCGCGCCCATTAGGGCGCGATTTGGGCTATTTAGGGCTGCAATTAGGGCAAAGGGGGATAACCCTAATTAAAACTGATACTGGGCCGTAATGGGCATGTTTATAGGGGACCGTACCACGTACACGGCGCACCGCCCCCCCCCCCTCCCCGGAACGGGCCCACTCGCTATAAGTGGCTGAGACCAGAACTTACCATGGCGAGCTTGTCTCATATTCCTATAATGTTACCACCACTGTTCCGTGCGGGAACCGCCATTCCAGCTAATCCGGTCACTGATGACGGCCCCCTTTGTGGAACGGTGTGGCAGACTTTTTGGACTGGGGTGCGGGCTATTTGTTCCATCCCTACCCCGAGTGAGAGAAAAAAACAAGAAAAGCTCACCCAGGGAATACCGAAAGGGCCTGGTTCGCTACTCGTACTTAGCCTATCTAGTTCCACTACTAGACGTTTCCACGGAGGCGCCACGCTGAGGCGACGGGTAGCTGGAATCCCCCATCATATTCTTACAGACTGTCCCAGACTAAATTCTGTTACGAGTTACGATAACAAGGGAGGATCCAGAACTATTGAGTAGGGGGGAGGGCAATTTATTTTCCAAACCCTAACCCTAACCACAACACAAATGAAGTTGTAAGTTTAGGTGCTGAAACAATTGATGGAGAAACATGACAATTGATAGAGAAACAAGACAATTGGTGGAGAAACATGACAATTGGTGGAGAAACATGACAATTGATGGAGAAACATGATAATTGGTGGAGAAACATGACTATTGGTGGAGAAAAATGACAATTGGTGGAGAAACATGACAATTGGTGGAGAAACATGATAATTGGTGGAGAAACATGACAATTGATGGAGAAACATGACAATTGATGGAGAAACATGACAATTGATGGAGAAACATGACAATTGATGGAGAAACATGACGATTGATGGAGAAACATGACATTGACAAACTAGAAGCAACTAGGGTACAATGGTTCAAAGAGAAAATATGGCTGAACATAAGCTCCAAAAAGGACTCAAACCACGGACCTCCAAAAAGTTACCGTGCTAACACCTGACTTGACCATCCAGTTACCGAAACAAGAATGTTACAAGTCCGTAGAGTTATCTGGACAAGTCCAACAGTGCCGCTACTATAGCTTTGTGTCGTGCTTATAAAGCGATGTAAACATGCGAACCAGGAGTGCATTGGAATCCTTGCGTAGAGGAAGCTGATGAAGCAAGGTCAACAAGTGCGTCTTTTTGTGTGTTTGTATGTGTCAGTGTGTCCTGAGTCAAGGCGTATTTCTAAGTGCAGGGCGTGGCCGCTGTGACAAGTGGTGGTGATGTTGAGTTGAAGTGAAAGCTCAGAGTGAGCAACAAGTTCACCGTGACCTATACGACACCAGGTCCTGTACACGAGGACAACGACTTGACCTTGTTGCGCACTCTTGGGTTCTTTCGAAGTGACCGAGGTGACCTTTTAGAAGTACAAAGCATGCGAAAACATTTTTTTTCAGCAATAAACAGATTATGTATTGAAACACGAGAGAGAGAGAGAGAGAGAGAGAGAGAGAGAGAGAGAGAGAGGATCCAGAAAATGATGACACAGAACAGTCATGGAAACTTAGTTGTTAGTAGATCTACAGATAATGTTTAATGTGAACTGTTGCAGTAGCATTAGTGAAAGTAACAGACATTTCAGTACAGAATTGGATCTCACTTTCTGTTTTACATATTTAAATAATATATAGCTTTGTTTATCCTAGATCAAGTTTCGTTTATCCTAGATCTCGTTAGTTTATCCCAGATCTGGTATTGTATAGCCTAGGCCTCCTAGATCCACTGGCGGATCCAGGGGGGGGGGGCGGTAGGGGCGATCGCCCCCCCCTCTCGGCCGACCCCCCCCCTTCGGAAGGGGGGGGGGGCGGACGAACTTTAGTATAGGATTCACACAATTTGTATACGAATTTATTACTTATGTTAAAAATATATACTAATTATTTATATTTCAACCTATTTTTAGATTATTTCGCCCCCACCCTCTAGTATGTTGGCCGATTTGGTAGGGTCGGGAGGGGGCGATGGTATCAATCCCGCCCCCCCCCCCCCTTAACTTTCGAGTGGGGGGGCGGTCCAATTTATTAGTAGAAATCACAGCCTGCTAACAAAATCAATTAAATATCTATATCCTTGTAACTTGTTATTGATATTTTAACCGATCTTTATATTATGTCGTTCCCTGTTTGCCGATTGGTGTGGGGAGGGGACGAATACCTCTTCTGCCCTTCCCACCTAAACCCTTTGAGTGGGGGGGGGCGGTCCGTTTTTATTGAGAAATCATAGTTTGTGAACAAAATTAGTTGAATTAATATATAAATCTTATATTATGTCGCTCCCTTTCTGGTATTTTGGCCAATAGGTGGGGTGAGGGGGGGGGGGGCGATTGCATGTACTGCCCTCCCCACTCTAGCCCTCTGAGTGCTGGGGGGGGGGCGGTCCTATTTTTGTGGAGAATCATAATTTGTGAATAAAATTAGTTGAATATCTATATAATATAAACTACGTATTGATATGTGACCCATTGTAAATATGTCGTACCACACTCTAATCTCAAATTGTATCATTAGCAAATTTAAATGAAAAAGGGTTGTACCAGGTGGGAGGGGCGATACATGCAATCGCATTTCCCCCATCGGACAAATCAATACTTTTTCTTTTTGTATTATAGTTAAGAAATTACAAAATTTAAAAATCTGTCACTAATATAATTTTTATATACTATAAATTAAATTCTTATATCGAGTCGCCCCATACCTATTCTTTAATGCCAAATGCAATCTTTAGCAGAAATGAGTAAAGGAGCGAGGATTAATCGTTTTCACTCTACTGCCATTCCCATTTCCAGACAGAGTTTTTGTAATTTCACATGAAGTTATCATAAGTATTTTAAGAAAGACTTAGCATTGGAAAAGTTAGAATTCAAACGAAATTTTTCAGTATAAGAGTCATGATTGAGATGAGTTCTAAACTCAAATAACGTTTTCATAGTCGCTTTTTCCCAACCTTTACTCAATCTGATATTTTTCTAGCTAAATAAATTTGGGACTATAACTCACAATTTATGCTAGAGTTTTCTTGAATACTATTTATCGAATAAGTTTTTTTTCGGCGGCGATCCTCAAAGCAAAAATCTAAATACGTGGGGTATCCTATCTTTTCAAGGAACAAATCGGTTTTATTTGCAATGTATTATGGGTCTATAAATTCAAATTAGAATATTTTTCAAGTACAACATTATTCGAAAGGTCGTTTTTTTAATAGTATGAATAATGAGCTTAAGGTCAGGAGAATGCGTTTCTGCAGTGAAGAATGCAAGAAAACGCTTTCGGCGTCGGGGCTTCGCCCCGAACTCCATTTCTGAGTAATGAGTTGTAGATTTCAGGAGAATGCGTTTCTGCAGAGAAGAATGCAAGAAAACGCTTTTGGCGTCGGGGCGAACTCCATTTATATATAATGAGTTGTAGATGTCAGGAGAATGCGTTTCTGCAGAGATGAATGCAAGAAAACGCTTTTGGCGTCGGGGCTTCGCCCCGAACTTCATTTATGGGTAATGAGTTGTAGATGTCAGGAGAATGCGTTTCTGCAATGAAGAATGCAAGAAAACGCTTTTGGCGTCGGGGCTTCGCCCCGAACTACATTGTGAAGAATGAGCTGTACTTGTCAGGAGAATGCATATCTGCAGTCAAAAAAGCAAGAAAACGCTTATGGCGTCGGGGCTTCGCCTCGAACTTCACCAGAGAACCGTATAGCGCTGCCACAGTTGTTTTGTTTTTCGCCGAAGGCTGCTTTTTTTATTCTCATATATATATATATATATATATATATATATATATATATATATATATATATATATATATATATATATATATATATATATATATATGTATGTGTGTGTGTGTGTGTGTGTGTGTGTGTGTGCATGTGTGTGTGTGTGTGTGCGCGCGCGCGCGCTGTATGCACGTTTATGCGTAGGGTTAGGGTTTACTGGGCGTTAGGGTTAGGGTTTGGAAAAAAATCGCCCCCCCCCACTCCAAAGTTCTGGATCCGCTAGTGCCTAGATCTAGTTTCGTTAAGCATAGATCTAGTTCATCAATCTAATTCTCTCTCGGTTGAGAAGGCGATGACCATCCGTCAGTTACTAGAGATAGTGGACTGGGGTCGTGGGAGAGCTGGTGGACACTCAGTAATATGACTTTTGCCTGAGGGGTAACAGGCGTCCCAACTAATTCGCTTCAATTAATGTCTAAAAGGAGGGAGGGGGATGCTGCCCCTATTTTTTTTTTTTTTTTTTTGCCTACTACAGTCGCGGGACAAATGCGAAATAATCCAATCACATAATTGCACCCGAAAAAGAATTATCGCTCTTGGGACTCCCGTAACAGACGTCATCCTTCTGTTATGTGTTTCCGGTGTCATGGCTCTGGATCTTGATTCATTTCGGGCATATCTTTAATGTGTATGCAGGCCCGGATTTAGGGTTGGGAAGAGTCTGCCACAGCTCAGGGCTAACGTCTACGAGGTAGAAAAAAAGGAGGAGGTGGGCTGGAGATTTTACGTTCACCAAATGCTCAGCGCTGCTCTAGTGCCCGAAACATGCATTTTTTTGCAGAAAGCAGCAGAAAATCGATGAACTAACTGCGCTCCCTCAACCCACGAGCTATAAAAGGGAGGGGAGAATTCTAAATGCATTAATGATGGGACCTCCATCGTACCGACGAAATTAACAGCGGCCTTGACCCGCACAGAACCTCAACATTCTAAAGTATTGGTGTGCTACAACCAGCTACACATTTGCAATGTTACACTATAGATCTACATACACGCGCGTAGTCATGGACACTTCCTGAAGATTTTGTTCAAACAAAATTAATTTTGAGTTCTCCTAAAATCATGATCACTTCCGGTTTGAAGAAAGAAGGGAGAGAGCAACGGAGATTAGAAATCACAGATTGGCAAATTGTTCGTTGCTCGTATGAACAAGCTCTAGAAATCACAGCTTGGCAAATTGTTCGTTGCTCGTATGAACAAGCTCTAGAAATCACAGATTGGCAAATTGTTAGTTGCTCGTATGAACAAGCTCTAGAAATCACAGATTGGCAAATTGTTAGTTGCTCGTATGAACAAGCTCTAGAAATCACAGATTGGCAAATTGTTAGTTACTCGTATGAACAGGCTCTAGAAATCACAGATTGGCAAATTGTTAGTTACTCGTATGAACAAGCTCTAGAAATCACAGATTGGCAAAAACAAAACGGCCTTAACGGATTTAGTGAATTCACTCTCCATCCAAAAGAAAAACTTGTTATCTTCAGTTTTTCGAGTTTAAATACAACAAATTTTCTATATTTATGAATCAGTCAGGAAAACCAATGACTTTGATTCACACGCATGACTAGATAGACTTAGGGACATAGAACGTAATCATCTTTTAGTTTTGAATTAACGTCTGTATTTTATAAGATAAGATTTCCTATACTTGCATAGAAATATCTAAAATTCTTTTCCATCTTTCATCTTTTTGTGAATGACATTGATGAAAATCAAGAAAACCGACATCAAAACATCACTTCCAATGATTAGATCTAGATTTTAATCGACAATTCTGTGAGTGTAAATAATCAGTTTATGTTCTCACACGCTCGTTGTGTTACGCGAGTTGAATGTTACAAAGTACTAAGGGTAACCTTTTTAAATATGTCACGAAACTAGAAAGACTAAATATAGATATAAAAAGATGAAAACTATAGTCTATATCTGAAAAGAAAAAAACAACAACTTTTCTTTCACAAGAGGAAAATTCGCGATTGATTAAATATAAAATACGTCCATAAATGGGTGGTCTTTTTTTTTAATAATCACAAACACACAAACATGTTACACAATTATAATCGTCTTATTGTACGCATGGGCTTAATTTAGAGAGCTCAATGTTATACGCGGATGTAAACAGCCCCCCACCCCCCAAACCCCCCCCCCCCCCCCCCAGATAATAATAAAAAAAATTAAAAACAAAAGACAAATATAACATGTATGAAAATATATGCGGATGTAACCACTTGGTAAATCTTGAAGCAGATGGTTGGTAAATTCGTATGTCTTAAAAATAACAGTAAAGACCAACACCCCCTCCCCCCCTCCAAACCTAAGCCAAGGATACAAACTTTCTTGAAAAAATTCTCCACCGTCAAAATTGGAGCAAACAAGAAAAATAAATACAAAGGAAGGGAAAAAAGCTGAGATTATTTTAGTTGTATCCAAGTGATGTTCATAGTTGATACTAGTTGACACCATATCCATTCAACAATGTATGAAGTGATTGGGTCACTTGGTTAGAACAAGACGTCACGAAATGAAACACAGCGTTCGGCGAAGGATAAACTCAATGTCAATGTATTCCTTTTCGTTCACCGACAAATCGTTCACGACTTTACGTTCACGCGACTATTCGTTCACCAGACATTTCTTTCACCCGACAATTCGTTCACGCGACATATCGCTCACGGACTATTCGCTCACAGACAACTTGTTCACCGACAACTTGTTCACCGACAGTTGGTTCACGACAAATCGTTCACGGCACGGACAAATTGTTCACAGACAAATCGTTCACTGGATAGTATATATTCTCGTCGCGTGTTTAATTTATTTACATTAAAACTTTTGTAGCTATTATTTCCAAATGCAAAAAATTTCTAGAGATCAGGTCAAATCCGAGTTTATTTAATTTCGTTGTTGTTGTTGTTGTTGATATTTTGTTAATGAGGACAGTATGTGCTAAAAATTATACTTAAAATAAAAAAAAATAAAAAAAGAGATCTTACAAGCTAGCTGGAAAATTTAAACGGGTCCTCACTTTACTATAGGTAACATTTTTACTTTCACCTTTAATATACCTTTACACCCCCCTCTTTTTTTCATCTCCCGGGACGGTACGTGACGTTTTGGCGCCGCCGTTTTGGCGCCGCCGTTTTGGCGACGGGACGTTTTGACACGAGCCGTTTTGGCGACGGGACGTTTTGGCGCGAGATATCATTTGACGATAATTTAATAAGCACGTAGCTTTTATAGCAATGTTAATTTCACTCTACCATAATATTGTATGTATAGTATGAATTCTAACACCGTTCAGCGAATTGTTTTTTTTTTTTTAATTATAAAGGTTTTGCTTATTTCATGAATATAGGCCTATCATAAGTAAGATTCCTGAATGGTAATGACATGCTTTATGTGAGTTCTGCTAATCGCACTGGGTGACATTTTTGGATTTCTTTCCAAAAGATTTTTTTAAATTTAATGTAATATACGAACTAGCAAAGTGTCACACTTTAATATAACAAAAAACCATGTTAACATCTAAAGCTCTATTACGCTGAATGACGACAATAATTCCACACATAGTAAAGATCAAGACACGGAATGTGGTCAGTACAAACTCTAACGTGAAAAAATATATTTTGAGAAATTGGGTAGGGGTGGTTTGGGTGACACATCTCGCATTGACGCAGGTAGAGTTAAACAAATGAAGACAAGACCAGCACAGAGCACTGGTTGGTGGCGTCATGCGTCTGGCGATTATCTACTTGGGAATGGTCATTACATGTGACACCTATCCCGCCCCCTCTCTTCTGCTTACCTTTCACTCCTTGTATATACTCTTTCCTCCACCCCTCCCCTCTCTCACGCGATTTTAGTTTTTAATTTTAAAGTAATATCTTAAAAAACGTTTTTGAAAATAAAAAGGTGCCTCTTAATAAACACACATACACAAGCCAAAATGTTTATTAAAGAAAATGATGTGAAAAACAAACACACATTTAGTACGTGAAAAATATGTCTTAACACAAACACTCATGCAAAACATAGATATGAATAATTCTTTTAAAAGAAATAATACAATAAACGTACTTAATGTATTTCGCGCCAAAACGTCCCGTCGCCAAAACGGCTCGCGCCAAAACGACCTTCGCGCCAAAACGGCGGGGCCAAAACGGCGTCGCCAAAACGTCCTGCTTCGCTCCCGGGAATCTAGCCACTCATCTGGATACTCTAGTTAACACCTTGTGGAGTGCTAGACAGACTGGCTCTTCTGGAAGTCATAAAACTTTATTGGACATTGCCTATACACATGTTCAATCTGTTAACAATGAAAATATCTACTAGACACTAGTATAGTACTTTCCATCAAGTTTAAAAGAAGTTCTATTTTAGTTTTATTTTAGTTAACGTGTTTCTATATGTGACCACCCATTGGTAGACTAATTTGATTGTCGCTTGTGACTAGGCATTGTATCGTTGTGACTAGACATGTCACCCTCTGACTACAAATTTATTGAAACAATTTTATTTTGTTGTATTGCGATAAATTAAAATTTTTTGATAGGGAACCAAAATATTTCCTAGTGTTGTATATGTAATTAGTTGTTTTTTTCTTAGATGTCTTAATTGATAAGTATTAATCTTAGATCTGTATCTAGTATGTTACGTTCAGAGTTGAACAGTGAAACCATATATATTGTACCAAATCTAGTACCATTGTTAAAAATTTCTAAATTATCTCTCGTAAAAACTCTGAAAGGATTGTGGAAAAAATACTAGTGTGTCTGAGCTAGCCAGGAAAACCAGTGACTTGGCAGAATGCATGACGCGTAGGACGTAGTCATTTTTTGAAGAAACGTCTGTATTACATAAGCTAAGATTTGTTTTTGTTAATAAGATATCAATAAAATGGGTATGTTAATTAAACATCTGGACCGCTATTAAGAAGATAAGTAAATATGGGTAGGGCGAACAAGACTACATGACGGACATGAGTGTAAAAGAAGGCCTACATGTTGACAGTACAAATGTTAGGATGGCTGACTGGTCGTGCGGTTTGCTCGCTGGACTGTCGTTCGGATTTCTCGACGGTCGAGGGTTCAAACCCTGCCCGCTCCCATCCCCCGTCGTCCTGCGGGAGGTTTGGACTAGGAAGTAAACTATCTTTAACTCTGAAGGAACATCCGAATTATGTAAAACATTTTACAAAACATTTACCTAGAGTAAAGTGAGGTCCCATTGAAATGTTTCAGCTTGCTTGTAATATCTTTTTTTTCCTTTTAAGTATAATGTTTTTTATGACATCCTGTCCTCGTTAACAAAATAGTAACAACAAACAAACACAAATTGACAAAGAATTTCGGATCAGGCCAGATCTCTAGCAATTTTTGTTTTTGGAAATATCCAGTGAACGATTTGTCTGTGAACGAATTGATAGTGAACGATTTGTCGCGTGAACGATTTGTCGTGAACCAACTGTAGGTGAACAAGTTGTCGGGGAACAAGTTGTCTGTGAGCGAATAGTCGTGTGAACGAATTGTCGGGTGAACAAATGTTTGGTGAACGAATAGTCGCGTGAACGAAAAGTCGTGAACGATTTGTCGGTGAACGAAATGTCAGTGAACGAATAGTCGTGTCCCCGTTAAAACGCGTATGGTAGTTTATTCCATTTTGTATGCACTCAGGCTCAGCACTTTAAGGGTTAAATCAACTAGAAAGTCTTTTTGTTTTTGAAATCCTTCAACAATTTCTCTTTAGTCTGGATATTAGTTTGAGCCTTCCGGCGACTTTTAACAAATAGGAAAAACAGCAAATGAAATACAATTTTTAATAAGGGAATATTTCAATCTCGATCTGGTCAATTCCAGCCTTTAAATCACAGTAGACACTATTACACCAGATGCCAAAGATGAAGTTTAACACTGAGCGCATACATGCAATTATTTCTTGTACCTGACAAAACGAGAATCAATATGAATCATTAACGAATAAGTTAATCGATTATTGGTAATTAATTATTTTGTTTGGTATGAAACAAGACAAAAAATTAGTATTTGACATATGTGATAGCTTAAGTTGAATTAATTCAGTTTATAGTTTGAATAGATAATTAGGTCGTGGCTTTAAGGTTTGAAACTGAATATTGATAACTATAAAACCTTCTATTTTCACGAGCACTTCGCTAGCGCAGTTGATAGTGTGTTAGCATGAGGAGCCATTGAGTTCAAGTCGTACAACTTTGTACAAACTTTAGAAACTGCATTTAAAAAGCGATCACGTAACATTCACAATAACCCCCCCCCCTTTTTTTTCTTTCAATTTCTTTCCCCTTCCCCAGCTGGTCCAGACTAAATGATTGGATCACATTTCACAGCATACTGAGAAAGCTAAGCGTTTGCAATTCCGCTAAACAAAAACAATTGGTAAAAATAATATGTAATTGCTTAAATTTATTATATTTAGTCTAGATCTATTACAGATTTAATGACATGACTGATCCAAACTAATTGATACAACTACACTTAATATACGCTTTTTTCCCCTCTTTCTTGAAGTATTTTTATATTTTGCCTTTTACTTCTTTCACTAATATTCTTAATGATTGGGGAAAGGGTTTTTCTTATGGCATCACGCTATGTAGAGCCGGCTCTGCTATTAAACCGTATCTTGTTTTGTGGAATCCAGCATACTATTGTCTGGACAGTTGATATAAATCCTTTCTCTGTGAATCTAGTTTATTTATGGAATCTGGGGCTGATTCCATTGTGTCCTGGTGAGATTTATTTGTTATGGGAAGCCTCCCATCTTTTCCCAGGATCCGATTGGAAGTGAATACGGCATCAAGGCCTCACGCGCCACTCTAGAGGTCACACGTGCTAACTGTTTACGTTCTCTTAATGTTTCCGGATCCAAACAAGTGTGTTGGGAGGGGGGAAGCTGTGTGGGGGAAATGTGGGGTTGGTCTTAAGTTATGGTGATAGTATGCGGAGATCTTGTTACTCTATGTGTGTGTGTGTGTGATTGTTAATGTGTGTAAGTGAGTACACACACACACACAAAGCGTGAAAACACTTTTTTGACTATTGATAAATAAGTAAATAAACGAAACCAGAAAAAAAAAAAAAAACGACAAACCGGCCAATGTCTTGGAGTGTAGGACGTGCAAAAAATATTCCCCCCCCCCCACTATTTGTGTGGGAAGATGGAAAGCTTCATGATGAAGTGGTGGGAAATAGAAGAGGTAGAACCATCTAGTGTTGAATGATTGAGAGAGAGAGAGAGAGAGAGAAAGGGAGGGGGGGGGGGTCAGGCCAAGACCTCTTTTTTATTTTTTATTACAAAGCTTTCAGGAGATGTCCAGGACTTTTTCGTACATTTTGCAATTTCAGAAGCTTACCTGAACACAGGAGGCCGCGGTAACCCTGTTATAAGCTATAAAGATTTAATTCAATAATTTACACCTAGAATTAGTGCTGGGCCTATGAAAGTGCGGGGTCCACTGCGGCAGTGGCGTAGTTAGGGAGGGGGGAGAGGGGAGACTTTGAAAATCCCAAAATGCGTGTTTTTTTACTTTAAATATTAAACATAATGAAAAATGCCGGAGCCCCCAAGGAGGCCAGGCCCCCGGGCCCCCAAATGATGGCAAATTTCTAGCTACGCCCCTGCGACTGCGGCCGCATAGGTTAAAGTGGCCAAAGGCCGCCACTGCTATAAGTGAATCATGGTTCTCGTCTAAGGGACTCTGGGGGTATTTTAAATTGTTGAACGGGAGATGATAAGTGAAACTGAGCCTGTCTGTCTGGTTAAAATGTTTGTATACGATAGTTCTCCGCCACCCAATCTCGTAGCTGAAATTTCGCACAATTATTTCTTTTACTTAATAACACAAGAATAAATGTTTAAAAAATCAACCAATTAGTTAATTAACTATTAGTAATTGTATATTTTGTTTGGGACTTAAATGATTTCTGATGTCTTTAATAATGTCTTTGATGGCCTTTAATGATGTCTTTGACGATCACTAAAGATGTCTAAGATGGTCTATGATGTTTGCTCTCTATGGACAATGACTGGACTAGAAGTGAACGTGTCAACATTAAGAACAGACTGTGTGAGGGAGGGGGGAAGGACATGGTATTACATACTTATACAATGTTGACAAGACCAACGTCTAATCTCTCGCCTCAGAACCGGACACAACAGAACTAGACAACATATGTACCGGAAGCTCAAAATTGGAACCAGTGAAATCTGCCCACGTGGAGTGTCACCAGTGAATGCTTTCTTTACCAAGAGACCCGAACAAGACACTGGCCCCAAAACATCTCTATAAAAAGAGAATTATATGGAGAGCTCCCTGATTTAGAAACCACTGCACAGTTCATCTTATATATTGGCGTAGTCATCTTTTTTTTTGAAGAAACGTCTGTATTATATAAGATAAGATAAGAACGCCCCAACATAATGAGAATAAAGAAGAAAAATACGACGTTTCTAATTACATGATACGTTTATCCAAGGGCCACAACCACTTGTTTAGCTATGTCATATGATCTGCTTAGAATAGATTTACTTTCCCTTCTTCTGCAGCAAAGGTCAAAGTTAACAATAATAATATAAAAAAAAAAAACAACTCTGGTGTCTTTTGGCGGTTACCGGTTTTCTGAACATCATTGGTGCAGACATATACTGTTGTGGGCAGAGAACTCGTGAAGTTTTAACTGCAAAGAAAGTTAAGCAGGAGTTCAAAACACAATTAATACGTATATTATGGGGAAACAAATCTTTATCCTCTTATTCTTTTTTTTTTCCCTCTAGCTGAGAGCATGTTCCAGCCAATCAGGGAGAGACAAAGAAAATGGTGCAACCAATCGAATGAGCCGCTTCAATCCTCCGTTGTCCGCCCCCACTCGTCTGATCAATATGTTTAGCCTTCCAAGCAGTGTTCAGCCTGGTCTCTCCGTAATCACCATTGATGAGTGAAGTACTTTGATGCTGCAGTAAGATGTCCTCTCTCCCACTTTGTGGTACATAGTAGTGCACTACAGAAGGCAATAAGAAATACAACTCAAGAGGGCAAAGATTTATCTCAATTAGTAGTTACAATTCTTCTGTATTCAGTTATCGATGCTTCTGTATCCCCCCCCCCCCCCCCCCGAGGTGTCTTGGCTGATTCTGACGTAAGCATGAGCAAGACAAGTAGGTTATAAATAGAGGGGAAAAGAAAAAGAAAAAAGTCAAGTTTCTCCTTTCAGACCATGCGGTCAGATGTTTTAAAAGTCATCTGTTTCTGTAACCCACTGTAAATTAGGGTGCCATGTGGCTAGCACAACGACCAAACGCCTTTACTTTTATCCAACCTATGTCAGGTACCCATTAAAGCTGGATGGATTCAGAGGCGCCCTAAAGATCCCGAAATTAAAAATCCCAGAATTCCAATCGGGGAACCTACGGTTTGGAAGCCAAGCGCTTTACCACTCAGCCACCGCGCCTCCAGAATCAACAGCTCATATGAAACAAAAACTCTTTTTGTGTAAAGATTCTTCGGGAAAAAAAAACACTTCATTCATCATTGAATTCAGGTCAAGGTTAGTTAGAGAGAAACAAAATTCATTGTAGTCCTTTTAACACTGTTCACTGAGAAATTTGCTGGTGATCGCGACGGTCTGTGGTGGCGGTTAAGGAGGTCAGAACAAGCAATCATTGCACAGTGTAGGACGGAACATTGTCCTTTTGGGGCACACTTTGCCCAGTTCCGCCTGAACTACGACTCCCGATGCCGTCACTGTGGAGAGAGCGTCGAAACAGTGTCGCATATCTTGTACGAGTGTCCCCAGCGCCGAGAGCTGTCTGAGCATTCACTCAACTTGTATGGTAGCTACGCCAAACGGCGAAGTTTCTTGCCAGAGCACTACGGGAGGATTGAGTTCTTCCTTCTTCACTAGGAGTTCATCTCAAGTGACGTAGAAAGTCTGCAACAGTACCGCCCCATGACAGGCAACAAGAATCTTCTTAATGGTGTTATAGGCCTTGAAGGTGTCCATGAGGTCAGTTATCCCCTCAATCCACATAACAATATTATTAAAATTATTGCTTTTATTATTTTATTGCATTTTTCCCTATTCAATGCCATGTTAATGACATCAATTCAAATATCTAGAGACTTGTTCAATGCCATGTTAATGACATCAATTCAAATATCTAGAGACTTGCTCAATGCCATGTTAATGACATCAATTCAAATATCTAGAGACTTGTTCAATGCCATGTTAATGACATCAATTCAAATATCTAGAGACTTGCTCAATGCCATGTTAATGACATCAATTCAAATATCTAGAGACTTGCTCAATGCCATGTTAATGACATCAATTCAAATATCTAGAGACTTGTTCAATGCCATGTTAATGACATCAATTCAAATATCTAAAGACTTGCTCAATGCCATGTTAATGACATCAATTCAAATATCTAGAGACTTGCTCAATGCCATGTTAATGACATCAATTCAAATATCTAGAGACTTGTTCAATGCCATGTTAATGACATCAATTCTTCAAATATCTAGAGACTTGTTCAATGCCATGTTAATGACATCAATTCAAATATCTAGAGACTTGTTCAATGCCATGTTAATGACATCAATTCAAATATCTAGAGACTTTTTCAATGCCATGTTAATGACATCAATTCAAATATCTAGAGACTTGTTCAATGCCATGTTAATGACATCAATTCAAATATCTAGAGACTTGTTCAATGCCATGTTAATGACATCAATTCAAATATCTAGAGACTTGCTCAATGCCATGTTAATGACATCAATTCAAATATCTAGAGACTTGCTCAATGCCATGTTAATGACATCAATTCAAATATCTAGAGACTTGTTCAATGCCATGTTAATGACATCAATTCAAATATCTAGAGACTTGTTCAATGCCATGTTAATGACATCAATTCAAATATCTAGAGACTTGTTCAATGCCATGTTAATGACATCAATTCAAATATCTAGAGACTTTTTCAATGCCATGTTAATGACATCAATTCAAATATCTAGAGACTTGTTCAATGCCATGTTAATGACATCAATTCAAATATCTAGAGACTTGTTCAATGCCATGTTAATGACATCAATTCAAATATCTAGAGACTTGCTCAATGCCATGTTAATGACATCAATTCAAATATCTAGAGACTTGCTCAATGCCATGTTAATGACATCAATTCAAATATCTAGAGACTTGTTCAATGCCATGTTAATGACATCAATTCAAATATCTAGAGACTTGTTCAATGCCATGTTAATGACATCAATTCAAATATCTAGAGACTTGCTCAATGCCATGTTAATGACATCAATTCAAATATCTAGAGACTTGTTCAATGCCATGTTAATGACATCAATTCAAATATCTAAAGACTTGCTCAATGCCATGTTAATGACATCAATTCAAATATCTAGAGACTTGTTCAATGCCATGTTAATGACATCAATTCAAATATCTAGAGACTTGTTCAATGCCATGTTAATGACATCAATTCAAATATCTAGAGACTTGTTCATTGCCATGTTAATGACATCAATTCAAATATCTAGAGACTTGCTCAATGCCATGTTAATGACATCAATTCAAATATCTAGAGACTTGTTCAATGCCATGTTAATGACATCAATTCAAATATCTAGAGACTTGCTCAATGCCATGTTAATGACATCAATTCAAATATCTAGAGACTTGCTCAATGCCATGTTAATGACATCAATTCAAATATCTAGAGACTTGCTCAATGCCATGTTAATGACATCAATTCAAATATCTAGAGACTTGTTCAATGCCATGTTAATGACATCAATTCAAATATCTAGAGACTTGTTCAATGCCATGTTAATGACATCAATTCAAATATCTAGAGACTTGTTCATTGCCATGTTAATGACATCAATTCAAATATCTAGAGACTTTTTCAATGCCATGTTAATGACATCAATTCAAATATCTAGAGACTTGCTCAATGCCATGTTAATGACATCAATTCAAATATCTAGACTTGTTCATTGCAATGTTAATGACATCAATTCAAATATCTAGACTTGCTCATTGCAATCTGTTCATTTTGGATTACTTTAACAAAATAATTTCTGTGTGTCATTTTCTTCTTAGATTATCGTTGATCTGTGTTTAAACACAAAATCCGTCAGAGTGAGCAAAAACGTTCAAGAGAACTCTTCAAACAAAAATATAAACACGTGACCTCTCATTTCGAACCATTACAATTCCTACGTGTCCAGCATTAGGCTATTTTTAGATTGAAATAACAAACAGCTGTCACTCATGTAGATTTTTTTGTTTCCGTTACAATGAGGCTATATCCACTTGGGGGGAAATTGCTTATTTTGATAATACATTGTCCATTCTTTTCTCTCTCTCTCTCTCTCTCTCTCTCTCTCTCTCTCTCTCTCTCTCTCTCTCTCTCTCTCTCTCTTTGTATCATAATGTAGATTTGTTAATGATTGTGTCGTTAGTATTGATGCAATATTTCAAACATGTCTTCACCCATACTGAGCATTGACACCTTCGACACTTCTTTTGTTTGTTCCAATGAAACGGTGGACTTTCTAAAATATAATACGATTAAGATAGAATCTTCCAATTGATCTAACCTTCGGTAAATTACAAAAAGAAGCTTTTCGAATTTAAATCTTTGGGAGAACGCTAAGTTTTTTTCAAAATAATGACACGGACTATAGTGACAACTCGGGATAAGATAGACCCTCATGGAATCCCAGGATCGCGGTGGCTCCTATACGTGAACGCCTAATTGGACTAAAAAACTGATCCTTTTCAGATAAAACGGAAATTCCCAGAAGACACCAGTGGCGGGAATTGAGCAAATGACTCACCAAACAATGCTAAAAGGATTTCGGTTCTGACCTACTGACAAAACAAATGGCTAAGCTGAAATGTCAAGTCAAAGATCAATGCTTTAAAAAACATGAAACGCAAGAGGTGTGACATTGTCGCGCTTGTGACTAGGCATTGTATCGTTGGGACTAGACATGTCACCCTCTGACTACTTTTGATCATTATGTTAGGGAAACTGGTTTTGTACGTTGCAAGGGGAAAGGTCCAAACTAAGGACCACAGAGAAGACAGTTCATCGCGCTAACTACATGACCAGATAGCCATCATAGTGTACTTTCTATTTTTTTAAAGCCATATTTGTTCAAGATTCGAAATGGAAGTATATCATACATAGTTCAATGGGAAAGAGCGAGAAATAAACAAACAAAATAAATAAAAACAAAAACAAACGCATGAGTTTGGATCCCGGCCTGAAATAAATTGTGTTTGCTGAGTGCCTAAAGGCAGCATAGAAACCTTCTGCCAGATACCTCACCCCTTCCCACAGGGCCACAAAAGAGATTGGACCTTAACGCAATTTCCATGCTATACATGATGTGTACATTGCAAATTAGAAATATAGCCATAGTTTTGTTTGCCGTGAAACATTATTGTGATTATATTCGATTTAGTGGTTAACATGGCCAAATAGTATCATACGTTTTATTTGACGCCTCAGTATGCAATCGTATGCCAAAGATTCTTGTGTTGGCAAAATTACAGAAATTAGAGTAGAAATCCTAAGTAGGCTGAATACACAATACAACATACAATATAAATTAATTTCAATAATAGATTCAGAAGAGTAGACTTAACATGAAGCCCGAAACTTAGACTGATCATGCTTATTATCTTCCCTTGTATTTTAATATACTCTCTAAAATTAGCTTCTTCAGTAGACATAAAAGAACTAGAATTTTCTACTGTCAACTTATTCTTCTTCTAATTATTATTAATAATACAATTATTATAGACTCTTGTCTATATAATAAATCAGACAACACCATCTTACATAAAACAGACACATAACAGTCAGACACAATAAAAGTAGACCTGCTAAAGAAATGATACTATCTACATAAGGTATGAACACTTTCAAGTAGGCTGCATAATTAAACTGGCCCGGAGGTGACGAATGACATGTCGATAGACCGAGAGAGATACTAGCGCCACCAAGGCGAGACACCAGTAGGAGCTAGTAGCAACAGTTAAGTTCCGATAATCAAGATCTGAACTTGTGATGTCTGCTCTTGAAACGAGTTCGCTTTGAGAGTTCCTATAAGTTGCTCGAAACTCGCGTCAGAATTACGTAGAAACTGGGCGTGACAGGAGCTATTACAGCAATGTAGTGATTCAGGTCTTTGTTCAGTGTGAGGAATACAGTTAATTGACATTGCGATCTATAAGGCAGATGATGTTAAGGTCATCTGTTGTTTTTTTTGGTCAACGGTTAACGAGCAGGATGTCATGTGTCCAGCACAATGATTATTCGCATTTACTTTCCCCAACTTAAGTCAGGTACCCATAAGAGTTGGGTGGACTTCAGGGCGTCCTAAAAATCATGAAATTCAAAATCCAAGTCTTTGCCGAGATTCGAACACAGGACTCCAGGTTCGGAAGCTAAGCGCTTGATCACTTAGTCACCGCGCCCCCTCATTGACATACCCCCCACTAATGTGAGAAAGCCTTGTTCTATTTGTTGATAAAAGTGCCACATTCGTCTAACAAAACTAGCAAGCTTATTTCCTAGGTCGTGGCCAATGCGATTCTAGTTTCACACATTAGAATGTTCACATTTATCCCGAACATTGTTCTGTTCATTTCAACAAACAAAATATCCCCGCTACATAACGTCTTGCCGAACATGAGGGTGAGTACATGACGGTCAAACGCAAATACTCTACTGCCCCAAGAGTCGTTCACACTCAGGCCGTCCCACCTCATCTTAATCTTGATTGGACTCGCGATCTTCTTAACCTACTCTGAGAAACAGAGCGGTGTAGACGTCAGGAGAATGAAGTCCAAAGTGCTTGGACAACTAGCGGAGAATGAAGTCCAAAGTGCTTGGACAACTAGCGGAGAATGAAGTCCAAAGTGCTTGGACAACTAGCGGAGAATGAAGTCCAAAGTGCTTGGACAACTAGCGGAGAATGAAGTCCAAAGTGCTTGGACAACTAGCGGAGAATGAAGTCCAAAGTGCTTGGACAACTAGCGGAGAATGAAGTCCAAAGTGCTTGGACAACTAGCGGAGAATGAAGTCCAAAGTCGGCAAAGTGCTTGGACAACTAGCTGGTTAAGGAGTCACGAGATTTGTTTTAATGCGTGAATGGGGGAAGAGGGGCGTCACAAATAGACTTGTTGAGGAGCCAAACCTACGAATGTTGCGAGGCAAGGGGCGGGTTTAAGCTCTAAATGATGATGCTCTGTTGTGAATGAAGAGCGTTACGTACGAAAATCACGAGGGAAAGGGGGCGGAGTTAAGTTAAATGATTTCGTTCCGTTGATTACCTTCACTAAGTGACGACTTTGTAGAAATCAGAACATTCCCATTAGACGTAGATGTGTACAAAGTAATAAGACCAAGGCTTTTTTTTGTGCCGGTACGCACCCGTACTGCGTACCAGCACCTTTTTCAATGGTAGGGGGGGGGGAGGGAAGTATAACTTATCTTAACTTTTAACGTCTATTATTAATTTATTTGAAGTTAAAAGTTAGGCACTTTTAGGCATGATTACCGGCACTTATTTATTTATTTTTTTTTTACAAAAAAAAACAAAAACCACTGAATAAGACTATTGGTGTTGAACTGGTCATCAGTTGGTCGTCATAGGTGTTGAACTGGTCATCAGTTGGTCAACATAGTTTTGCTATTTACGTCTTGCTGCATACTGTTAGGCACATTCCGCGCAAATAAGTCAAACGGAGGTAACTCTCAAAATCGAAATCCAATAACGCAGGCAAAAGACCAAGAATTTAAATTAGTCGATGCTGATAGCGAATGTCGAAGAAGAAGTTTAATAATAACAAAAAAGAACCGTCAAATGTCATCAAGTTAAATTTCTACGTTCAAAAACCTGCCTCTCTATAAAGCCCACAAGAGTAGTCTGTTTACATTTCGCTATTCTTCTAAACATCCAATTTTTTTTTTTTTTTAATTCGTCGCGTCATTGTCTTTAAGTCAAAACTTTTCAAAACAAATCACTTTTCCCGCCAACTTCCTAATCGTGCTCTAACACTAGTTCAGTGGGATTCTCTCTAAAGATTGCTGAATGATAAGATTGTTAAACAACAGCATAGACCTGGCATAGAGCATGGGACAAAAGAGGACTAGATTCAGAGAGAGAGGGAGAGAGAGAGAGAGAGAGAGGGAGAGAGAGAGAGGAAAAGATCGATAACTTCCAGACAGAGTTCTATTATCCCAATCTTTTTTTCACACAGAAACATCTAGGGCGCCCCCATCATCCCCAAACATTTCCCTGCTCGCCACCCCCCTGACCACCCCCTCCCAATCACCTTACCCATTTCGTCTTTAAAAACTGGGCAACAAAATGGAAAGGAAAACATTCGAATCTTTTTTTGTTGTTTTCAATTCGATTGTGTGTGAAATCAATCAGAACAGCGACAATTCATTCAATGTTATTTGTACAGTCGTTCAGGCAGAGTTCTGGGCCAAACTAGCTACGAAATACTGCAATCTATCATTCACAGTAAACTTTCTAAAGCATGTTTGAATCTATATATTAAGTATGTTCTACTAATAGAGTACCTTACATTTTGCAAGCTGTACTTAGAAATTTGATAAATTAATTACACTTAGGAAAGAAAATAAATAACACACCATTTGACTATCATTTCATTTTAATTTCAGCATTCACGCTATACACTTGGCGCGGTGGCTTTGCTTCCGAACCTGGGTTCCTTGGTTCGAATCTCGGTGAAGACTGGGATTTTGAATTTCGGGACTTTTAGGGCGCCCCGGAGACCACCCAACTCTATTGGGTACCTAACTAATTGGGGGAAGTAAAGCGGTTGGTCGTTGTGCTGGCCACACGACACTGCTCGTTGGCCCAATAAACAGATGACCTTAACATCAACTTTCCCTAAGATCGCAATGTCTGAAAAGATGAACTTCTAAAGCATGATTTCTATTCTTAATTTCAGGTCTGAAGTCTCTCAGCTCAATCAATTCAAGTGGTCACCTGATCCCAGGTAAGGAAAGTTAACGACCAGCTTCAACACTGTCATTAGGAAGCATACCAAGGAAAAGGGGAGATTGAAAACATAAATGTGTCAATGGATGGCTTGCAGGAGAAAGTAGCCGAAGAGATTGTAATGACATTAGAGGGACTCAAACGAGCCTAAGTAAATGGGGGGGGGGGGGGGGGGGGGAACAGCAAATAAGAGGATTGAGAGACAAAGGGAGATAATTAGAGACAGAAGACAAAGAATAGGAAGAACAAACGTAATGAAATAAGAAGGGCGGTAGACAAAGGGAGATGATGAGATTAACCTATATTAGATTTACGTAAAAATATAATCAAAGCTTAGATAATCTATCAATAAACTTTACCGATTTTAACATTCAATAAACAACTCAGTCATCAGTACACTACAGCTGACTACGCCAGTTTTTTTTTTTACTCCAATTTATAGCCAAATTTAGATTTATTTCTTTTTAACTTTAAAAATTATAACGGTCAAACTAGAGTTTTCACCGTGTGGCCGACGTGCTAGTAATTCTTTTCTCGGCGATATACATCAACAGTTAAATTTGTAGACAAATTATTAGAGCCGTTTTTGAGATCAGAGTTCAGGTTCTTCCCATCCACCCTGACTTGAACAGAGGTATTGTAAAAAGTAATTTACAATTTCAAATCTTTAAATCTATAGTGCAATCATTACCGCAAACAATACTTACAATCTAGACCAAATAACCACTTTGTCTCTCTCACTCTCCTATACAGCCACTTGGTAACAATCAGATTTGGTTCCAAACGACCACCTCACTTACCTAGATACAAATCCCCCACTTTCATGTCACATCGTTTAAAAAAAAAAAGCCCAGTCTGGTAGAAGAAGGAGAGATTCTCTACCCAAATGACATGACAAAGTGCTTCTACGACAAGATTACTCACTGGAGCACAGGTCTTTGTGAAAGTCAAGTCAGGACATACGCTCTGTCTTAGTCTGGTCTCTAGTGGACCTATCACTTTATAGCTTGTTGGACATCACGCAAAGCTGTTTCTTGACCAGTTTCTCAGGCTAATGAAAGAGTGTTTGTGACCACCTAGAAAGCGATTGATTTTGAAGTCAAATTTTTCATGGTACTTGTC
This sequence comes from Biomphalaria glabrata, assembly GCF_947242115.1. Lineage (NCBI taxonomy): Eukaryota > Metazoa > Mollusca > Gastropoda > Planorbidae > Biomphalaria > Biomphalaria glabrata. Next base: position 27,666,072 of record NC_074716.1, read on the forward strand.
ATGGATGGTGTCTTTTTTTTGGCCTGCGTATTCTAGTGGATCTTGAGGATAAAATTGTATACAGCTGCCCCTTATATAGATATATACATTAACATTTTCTGGGTCGTCAGTTGCATCCGAAAATATTTTTTACTTTGTTTCCAGCGATGGAACAGACTGGCATTGAAACATCTTTCATAATTTCAACCCCGCACACATAATTCTTTCCACATAAGCTTCCGACTCGTCCCTCCATAGATCCTCAAAATACATTTATTTTTATTTTTCCTTTGAAACAGCTCAATGGAAAATCCCCTTAACACAAAAAAGTCGCCCACAAACACGCAGACAACTACACACACAAACACGCAGACACACTGACTTTTTTTTTGTTTTGTTTTGCTTCTTCAATGCTAGAACAGTTCTTTATCTAGATCTAGACTCTTGAAATAAATAAAAATACTTTTAAAAAAGACAATAAATATAATAAACATGGAATGATTTTAAATAAATAAATAAATAAATAAATATATGTATGTATGTTCCGATTCTGTCGGCCATTCCATAAAAAATAAACAAAGAAATAAACAAACTGGAACAAAATGTGTCATCTCAAAAAATGTGTCATCTCAAAAAATGTGTCATCTCAAAAAATGTGCCTAACAGATAAACTACACGTAAAGAGCGATACTTACAGCATAAAATAAAACTCCAGGTAGTAATGAATACATGTACGAAACTCCGTTACAGCCTGACAAGCAGAAGGAAACACAAATGTCCCTTTCTTTCAACTTAAATGAAATGATCTTATTTCCAAGAGAACCACATTCCACGCGAGGGCTCACGAATGATTAGAGGATCACATTGCCAGTCCAATGAGGGTTGTGTATACAGCCCTAGAGGGATCAGAACAAACTGGAAGCAACAAACTGTACCAGTTAGACGCAACCAGCTTCTCAGTCCTTAACGAAATAAACACCGGTTACACCGATATGACACTGGCTTGAACACACGGCTGAAATCATCTGTAGAATCACAAAGAGGAAGAAACAGAGAGAGAGAGAGAGAGAGAGGAGAATGCTAGGACGATAAACACACTGAAGGGATGTGGGAGCATGATGCTCACTCTCACTGCTTCCATTTCCTCCATCTCTACCTCCTCCGTCTCATCCTCCCTTCATATCACATACTGGTCATCGATTGGCGTGTGAGCAGGCTCCGCTGGTCACCCAAAAACTACAGTTTTAAAGGATTCCAAAAGGAAGGAGAATTCAACAGGAGATTGGGGGTTGGGGGTGGGATGTAGTTTTCTGTTGAGTGAGGGTCACAGTGAAATAGCAGCGACGGAAGTAGTTGGGAGGTCACTGGATGGGGAGGGGGGTATAGAAGCGCCTGCTGGGGACAATGATAATGATAAAGGCTGACATTTTAGAGAGAAACATAGCGCAGAAAGACTGGGACATGTGGCTAAGATGTAGCTCCCAGGGGATTCATTGGTCCAGGACAAGATGAAAATGGTCGGATTTTAGAATATTCGCTTGTACTTTGTTAGTGATAGATTTGCTAGGCTGTGACTAGTGTAAGATTTATAATGTAAACTTTAAATTGGTATCAAGGTCACATTCTGAGACTAAAAACAAACAGACTCAAGTGAAGCATTAAAAATTATATGGAAAAACAAATCAAAACAGCATAAACTTCTTCCACAGCTCAAAATTATACAGATACTCAAGAATACTTTTAAATGAAGACACACGAATCTGTTCGAATCTGATTTCTGATACCATCAAAAAGAGGAAGACGATTGGAGATTTATTTTGACTTTTTCAATGTTTCGAAAAAAGTTTCTTGTGTTTAGACATTGTATTGTGTCCCCTGCTTTTATGTACACTACTAAGTTTACACATTCTAAATCTTTCGTTTTATTCACTAGTGTTCCTCAATCCTCTTTAAACAGATGTCCCCCATTCCTTCTTATGCAGATGTCCCCCATTCCTCTTTAAGCAGATGTCCCCCATTCCTCCGTATGCAGATGTCCCCCATTCCTCCTTATGCAGATGTCCCCCATTCCTCCTCACGACGTGAAATGAAATCCATTTTAATTCCAAACATAGACTGCAAGAAATGAATCTATCAACCTAGTATATAGAACAACAACAGCAACAAATGTTTTGTTTAAATGAGTTTTTAAAAAAAGTTAATTAAATTGGATATAATGAAGCTAATTGTTGCTGTGGCCATTAGCTGGTCAGTGCATCTCGTGAATGGCTTATTTTTCCACCGGCACAATTAGATTGAGATTTAGAGATTTGTCTTGTTTTCGCCCACACACTGACTTGCCAAGGGGGATAATTGTGTACATTATCCATAGATCTATGATGTTCGAAAAATACATAGAATGAGGTGGGTTGAAGGCTACGGCCGAGTTATTTTTAGAGGAAACTGAATGGATAAACATGAGCGACCATTGTGTGCTCAATACAAGTAGTTAAAACTTTTAAAACTTTATCTAGAGATTGTAAGCACACGAAGAATCAGTGTCATCGGTGTAGCACACATTGTCATTGTTATCGGCATGGCACACCTTATAAGTTTAAATTTATTACTTGCATTTACTTACTTAGTTAACAAGTTAGTTTAGTTGAACAGCTGCATGAATATATATTAGTTGGAGTTGGACAGATCGGCTGTGAGAATATATCCACACTAGTCATGTCCTCTCACCAACACCAACATTCTTACCAATATTTCTTCGATGTTTTTTTCTTTCCTTTTCTTTCTTGTTTACGCAGCACACTGAGCAGTAGGTCACTTCAACATGCGGGTGTTACCAAAACACAAACAGATTAAAACCAAAGCCAGCGCCTTCATGCTTGGACTGCTGGACTTAGTCAACTAGGAGTACATCTAGGTTGGTTTCTTCGTCATTTTGTTTTCGTGTTGGCCTGATTCTATTCGTCAAGATTTCCTGGTGATATTGATCTCTATATATAGGCTCTGTTTGAGAGAGTGTAGCACCTGAATCGATAGCATTTTTTCTTCGGACACATTACTGTGGTATTTTGTAACATGATAGAGTGGCGTACCGAGGGCGCCAGGCGAGCCCTCTCATCTCGCAACAGTGTACGTAATTCCTATTTACATAAGAACAATATGTAGTGTTCTGACACCCATTAGACGCCCCTATGGCGTCTGCTCACCTCGTCTTGCCCTCCATACGCCACTGGCACGACATAAAGTATAATGGTGACTCAGTTGACATGAGAAATAGAATTCTATTCTTGACATAGTACATGGGCCACCTGTTTTTCCTACACTTGGTGGACAAGATTATGTAAGACCTAACCATGATATTTAATTATGTAAGACCTATTCATGATATTTAATTATGTAAGACCTATGCATGATATTTAATTATGTAAGACCTATGCATGATATTTAATTATGTAAGACCTATGCATGATATTTAATTATGTAAGACCTATGCATACTATTGTATGACGCTTGTTGCCAATAGGAATGTGACCTCTGCAAAGTGTAAAGCCATTACGTTAAAAATGCATGAACTTTCATGTGACGTTGTCTTGACCTTCAGATTGACCTTAACAATAAATGTGTATTTTTTTCTTTGCGAGCTGTTCTGAGGCATCAGTTGGTGCTACAGCGCCCTACCCCTTAGCCATCATCCATCCTTCCCCCTCATTAGCAATGATTCCAGGCAACAGATACTGCCAGTGTCACACTGACCAACAAATAACAGCCCTCTTTTGCAACAGAAGTCGATTTCTGACACCTCCTCGGCCCCGTCTTCCCTACGCGAACACACTTAAAGAGGTTTTTACCATTTTTTTTTTGTCTTTGAGGAAGACTCCTCTTCTTCTATAATAACACTTGCTAGAGCATACCCTTTCCTTTCCAACAGGCCATTGTTTTCTAGTCTGTTATGGGCGCTGCTCAAGAGGTCACCCCTTGAAGCTCTTCAGATAGGAAAAACTAATAAGAAAATGGGTGAAATTAAAATGATTAAAAGTAAAAACAAAATAAAATTTAAGAAGAGCTTAGATTTAAGGATTTTGTTTTTTTTTTATATACCTCAAACAGTGTTTTGAAAATAAGTGTTTTTTTTTCTTAAAATTCCACATATTTTTTTTATTTCATCTTGAAGATTAATAACTTTTTTTTGTATATATATTTAAAAGGAAAAAAAAAGTAGGTATAAGAAATAAATAAATGATTAACTGTTCATAGATTTGTTTTGTTTTGTTTTTAAAGCCAATCTAGTCAAGCATGTCTGAATGTGATATTATTAGTAGGATTTCTAATGGTGTGGTATTCGCTTTGGACTGTCGCCTCAATGGTCCCCGTTCGAAACCTGTCCGCTCCAGCTCATCGGGCCGACCATCAATACTGAAAGTACTTCCAAAACAGAGCACTACAGGAGGAGTTAGCTTCCCTTGTCACCTGTTGCTAGTCGGAAGTCATCTCAGTCTAAAAAAAACAACCCACCAAGAAAGCTAACAAGGATTCAGAGACCAAGAGAAAGGTTATTTAAACAAAAAACAAAATAAAAAACAACAACAGATTCTCGATCTTTTTCAAACTTAGAGAACATACATTAAAGATCAAGAACTACAAAAAGGGAACATGTAAAGGTTTGAGCAGTCTTTTGTCCATTCACAGTTACTTCAATATTCCAAATGTGGATTTGGCCATAAAGGTTGACGATATTGTTTCATTATATTTAAAGAGTTTATAGCGTTTATTTATTCATCAAATAAAGTTACTGAAATATAAATATTCCAAATTCTTAATTAAAATCTATTTACATTTTATATAAACGGATGTGCAACACTAGATCTAGAAAATCAGCATCGTACAAACCACACAGTACCAGGGTGACATTAAAAAGAAAGGTCACTAGTGATGAAAAGTTTAGCTCCAAATGAAATGATCTAACAATAGCACACCATCACTTTCAGATGATACATAGTCTATTGACTATTTTATTGATTAGATATTTTCATCAATGACAAACTATCTATAAATAGATTGATGTTTCTTGTATCCAGTGGACAGAATAACGGAAACGTTGACAAGATTGTATTTGTAAAGTGATTTGGTAGAGATTTGTGTTAAACACTACAGAATCCAAATGTCGAAACTTCACTTTCTTGGCAGCATTCAATTTAGCCTCCTTGACACAATGAACTTTCTAGTGAAACACTACACAAGTGTAAGGTCATGTGTGTAGGATCAATTCATCTATGATATAAGCTGAACAAAATTAATGATCTGCAATCGTAAAGAAAGTTTCATTCGAACAAGTCGGGAACTTCCAAAAACAACAACAAAAAACTGTCCAGAGTGAATTATTAGAACAAAAAACATCGTAAAATCTGGAAATTTTTTTTTATTACAAGAAATTAGTTTTGCTTTAAAATTCAGGTGACAAATATTACATCACTTTTCATACGTTCACACCAATCTCTCGCTAAGAATGACAAAACTTAAATCTTTCTCTTTGGAATAAATCAACATTTTTTTCCAATTTATTTAAATGAAGCTCTAAAAATAGCTGACCTACAAATCACGTGATAGTGTGAACTCTCCAGAGCTAGAAGAAATAAAAACAATGCATGATTTTTTTTTTTTGTATTTACATAATCTCTCTTTTAAGTTTCACAAAATCTAAACGGTGTAATCAGCCAACATTTGAAGCTTCAGAAGACATTTTGTTAATGTCGTCACATTCCATTAACTTTGACAGACAGAACGAGCGAAAGTTGTCATGTGACACGTCCTACTGACAACATGTAGTTATTTATAGACCAATCACGTGATGCGACATAATGGAATGTCAACTGTTGTTTTTCTTAATTAAGTAGAGTTTTTTTGTTTTTTTTACGCTGTCATATTCTGCTGTTAATCTTATCTTATCAATTACAGACGTTCCTTCTCTAATGGTGCAATGAAATTGAATGAGTATCGAATTCCTTTTCATTTAGATCACTTCAAATTTAAAGTTTTAAAAATACAAACAAGCAATTAAAATCGCAATGGTTTCACCCGCATCGTTAATATAGTTTCACCCTAGGTCCCTAGCTTTCAGAACAAGGTCTGTTTTTTTTTTTTGTTTTTTTTTTAATGTTTGATAGCTGCAATGTAAAAAAAAAAATCTCGCGCAATATTGCAGAAAATAATTTTTGTTCAAGTGAATTAATACAATCATTCTGTGCAATAGTAAGTGTGTTTATTTTTCTCTCTCACATTTCTCCCAGCATGCTTCACCTAGGCCCACTCCTTACCCTCATACTATCTTCATTCCAACACCCTTGTCTTACCATGCTCCACATGGCTAGATCATACTCCACCCCCATACTTTCATCCTTCCACTATACTCCACCATGCTCCACTCATGTCCACATCATACTCCTCCCCCATACTTTCATCCTTCCACTATACTCCACCATGCTCCACTCATGTCCACATCATACTCCTCCCCCATACTTTCATCCTTCCACTATACTCCACCATGCTCCACTCATGTCCACACCATACTCCCCCCACATACTTCCATCCTTCCAGTATACTCCACCATGCTCCACTCATGTCCACACCATACTCCCCCCACATACTTCCATCCTTCCATTATACTCCACCATGCTCCACTCATGTCCACATCATACTCCTCCCCCATACTTTCATCCTTCCACTATACTCCACCATGCTCCACTCATGTCCACATCATACTCCTCCCCCATACTTTCATCCTTCCACTATACTCCACCATGCTCCACTCATGTCCACACCATACTCCTCCCCCATACTTTCATCCTTCCACTATACTCCACCATGCTCCACTCATGTCCACACCATACTCCTCCCCCATACTTTCATCCTTCCACTATACTCCACCATGCTCCACTCATGTCCACATCATACTCCTCCCCCATACTTTCATCCTTCCACTATACTCCACCATGCTCCACTCATGTCCACATCATACTCCTCCCCCATACTTTCATCCTTCCACTATACTCCACCATGCTCCACTCATGTCCACACCATACTCCTCCCCCATACTTTCATCCTTCCACTATACTCCACCATGCTCCACTCATGTCCACACCATACTCCTCCCCCATACTTTCATCCTTCCACTATACTCCACCATGCTCCACTCATGTCCACACCATACTCCTCCCCCATACTTTCATCCTTCCACTATACTCCACCATGCTCCACTCATGTCCACATCATAATCCCCCCACATACTTTCATCCTTCCACTATACTCCACCATGCTCCACTCATGTCCACATCATAATCCCCATACTTTAATAACCCACCCATACTCCACAATATTCCACCAATATTCCTAAAAAAGTTTACCACAAAAGTTCATTTTATGACTACAGTGGCATTGACAAAAGGAAGCCTCGAGGTCTAGCTTGGGCGCCTAAGGCCTATGTAGTGCCTTTCTAGTCTAGTAAGGGCGCCCATGAAGTCTAGTTAGGGCGTCTATGTAGTCTCGTTATGGCGCCCACGTAATTTAGTTAAGGTACTTCGAGTAAAAATTGATTGTAGATAATAATAAAAGTCAATTTATTTCGTTTTTAAAACCTACTCCAACATACTCCACCATACTCCACCTGCTCCACATCATGTCCCCAATGCTCCACCTTACCCCTAACGAAACAAACTCTCCAAACGTCTAACTACGTACATTGAACTAGTCAGTAACTTGGGAAGTGAATTCCGGCTCAAACGCCTGGAGAGTGACAGAGCACTTTGTAGAGAATGCCATCAACTAGTGAAGCCTGTTTGGGGGGGGGGGAGGTGTGGGATGCCAGGAGGGTATGAGATAGGGAGGTGAGGGATGGTGACTGACGGCCTAAACAATGGCCATCCAGACCACTAGGGACAAATCTTTAGTAATCCACCTAATGAGGTCAACTTGGGGACTGAACCAGTCAGGACCAAACACGAAGATTCACAATATGAAAGTACAGAAAATAACCTTGTAACTTCACTGGATAAAATATTGCCCGACAAGAAATAGTTCCAATATTAAAACGCAATAAAAATAATTCGGTTGTAGTAGCTAATTAGATAATAGTGTTTTTTTCCCATCTCATTTAATAGTTACATTGGAACATAAATATTCTAAACACATAAGAATAGATATAATATAATAATAAATAGATAATTTTAAAAAGTAATCTTTAGTAGACATAACTCCTACAACTCACGTTTAAAAGAACCAAAAGAAAGAAATAGCGGCCACATGAAATTGAAACCCGAATGAAGTTTTGAAGTTTTGAAACCGAGTTGAGCGATAAACAAAGACTCAAACTCTGTGGTACTAGATGGCTACACAAATAGAATGCAGACAACTAAAAAGACAATCACTCAAAGCAAACATTTCGTTTGAAACCGTCCTGTATTTTATACCCATTGGTGAGACTTTTCTCTCTTACTCTTTATCAGGGCCGGCTGACGTGATCTCATACTATTATCACGGGTGTTTTTTGGACTAAACTACAAGTGAATCATGGTTCTCGTCTGAGGGACTCTGTGGGTATTTCAAGTTGTTTGGAGATAATAAATGAGAACCAGAAGAAATAAAATAATCACTTTTTTAAAACTTTATTTTTATACTTTGATTCGTTCATTCATTCCACTCATACTTGTGTGTGAGAGTATATATATATATATACACACACAGTAACCTTTTTCTTTTTGAACCAACTGTTATTTATGGATGATTCTTATACACAGAGGTAAGGCTACGAACAGCAAGCTTTTCTGGTATATCCGGTGTTTAGAATTTGAAAGCATCTCTAAGTGAAGTTTTTCTAATAAAACATGGAATTATTTTTGATGTCCTTTTGATTACTGTAGAATTAAATTTCTAAAAGCTTTCACTTGAAGCACACTACATTTTTAGTATTTAGTTTGGAACAGTCATCTTTAAATATGACGCTATTGGCATTCTTTATTTTTGTTTACTATTTATTTAAAAAATATCTTCCTCTTTTCATGTTATAGCTTTCTCTCTCTCTCTCTCCCACATTTCTTCGTATGGTTTCCAATTCTTTTACTGTCTTTGAATTATATTACTAAACGGGATAAAATGTAAACAAAGAGAAGATTACTCTAATTAACTTTTGGTTTGGAAATTCCCCATTTTAACGTATTTATAAATAGCTTTTGTTCTGAAGGAAAAGAAATTTGATTTATACGAACGTGAGTAAAAAAAATAAAGACTTTCTTGTGAGAAGATGTATTAGAAATGTACGAAACTATTCTATAAGCTATAGTAGTGCAAAAACTACCAACACACACATACACCCCTGTGTGTCGTTCATTGTTTATGTGTACATGTCAGCCTCCCTTTGCTAATCTCCCATTACACAAATGAACATTAAACACAGACGCAGTCTAAAATGACCGACGTGAGACCGACGTGAGACCTTTTTGATCGTTCCTGATCTTGGAAATGTTCGTCTCTTGGATCTTTAGGGCGTCGAGTTCAGACTCTAGGAACCGTTTCAAACAAACTATCTCTCACACACACACAGTTTACATATACACACTCACTTTACAAATACACACACACACTAGTGTAAACACTCACACGTAAGAATCATGTCCACCAAAAGGGAGCGAGACATACACTGTTTACCTCCCTTGTATCTCTCAGGTTTACTTGTGTTTAGTGAGTCTGAAATCTGCGAACTAGATCAAATGGCCGAATGTTATGACTGTTTATTATGACATGACGCTCTGTATCTCCCCCTCCCCCTTTTTTTTCCGTCCCAACCATCTTGCTCGATTAGGGTGAGTAACATTTTGATGGGGAAATTACATTTTAAACATTGTAGTTGTATTATTCGGAATCGGTGTGCTTCAATAGTAGACAGCTTGACGAACGATAGAGTCGAGGATTTGTTAGCTCACTAGTAATGGAGACCTGATTTCTTTGGACTTCATAACTCCTTGGTCAAAACAGTTCGTTTAGAGCGCTAACAGTCTGCACTGGTTCCTGCATTGGTTCCTGCATTGGTTCCTGCATTGGTTCCTGCATTGGTTCCTGCATTGGTTCCTGCCTGTTCCATCACTGGAGACGATGCATAGAGTTTCCTCAGTCAAGATTTGTGTCTTCAATGGGAGCAAGTTTGTCTCACCTTCACATTTGTTTCTCTTTTCAAATTTCTAAGTCTCTTTTTTTTTTTGGTGAATCTTTCTTTCTTTCTTTTTGTCTGTCTCTCTTTTCCTCTCTATATTCTCTCACTTTCTTCTTTTTTTTCTCTCTCTCTCTCTTTCTATCCCTCACTCTCTTTTTCTCTCTTTTGTTTTTTCTCCTCTTCTTTCTATCTTGTTTGTTTTTGCTGCTTCTTCTCTTTCTCTCTCCCCCCCTCCCTCTCTCTCTCTCACGCCGTCTCTCGTTCCCATATCACTCTCTCCCTCTCCGTCTCTCTCCCCCCTCTCTCCCTCTCTCTCCGTCTCTCTCTCCCCCCTTCTCTCATCTCTCTCTCCCTCTCTCTCTCCCTCTCTCATTTCCTTCCTCTTCCTAATGTTATTTTCAAGTCACCTCGACAAGAATTAAGATTTCAACTTTCTGGGTCTCACCCGCCGGATAATCTCCCCTGGCCTTTCTATTTGCGGTCCGTGATTGACCATTGATTTGTAGTAGAGCCGGATGACCACTGGCTGCCCGGTTAGGCTGGTCAGATTAACACGTTGGTCTCAATACTGCTCCCAAGATAATCAGGTTTTTCCTGGACTTATCTGTGAGCGCTCGTAACGACAGTTGTCAACATTTTATTTGGTCTTAATAGTATTATAGCGACCCCCATCTATAAACTTTTTTTTTGTGTTGATTATGTATTTGATTTGCAAGATGTGACAATTGATGTAATGAACCAACATGGGATTTGCAAAGAGGAATACATTTATATACATGTGTGTGTGTGTGTGTGTGTGATCCAGGGCAAGGCACTAACCACACACAGTTCCTCAAGGGCTCATTTTAAGGCGGACACTTGAACTGATGATGTGGTACAGAGCAGAAGTATGAAAGAGTTTCCCTGGTGTCATCCTCGTTGGAATACGAGTGTCACAGATCACATTATAGAATTGTGTGTACATTTCTCATTTGTAAAGAAATATAAGCCCTCGACATGAGTCTCGGGATTTAATCCTCAAATTTAGACACTTGACATTCAAGTCAGGATTTACCCAAGGGACGTAATTAGTATGTTTAAAATCTATTGGTTGATTTGAATTTAAACAAAGACATTTTTGAAAAGAGTTAGCGCCAGAGAATTGGCGGTAGTAAGAAAAGTAAAGTTAGTCGATAAAATAATGTCTTTGTAGTCAGTCACGTTTCTAAGAGCTCTGTTTGAAAAGCCTTTGTAATATGTTCATTGATTTGTAATTTGTACATAACTGTACTTACGTTGTATTTAATAAAGTTCCAGAGTTTTGTTTTATCAAAGAATCGTCAATTGTAATTCTAGATCGTCAATTTTGTCAACTATTGAATTCTAGTAAAATCCCCGGCATGACAACGCATCTCACCATCAAAATGTTGTCACATCTGGCACTCTCCGACTAATAAAAGTTCACGGACAACTTTTAACGAAATTTATTCAAGATCTAGGACCAATTTCTAAACTCTTCAAAGGAACTTCATTCTTATTTAACGGAGGACAGAATTTCTGTGTTTAACAGGTCAGTTGGTTATCGATAATTCTTTTATAAAGATTTTCGTTAGAGTTACGTCTAACTCACGAAATCTATTATTATATGTAATTGGCAGAAGGAATAAGACCAATATACATAATAACTGGCAATATAAAAGACCAGTAAAGCAAATAACTGGCAGTATAAAAAGACCAGTAAATCAAATAACTGGCATTATAAAAAAAGACCAGTAAATCAAATAACTGGCGTTATAAAGAAGACCAGATTTAACCAACTGTTAAACCAGTAAAAAGTACATCGGCTCAATAGATCTATATATCAATCATACGACTCCAGTAACTAAAAAGTCTACTGTCAAGAATTTATTAGCAAATTGAGGCTTCAAGAACTTTGTCACTAAATCTATATTATTATTATATCTGAGATAAAGCCAAAATCCAGATATCGAACATTTTGCTCCAATACAAGAAACTAACAAAAAAATTAAATATGGCTTCCAGTGCTAGAACAAAACGATTCTTCGAATTAATAGAATTTGCCAAAGAAAAGCAAATTTCAAAGCCAGACCAGTGGGCAGAGAAACAAGAAGAAAAAGAATATCAAGAGCAAGAATCTGAAAAACAAAGGCAAGAATCTGAAAAACGCATGCAATTAGAAAAAAAAAATTGCAAGACGCCGAAAAACAAAGGCAAGAATCTGAAAAACAAAGGCAAGAATCTGAAAAACAAAGGCAAGAATCTGAAAAACAAAGGCAAGACGCCGAAAAGCAAAGACAACATGAAAAAGAAACAAGATTACAAAGAGAGTTTGTGTTACACAAACTCAGAGGCGGCCCCCGTCGAAGTCGGATCCCTGTCGGATCTGCATATTCGCAAATAATATTCAAGAGGTGATTTAATTTTGATGTAAAATGTTTTACACGTTTCGGATGTTCCTTCAGAGTTGAAGATAATTACTTCCTAGTCCAAACCTCCCGCAGGACGACGGGGGATGGGAGCGGGCAGGGTTTGAACCCTGGGCCATCCATAAATCTGAACGACAGTCCAGCGCGCAAACCGCACGACCAGGCAGCCATCCGATGGTCAAAAGTAATAATGTTTCAAAGATTCATTTGCCGTAAATTTAAATTTAAATTTAATAAAAAAATAGTAGATTAGTTTTAGTATATTAAAACATTACAATATTGATCAAAACGTTTGGAAATGAAAATCTACACTTTTTTTTTACACTTTAAGTTTAGAAATTGAAATTCTACATCTTAATCTAGTCTATTTTAGTCTAAACTAGATCTAGAAATTCTAGATCTAGACTCTAAAATAATTTTAATTAGAATATAAATCCAGATCTAGATATACTGTAATAAAAATCTAGATCTAGTTTAAAAAATCTAGATTAGATCTAAATCAAGATATCATTCCTTTTTTAAACGCGAGTCACATAACGAGGCTTAATAAACATTACTATACCGAGTTCTTTTTTCATTTCATTTGAAGAATTAATTCCATATAACGTCAGAGGGAAAAAAAAACACTACGTCACACGGCCTAGCTAGACTAAAAATCGCCTTCATCTATAAGAGCCATTTATCGAGTGTTCATAGACTTTGGTGCACCGAGTGCGTTCTTTAAGCATTTCATTTAAAGAATTCATTCCATATGACGTCAAAGGAAAAAAAACACTACGTCACACGGCCTAGCTAGAATAAAAATCGCCTTCATCATTACGAGCCTTTTATCGAGTGTTCATAGACATTGGTGCACCGAGTGCGTTCTTTTAGCATTTCATTTAAAGAATTCATTCCATATGACGTCAAAGGAAAAAAAACACTACGTCACAAGGCCTAGCTAGACTAAAAATCACCTTTATCAACACGAGCCATTTCTCGAGTGTTCATAGACATTGGTGCACCGAGTGCGTTCTTTTAGCATTTCATTTAAAGAATTCATTCTATGTGACGTCAAAGGAAAAAAAAAACACTACGTCACACGGCTTAGTTAGACTAAAATATGTTTTCATTAATACAAGCAATTTTTTCGAGGGTTAATAGACATTGGTGCACCGAGTGCGTTCTTTTAACATTACATTTAAAGAGTCCATTCATATGACGTCAAAGAAAAAAAAATCCATTACCTCACAATAGGCTAGTACCGGTACCATAAAAAAAATGTCTTTATTTACACGAGATATTTAACGAGGGTTCATAGACATTTGTGCACTGAGTTCTAATAGATATTATTTAAAAAGGATCAAAGCCACATTGTTTTTGCGTTTTGTCTGTCAGTCGGTCTGTCCGTGTTCTTGATATAAAAAAAACAACTAAAAGTTATTAAAAATTGATTAACCTTTATTTTACGTTTCAAAACATCGCAATAATTTTTAGGTATGAACACAATTGAAAAGTTTATATAATAGATTGTTCCGGATGTTTGTATAAATAGTAAAAGAAAAAGAGAATTTCAGATAAATGTAATACCGTTAATTAAATTTTTTGGATGGTCTCGTATAAAAATTAGATGTACTACAGCCACGTGGAGAGATTTTCATACCTTACTTTGGTGTTTGGATTCTGTTTTCCTTAAAAATCGGAACATAATATTAACGATAATTAGATTTTTTAATGTTTTAGGTAGAAAGTTAAATGTACTGTAAGAGAGTAGTGAGTAAAAATATTTTTCATAAAAATCCGTAAAAACATTATTTCGTAAATGAGAAGATTATTTGTTTATTAATTAGAAGAGGGAGTTCAAACAATTATTTGGCGTTAGTAGATTTTTAAATAAATTCGGAAATTTCTGGCGACGATTTGTAAGAAACAAAATCCGGAACTTTCTTTATCGATTACAAAACTTCTATGTTATGTTTTACAAGAAAATTAAATGTCTAAAAAGTAATTTTCAGTAATCAATTCTAGTAAATTACTTTTTTTAAAAGCCTTATGCGATTTCAAACTATCATTAGGCATAATTCATGTTTTATAAAACAATATCCGGAACATTTTTACACTTAATGAAATATAAGTCAGTATAGAGATGATGATTTAGCATTAATATGCTATTTACATAAAAAACGGAACAACATATTATTGATAATGTGTTTTTGCAACGTTTAAGCATGGAAATTGAATGTAATATAAGTTAGAAGAGCAAACAAACATTTGTTGGCGTTGATTAGTTTTGCACAAAAAAATCCGGAACAATCAATTTTAGATACTTAAAACTATTGAGATGTTATGGGAGGAACATTAAAGGGTAAATCAGATTTTCAATAGCTTTTAGAGTTCTAGTTTTTTAAATCTAATCGTGACGGACAGACCGACCAACAGACAAAACGCACAAAAATAATCTTCTTTTATTCGGATGGGGGCACTAAACAAAAAATAAATAAAATCTGATTTTTAAAAAAAGTTTAAGGAATTGGTTTAGCACCTGATCATGTTGCGACGTTACGCTACTGCACGAAAATCGCTGCATAAAAAGTCCATTTAAAAAAATGTGCGTGATATTTACATACAAAGTGCATTATTAGCCTTTATAAACAAACAGAAATGTTTTCTTTTAATTTTAGCAGCTAGTTGACCAGAAAAAAACGTCTTTAACTATTATTTGTATTTGTTGTAAACATTTCCTGTACATTTTAAAAATATATTTGACTTAGTGATACTGAAAATACACAAAAATTGTCCATCTTTGTTAGCATATTGTAACATTGCCTCCCTTACATTTACGTAATTGTTTTAGAATTGGTGTATTTTTATGAAAAAATCGCTTGCATAATTAATTTTATAAATTAAACGGTTTGCTTTTAGAAAACCAAAAGTAGCCGTTGCACCTAAACTTTTCAAGCCGGATTTAATGATGAAATAATATTTTTCATATCTCTTCTAGTTTTCGAGATCTGAGTGTGACAGACGGACAGACGGACAGACGGACATTTTGCACAAACCTAATAGCGGCTTTTTCCCCTTACGGGGGCCGCTAAAAATGGAATTCGAAAGGCAAAATAAAGAAAATAAAGAAAGCATTTCAATTCAAGGTCACTCAAGTATGTTTGACAAATACAGATTAATGAACAAAATATCGGCTTTCAACGAAAACATTGACAATATGGACTCGTATCTCATAAGATTTGAAGAAATAGCTACAACATCCGGTCTACCTGAAGCACATTGGTCGAGCTCACTCCTCACCCTTTTGACTGGCAAAGCTGTCAACATTTGCTCACAACTGTCCATCAATGAACGCAGCACTTACTCTGATATCAAGGAAGCTCTACTGCGCCAATACGGAGCAACTTCAGCCAACTATAGAAAGAAATTCTATCATGAAAGGCCACAGCAAAATGATGATCCTCAAATTTTTGTAGCTAATATGTCAATGTGGTTTGATAGATGGGTATCCATGGCAAAAATAGAAGAAAGTTACCAAGCTCTTCGTCAACATATTATTATCGACAACATCACCCATGCTCACTCGGAAGATATTCAATCCTACATTATAGAGAGAAATCCTACTGATATACAGACATTAACCAAGATCATCAGACAATATAGAGCAGCCTATCCAAACAAGTCAGTCAAACCATCTGTTGAAGAAAATTTTGTCTGCTTTGCTCAAGACAAAAATGCAAGATATAAGTCAGATGACAAAGTCAAATGCAACAAATGTCATAAACTAGGGCATTTCACGTCTCAATGCCGCAGCAGAACCACAGAATGTTCATTTTGCCATAAAAAGGGTCACCAAACTCATGAATGTTGGAAAAAACAGGCAGTCTCCAAAAATCAAAATTTTGATAGACCCACATCACCAACTCAAAGATACAGCAATAGAGAGCAATACAATCTCAACAAAACACCTGGAAACAATAAACCAGATAACAACAAACCTCGCTACAGAAGTCATTCACAGGACTCCAGACCACAATATATGCCAAACAGAAGCTCATATAACAGAAGCTATTACAATGAGCACTCAACTATGACAGTCATTGCAAAGTCCAATGGTCTCAAATTTTATCCAGGCTTTGTAGGAGACAAGAAGGTGGAAGTTCTTCGCGACACCGGAAGCACGTCCACATTAGTACATGAACGCTTCGTACACGCAAACCGTTTCACAGGCAACCACGTCCAAGTCACTGCATTCAACGGAACTGTCAGCAAGTTACCTGAAGCCATCATTTATGTTACTACACCATTCTTCAGTGGTCAAACAAAAGCATTAGTAACACCCAATCTACCAGTGGACCTAATCATTGGAAACATAGAAGGAGTTAAAGAATGCACTCCTCAAGAACTTACTGAATGTACAAATGCCATAGAGCAAGGTCAAAAATGTTTGGCAGTAATGACAAGATCCATGTCCAGACAACAAGAACATTTGGCACCTGAACAAGTTAGCCAAAATAATCACATAGCTACCTCAGTTACTCAAGTTATGCAGAATGCAACAGAACCAATTACTAGTCCAGTAGCCAGCAATAATCAAGAACATTCAACATGGACACCCCCAGTTACATCAAGCCCATCCCTACCGGTCATAAGTCCACCTCCATTTCCCAAATGTCCATTGTTGAACTTTGAAGAACAAGACGGCATGCCCAGAGTCTCTAACAATGATACAAGAACTCTAACTGGTCAAACTGAAGTCCATCAAGACAAGTCTCATGAACCAGAACCAGAAGCAGATACTTATATTCAATCAACTTTGGCTATACCAGACAAAAGAAAAACTATGCAACTTGACTCTAACACTCATACAAGTATTCCTCATTTGAAAGAATATGAGTCAACTCAAGAAG